>NW_011494640.1:3555034-3562762 GCF_000754665.1 Bison bison bison
TTGTCCCCCACCCCTCACACTCCAGCTCATTCTCGGGCCTCTTTCTTGCTTCTGTCCCTTTGCACTGCTGTTCCCTGAGCCTGGAATCTGAGACCTTTCTCCTCAAATCTCTTTTTCTCTGATGTCCCTTCCTCTGGGGAGGCAGCATGAGATGCCCACCTGGCGGCTGCGTGCTTCCGGGGCGCCCAGACCTGTCCCGTCACGGCACGCAGCCCGCACCGTCATCACCCTTTGATCACAGGCTGTGTCTCCCCTCTCCACCCCGTGCCGCCTACCCTGAGCCCAGTGTGAGTCCAGCACAGTGTAGATGCTCAATAAGCCTGTGCATGATGAAGGATTCCCAGGAAGGGGCACAGTCAGGAGTCGAGAGGGCCATGCCCCTGCCACAATGCCCCCTTTCTTCATGGGTACACGGCCCTCATGCATCTATTTCTGATCCCCTAACTCAGCATTAAAAAACTAAGACCACAGCATCCAGTCCCATCACTTCATGGCAAAGAGAAAGGGAAAAAGTGGAAACAGTGACAGATTTTATTTTCCTGGGCTCAAAAATCACCATCATGGATGGTGACTGCAGCCATGAAATTAAAGGACACTTGCTCCTTAGAAGGAAAGCTATGACAAACCTAGATAGCATATTAAAAAGCAGAGACAACACTTTGCTGACAAAGATTTGTATAGTCAAAGCTACGATTTTTCCAGTAGTCATGTATGGATGTGAGAGCTAGACCATAAAGAAGGCTGAGCACTGAAGAATTGATGTTTTTGAACTGTGGTGCTAGAGAAGACTCATGAGAGTCTCTTGGACTGCAAGGAGATCAAACTAGTTAATCCTAAAGGAAAAAAACCCATGAATATTCAAAGGAAGGACTTATACTGAAGCTGAAGCCCCAGTACTTTGGCCACCTGATGCAAAGAGCCAACTCACTGGAAAGACCCTGATGCTGGGAAAGAGTGAAGGCAAAAGGAGAAGGGGTCGACAGAGGATGAGATGGTTAGATAGCATTACTTACTCAACAGATATGAATTTGAGCAAACTCCAGGAGACAGTGGAGGACAGAGGAGCCTGGTGTGCTATAGTCCATGGGTTGCAAACAGTCAGACACGACTTAGCAACTGAACAAAAACAAAGAGAAGAGTTCTACTGACATCATTCCCCTACAGCCCTCTCCTGCTGTTTACCCATCTTCCAAGTCTACAGAGCACCAATTCCTATTTAGAGGAAGCTGGTGGCCTTGTCATTTCAACCAACCAAAGTAAGGTGTCTCCCATCTGCAGCCATTAATTTGTTCACTGCCTCACCCTCTAAAACTTCTTTGGAGCTGCTGCTGTGGGTCGGTGCAAGGAGAAAGGGAAGAGACATCCGTTAAGCACCTGTGACAGTGGACAGGCCACAGACCAATCAAATCCTCCTACAGCCTGGGAAGTGCTCTCACCCCTTTCTGATGCGTGGCGAGGCTTAAAGTGCAAAAACAAGAGGTGATCAGGCCCAGGTCCCACAGCTCCGTAACCAGCAGCTGGGCTTCACCGCCCACCTGTGTGACCTGGAGGCCCTGCTGCCTCTGCTGTGTCCCGGGCACTACTCAGGAAGCCTCAGCCTGCCCTCCAGGAGCCCCCAACCTCGCGAGGGTGGGGGTAGGATATGCTGACAAATCCAAGATCAATCTCAAGCAATGGCCGAGAGGTGGGAAACACTTTACATGAAAAGGATGAAAGAGTCAATTATGGAGGAGAGCAAAGAAAGCATCAGGCGTGTCTGGAAAATAAGGGATGGAGGGAGAAGGGCTAAGAGGTGAGGGCAGAGCCTGGGGAGCCAGACTCCAGGATGGGGGCGCACGGGGGAACTGGGGGAGACGCTGGATGAGGACGGTCAGGAAGGAGCACACATGGCCCTGGGGTGCAAGGAGCAGAGGCCCGGGGCAGTCAGGCGGAAGCGGAGGGGCTGAGGCCTGCAGGCAGCAGCAGAGACAGAGGAGGACAGGGCAGGCCCGCATTCAGAGCTGCACGCAGGTGAGGCCCCGGGAGTGAGCTGGTCATGGGCTCAGAGGGCGGAGGGGGCAGGGGCACAGAGGGGGGCGAGGAGGTCCGAGGGGCGTGACAGCAGGGAGCAAGGTGCAGGCGGGCAAGTGTCTGCTGTGCAGACCTCATGCCGGGGAAGAAGAGGCAAGAGAGAGCGAGCCCTGAACTTGGCAAGGAGCAGCCGGCCATGGCCGTGAGGCAGGGGACGTAGGCTCAGAAAACCAAAGACTGAAGGGCGAGGGAGGTCACGTGCGGACTCCTCTCAGCATGTGTGTGGGTGAGACAGGCAAGAGTTAGTTTGCAGAAATGTTGTGAAGGGCTTGTGTAATTTTTTCCAGTTGTTGCTTTAAGCTTCCAAAAGATGGTAGGACCCGGGGGGAGATCCTGTGTGAGGAGCACTGAATAACCTTGCAGCTTCGCCCAAGGCGCTGTCCCTAAAATTGTTTCAAGGCTACTGGGTGCAGGAGAGAAGAGTAGGGTCCATACCCATCTGGGTCAACAGAGAGTGAAGTGACAGTCACTCAGACGTGTCCAACTCTTTGTGATCCCATGGACTGCAGCCCACCAGGCTCCTCTGTCTATGGGATTCTCCAGGCAAGAATACTGGAGTGGGTTGCCCCCTGAAAAGGGACGACGGACAGGGCACCCTCCATGGGCTGACCCGGGGTGGGGATTGCTGTCTTCTGCACCATGGAAAAGGCAGCCGTGGTCCAGACTGAGGTCAGAGCGGGGCTGGGCACGCTGGGTGGGCTACTCTGCGCTCCCACAGAACTCCCAGAGACAATGGCCGAGGCTGGCACTGGCAGTGGGGTCTCAGCCTGGGCACTGTGCCGACCTGCAGGCAGGCCCCTGGCCCCCGCACTCCTCTGCGCCCATCCAAGGAACCCTGCCTGGCGAGAGTGGCTGGGCCTCCTAGGATGTTCCGTTTCCAGATACATTTTTACCAGGCTAACCAGGTGAGGAACTCAGCCCACCCCTTCCCTACCCAGAACACTCAGAAAGCGGCTTTGGAAATGACTGGGGAGCCAGGCAGCCAGGGCACAGTGGCGTGGCCGCTGCCCAAACCTGAAAGTGCATCCATTTTCAAAGCGCAAGAGCAACTCGGGGCAACGAGCACAGCTCTACTTTGCTTCTGCCCTGAGCCACCAGGGCCCTTGTCGCAGACACTCTGCGGGAGCCTCATGCAGATGGAAATCGGGCCGCTTACAGAGAGCAGTTTCAATTAGCTCTTGGTGAAAACTGCTAACTTGGAAATTGGATAAGAATTGCTCCCAGCCAGTTTTCAATTCATTTCTTCTGAAGACTATACATTTTCTCCACTTGGGCACATCCTCTCTGTGGGGCTGGGAGCCCCTGGGCTTCGCGTGGGCCGTGGAGGCAGCCGCTGGGCCTCTCGTAAGAGCTGTGCACCCGAGCATGGCCCCTTCTCTGAGGTTGAGCAGCTCTGGAGGGGGTCGGGGGGCTCTCCCTGCAGCCTCTAACCGAGTGCAGTGAGGTGGAAAACGCAAGGGCCTGGCCCGGGTGAGGTGGAGAGTCAGTGGCTAAATAACACAACAGTGGGAGCTGCTAGGGATGGGATGGGAGGGTGGCAGTGGGGGGAACTCAGGGAACTCATACCCCGGAGAGCTGGAAAGGGGAGGCCTGGAGAAAGGGAACCATAGGCAGAGTCGCCTGGGTGGTGGGTGGGTGGCTGGGGGCGGATCGCACCAGAGGAAAACTCAGCTGATTGACAGGTGGTTGCCCACCCACAGCCAGCCTGGATCCCCGCTGCAGGCCTCTGAGTGGAGGGTGCTTCGGCCGAGGCCCGGGCCTCTCGCTGACCCTTCTCCTCCTGGGCTCGCTGCAACCTGCTGAGCATTTTGGACATTCCCATGAAACCACAGGGAAATGAATGGGGCCGGGTTCACAGGCATGGAAAACCCCAGAGGAGAAGGCCTCTGGAGCCAGACATAACAGGCCCTGCGGGTGAGGCCGGAGCCAGATTTCCTCTTCGGGGGAGGCTGGATCCCCTCCAGGGCCTTCCTATAGGTTCAGCGGGCGGGGCCCAGCTGCAGTGAGGAGGCACGTTTCAGCTGCTTGTTTTTTCTAGCTCTGAGAGAAGTCTCTAGAGGCTGGGAGTTCATCAGGGCCCTTGAGCCTCGAGTGTCGGGTCCTGCCAAAAGGGAGGCCCAGTGGCTGCGGTAGGGAGTCGGGAGGGGACTTGCCTAGAGCTGGGCTGACAGGCAGAAAGCCCTTTGTCAGCGCAAAGAAGCTAGAGAAGCCTCGTTCCCTTCTCTAGGCCCAGGGCTCAGCTCTGGGAGGCACCGGCAGGCCAGTGCCCTGGGCTGCACTAGAGGCCAAAAATTGCCCCAAAGCAGAACTAGGAGGCAGTTTGTGCTGTGCCGCCACGAAGAGCTAGTAATTAGGGCTTAATTAGGGCTTGCTCGCTCTGCCTTTTGATGACACACATGTCTTCCTCCACTTGCAGTGGCTATCCAACTAGAATTAGAGCCGCTGACCAGAGGAGAAAGGGCCAAGCCACACAGAAGCCCAGCCACCTCTGGGGGCCACCGAGGTGCCCCCTGCAATGGCTTATCTGCCCGGCTTGGACCCCCTGGTTGGGGCCCCTTTAATGCCCCAGCCCAACAGAGGGGGCTGCTTGGTCAGCCTTGGATAATGGACAGAATTTGGACAAGCGCAGTCAGAGCCGACTGGGTCATCACTGATCCTGGGAGGGCTCAACTATGATTTAGAAATTAGGCTTTGGGTACAGAAATACATGGGAGATGGGGTGTTCTGGAACATACAGGTCTTTCTCACACATACTACAAAAGGCAGCTAGATGAGAGAAGACAGGACACATGTCCCTGGGAACTCAAGCTCCTTTGCTTTTGCAAGTTAAGAGCGTGCTGTGCTCACTTTCCAGTCAGCCAGCTCCCCTTGGGCAGGGCCACCACCCCAGCCACACGACCACTAAAGGCTGCAAGGAAATAAGAACAACTGCTAGGCTTAGGCTGGACACATGATTTCATCAGATCCTCACAAACCTTGCTTGGAAAGTGGGGTGTCAGCCCCAGTCTGCACA
Organism: Bison bison bison; assembly: GCF_000754665.1. NCBI lineage: Eukaryota > Metazoa > Chordata > Mammalia > Artiodactyla > Bovidae > Bison > Bison bison. The sequence goes on from NW_011494640.1 coordinate 3,560,118, forward strand.
GAGGGAAACTGAGTGTCTGAAAGGTCAAGTGTGGTGACCATGGAGACTGTTGTTGTTTCATCCCTAAGTCATGTCCAACTCTTTGCGACCCCATGGACTGCAGCACACCAGGCTTCTCTGTCCTTCACCATATCCCAGAGTTTGCTCAAACTCATGTTCATTGTGTTGACGATGCCATCCAACCATCTCATCCTCTGTCGTTCCCTTCTCCTCCTGCCTTCAATCTTTCCCAGCACCAGGGTCTTTTCCAATGAGTTGGCTCTTCACATCAGGTGGCCAAAGTACTAGAGCTTAAGCATCAGTCCTTCTAATGAATCTTCAGAGTTGATTTCCTTCAGCAGTGACTGGTTTGATCTCCTTGCTGTCCAAGGGACTCTCAAGAGTCTTTTCCAGCATCGCAATTTGAAAGCATCAGTTCTTCAGTGCTCAGTCTTCTTTAGGGTCCAACTCTCATATCTGTACATGACTACTAGAAAAATCATAGCTTTGACTATATGGACCTTTGTCGGCAAGGTGATGTTTTTTTTACCATGTAGATTATAGAGCGAGGGTGTGGCAGGACCGTGGTCAGGACACTAGCCTTTTTGACTCTAAAGACTGTCCTCAGCCCCAACTTGATGAGAGGGGCTGCCAGGCCTACTTGATGCAACTGGCAGGAAAGGGTAATGTGTCCAGGTGAAAAGGATTTTCTGGAACGGCAGATTGTGAATTCGAGTCTTTTGGTAAGTAGTGGCTCCTCTGCCATAAAGAAGGAACCTGAGTCTCCATGTTCTCCTCCCCCTGGTCCCAGGACATCAGCTCCACTGCCAGCGAGCCCTGTGGGATTCTGGATTTCTGTCGGGTGACCAGCCTTCTTCTGTGTGTGGGGGGTGCGGCTGCCCAGGGCACACAGGCAATCTGGGCTTGCAGTGCTGTGGGGGCGGTGGAGGGTGCAGTGAGCTCCGCACAGGCTGCTGCTTTGCCCCGCTGCAGCAGCAGGAGGAGGGGTGGGGCCTGAGCCCCGACACAGTGACCTCCTGTGGGTACCAGTGCTGAGGCCACTGGGAAGAGACGGACAGGTGGAAGGAGCAGAAGGAATGCACACTGGCAGGCAGATCTGGTATAAAACCACCTGGGGAGACTGCCTGGGCAGGATGGGCCGGGGTTCTGGTCCCTGCAAAGGCCCCCGTGGGGTTCCTCATAACCCTGACGTGCCCTTTTTGGCTTTGTTTGGGAACAAGGCCCAAGAGTGAACTACAGTTTTAGCCAAGCAGGTGGGTGGGATCAGCTTCTTTGAAGACAGCGTTTCTTGTCAAATCTTTTGGGAAAACATCAGTCCTTCTTTTTCACCCTGAACCCAAGGCAGACCTGTGGAGCCAGGGCCACAAGTCTTCAATGCCGGGGCAGGGGCAGGGCTGTGGGCCCAGTGAGGGTCTCCATGCTCCACAGCCTCTGCTCAGTCTGGCCCAGAGAGCAACCAAGAATTGTGTTGTCAGATGCCTCCTTGATGCCGCCCCTCAGCTCCTAGCTGACACAAACACTACTCTTTCCCTCCGTGGCCCTGTGCTGGCTTCTGCTCCCCCAGGTCTCCACTCACCTGCACCTTTACTGGCCAGGCCCCCTTCCTGCTGTCCCACTGTCATCTGTCCCACTCTGGCCTCATTCTGGCCAGCTCAGCCAGTTCCATTTGCCTTGAGTCCCAGGGCCTGGAACAGTGTTGGGCACACAGTAGGCACTCACTAAGTATGTTTTTTATCTGCAGTTTTTTGCCTTGCCTATGCAAGACCAATCCCTTACGTTTCTATGGTGCTTCACAGTGTTTGATCACTACCTCCTGTACAATGTTACAAACCTCCATCCATAGTTTCTCAGGTACTCTTATCAGATCTAAGCCCTTGAATCTATTTGTCACTTCCACGGTATAATCGTTAAGGGATTTGATTTAGGTCATGCCTGAATGGTCTAGTGGTTCATTCAACGTACAAAAAACTAAGATCATGGCATCTGGTCCCATCACTTCATGGCAAACAGATGGGAAAGCAATGGAAATAGCAACAGACTATTTTCTTAGGCTCCCAAATCACTGCAGATGGTGACTGCAGCCTTGAAATTAAAAGACGCTTGCTCCTTGGATGTAAAACCATGACAAACCTATACAGCGTGTTAAAAAGCACAGACATCACTTTACTGACAAAGGTCATCTAGTCAAAGCTATGGTTTTTCCAGTAGTCATGTATGGATGTGAGAGTTGGACCATAAAGAAAGCTGAGCACCGAAGAATTGATGCTTTTGAACTGTGGTGTTGGAGAAGACTCTTGAGAGTCCCTTGGACTGCAAGGAGATCAAACCAGTCAATCCTAAAGGAAATCAACCCTGAATATTCATTGGAAGGACTGATGTTGAAGCTGAAGCTCCAATACTTTGGCCACCTGATGCGAAAAGCTGACTCATTAGAGAAGACCCTGATACTGGGAAAGACTGAAGGCAGGAGGAGAAGGGGACAACAGAGGATGAGATGGTTGGATGGCATCATCAACTCAATGGACATGAGTTTGAGTAAACTCTGGGAGTTGGTGATGGACAGGGAAGCCTGGCGTGCTACAGTCCATGGGGTTGCAAAGAGTAGGACAGGACTGAGCAACTGAACTGAACTGAACTTACATTGT
>NW_011494640.1:3562862-3572025 GCF_000754665.1 Bison bison bison
AGATGGTTGGATGGCATCATCAACTCAATGGACATGAGTTTGAGTAAACTCTGGGAGTTGGTGATGGACAGGGAAGCCTGGCGTGCTACAGTCCATGGGGTTGCAAAGAGTAGGACAGGACTGAGCAACTGAACTGAACTGAACTTACATTGTCTGTACGTGTGATAGCCACATGACCCTCCTTACAGTTGAGGGACAGGGAGAGAGAAGGGATTCTGAGATCTCCATTTCACAGAAGAGGGGACAGGCTGGAGGTGCAGCCACTGTCCACCCAACTGTGGGGTGGGGGCCTGGCCTGAGTCTTGCAGGTGTGAGCAGAGATGCCTCTGGGCAGTTCCACTGCTGGCCCTTTCAAGTTTCACAGCGAGTCTTGGACCCTTCATTGTTCACATGAGCGAGGGAGGCTCCGAGAGGTCACGTGACCGCCACTCCCTGTGCTCGACAACCAAGGACGCCAGGTGCCCCGCCCACTGCTTTTCCTCAGGTGGCCTCGTGTTGCTGCCTTAAGCTTTCTAAGGATTGGGCAGCAGGGTTTCCTGAGCAGTGCCTGACCCAGGGCTCTGCTGACAGTGCGGGGTGAGCACAGGGCCTGCCCTGAGGCCACGGTGGCCCCCGAGGGGACAGCCACCCGGGGCGGTATACTGCGTCACTACCACTGCCGTCTTTCCTTCCTGTCAAGGGCACCTCTGGCCTTCAGCAAGGGTCGCAGTGGCTGTGGAGCCATGGTCACTCATCTCCACCTGGCTCGCCAGCTCCCCAGCAACCTCAGAGAGACAGAACGTCTCCCTGAGGCTCCCGGCCCCCATGTTGGAGGCCGGCCATGCTGCGCCAGCAAACACGCAAGCCTGCCTTGGGGCTTGGCTGGGCTGAGACATTTCTGTAACCTTGGAGGTCTTATCTTTAGCCCATGCTTTACCTCTGCCTGTCTCCTGCTCAGCAGGCCAAAGAGGACAGGAACAGGACTTCCCCCCACGCCACACCTCCCCACATGAACGCTTCCCCTCGTCTGCCTTTGGGGCTCCAGCTTCCTGGTGCTGCCTCTGGGATGAATGCGGTGCTGAGCATATTTGCTTCTACTGCTCTAGTTCTCCTATCACTGGCTAAAGACTCGAAGCTTCTGCCTCTTTCATCTGTGGTCCTCTTTTTGGCAAACACTACTCCTGTTCCACTTGTGGAAACCTGCTGGCCCAGTGGGTCAGAACGCCAGGGAGAGTTGTCCACAGGGCTGTGGCCACCTTGACCCTTAGACAGTCTGGTCTGGAAGCCTGCCCTGGGAGCCGCTGAGACACCTCGACAAGCCTCGCACAAGCCTTTCTAAGTCTGCCCCAAGAGGGTGTTTCCTCACTGAACTCTGAGCTAGGCAAAGAATTCAGGTAGTTTTTTTGTTTCCTCTGGGGAGTTCCATACCGTCAGAACGGCCCTGCCCCTGACTGTGTAAAGGGCCCTCAGAGGGGCTGAGCTGAGGGTGGGCTGGCGTCTAGCTTCAAAGGCTGTAGCTCCCTTGGCCCCTGCACTTCTCAGTGACCTGCAGCTGGCCTCAGTCCAGCTCCCCCAGCCGCCAGCAGGAAACCGGCACTCTCTTTAGGCTTCCTCTTGGGTGATGCACACTCACACTTCTTAGGACCCCACCCTGGGGTTTCCAGGCTGCTCCCTCCGCCTACCACGCCCTAGTCCACCTCCACGCATCATGGTTGAGTTTTCAAGGCTCGGTTCAGGCATCACCCTTCTCAGCCCATGGTCCTCTCAGCTGATTCTAGCCCCAGAACTCATCACTTGATTGAGACTGTCTCTTCTGAGGCCAGTTTTCCTGTCTGGAGACCAGGCCTTGCCCATTTCTGTATCTCAAGGCCAAGGGGGCACACATAGACGCTGTTCAACCTGGCTTAGTCAAATGCCTGTCTGGGGAACGAACCAGGTACCTCTGAGACAGGATCTGCTTGGTGCTCCAGGGAAAAGAGGGAAGGAGGCCTGCTTTGCGGGGGAGGGAGTGGAAGCAGCATCCCCCTCAGGAGAAGGGCCTAGGAGTGGGGTTCCTGTAGCTTCCCTCAGCTTTTCCCTGCTGGAAGGCAGACACGGGAACAAAACAGAAACTATGTCAGATTCTGCCAGCCTGATGGGACCTGCTGAATCTGCCTTAATGCAGTTCTTCCTTGCCTGTAGAGAGTCATCATTTAGATCCAACACAGGGTGTCAGTGTGGCTGGGGCTCATTTGCTGGTCACCTGATAGATGAACACTCTTGTCCAGAGCAGACCACCTCACTCTAAATATGAAACCTAACATATTACAAAAAAAAAAAAAAAAAAAGAATCTCTCTCCTATTGGGCTGTTTCTGTTGAACTAACACTTGTCTTATCTCCCACTGGGATGCGGTGTGTTGAGTCTGGCAGAGCTCTTATTAATTATGTGGCTCTTCAAATATTGACCTATAGTTTCATGAACTGGGTTCAGAGTGGTCAAGTGGATTTGTTCCCATCCAGGGTCTCTGGGCTTCCCCAACACCATCATGTCCCCGCCTAGAGAGAGACACACACACACAGACACAGACACACACACACAGACACACACACACAGGCTGTGTACACTGGTGCACTGGTGGGGGTGGTGAGCAAGAAGTCTGCTTCTTTTCAGCCCCACTCTACCCTACCCTTCCCCCTGGGCTGAGGGAAGCTCTCAGATACAGGCTGTATGAAGACTTCGGTCCTTTCCAGGGGCTACCCTCAATGCCATCTTAGAGCTAAGGCCTAAACAGCCTGGATTAGGCCTTTTATTCCTCCAGGTGAGCTGGATTGATGGGGTCTAGGCCAGTGGATGTTAAAGCCAGCCTGGAGCCCGTGGTTCTGCTTTCTCGAACTACCACTCTGCAGGCCAAGTCTATCTGTTAGGACAGCCCAGGATGCAGAGAGTCCTGCTTTTCCAGGACCTAGCAATACTCTAAAAGAGGCCTCTAGGTAACTGGGAAGCTGACCAGATTTCTGCATCCGCAATGCCCTCTGGGAGCTTCTCACAGGTGGCTCAGGCTAGGCCTGGGCAGCCATCAGGACTGGGACGACCAGCCCATTCCATCCGGGCCTCCCTCAGGGTGAGAACTGTTCCTGCAAGCAGAGGCCACAGCACCCAGGGCTCTCTGGCCTCAGCCCAGCTGCCCCCATAGTTGCCCAGTGCCCTGCAGGGCCCTGTGTGGTCCCCTGGCTGTGGCCGACCTTCCACAGCCACTGTGGAGAGGGACCACACTCCCTGCCCAGTGGTGTCTATGCCAGTTCACTTCCCAGCAAATCCCTGGGAAACTCAAGTTCAGTTCCCCCAACATCACATTTGAGTGTTGCAGAATCACTGCCCACTGGTGATTTTGCAGCAACACAAAGGCTTGGCTGCTGACTTCACCACAACATCCTTATAGGCAGCACATAGCTCAGGGAAGTGTCCACTGCTGACCTCACACAGAGCCTGTGCGCTCACCTCCACCACGGCCTTTGTCACCACCTGTGAATGCTGTCTTCCATGTGTGTCTGCCTCAGTGGGCTGTGTGCTTTGGGGAAGCACAGTAGCTGGCACTAGCAGGGGTCCGATAGTTTGCTAGACAAAGGAAAGGTGTCTAGATCTGATCCAGGAAACACCCAGCAAATGCTTTGCCCACAAGGCACATGGGCAGACCTCCTCCCCTTGCTGAGGAATTTCCAGGGGTCACTTTTTAAGTCTGGCAGTGGGAAATGATCCATTCTGCATGTAACATGATTCTGAATGTATAACGGCTTCTTAAAGAATCCTGTGGTCCCCTGGCACGAGCTCAGTCTTTTCGGGGCTCTGACCAGCGCTGACCTCAGCCCTCTGTGAGGACCTGGTCTGGCCTGGATGGGAAGGACATGCAGGAAGGCAGGCTTCTCCCCGTGGATGGGCAGCTTCGCTTTGGAACAAAGCATAGAGGGCAGCAGCAACCTCCTAGTGCTCTTGCTTGTTAAAGTCAAGAGGGAGGTGGGGGGTCCACCACACATGGCCTGCATAGCCTGACAGCTAAACTTCCTCACCTTCACTTCCCACACCATGGGGTGACGATAAAGGTCTTATCTCAGGGTCCAGCATGTTAAGTATTCCATAAATACTAGTAATTATTATATATGAAAACCTTAAGGTGACAAGAGTCTGGTGTCGTTAGAATACTGAAGAATGCGGAAACACACAACATGAAGGGGGAAAGAACAAATGCAGCCTGCTCCCTGGAAACAAGCATTCAGCACTTGCTGGGCCCCTGTGGGCGCTAGCAATTGTGTGGGGGGCTGGGACAGAGAGACTGTCCTCACCCTTGGGCCCAGGGAGTGGGAGATGGACACATACTCACTCCCCTCCACCCCCTCCCATGCCCCTGTAAGACTTTTCTTAGTCATGAACTGGCTCTTTGCGTTGGCTTTTATTTACTGAATTCCCACAGCGGTGTTCCCAGCACTTTGGGCAACGGATCCCTCAGAGGATCTTAGGAAGGTGGTTTCACACTCATTCCTCCACATTCTACCCTCAAAACCACCTCCATTCTGTTACAAGGAGGCAAGGGCCACGAAGCCTCAGGTGCAGCCTGCCTCACGGGGCACACAGCAAAGTGCTGGTGTTTCTGAGGCAAATGATTACGCAGAAACATACAAGTTAGGTTTGATGAATCTAACAGTTGGAAAATACAACAGGAAAAAAGCCTAAAGGAGTAAAGGGTTCCTTCAGCTTCAAGAACAGAACACTGATGGTTTCCTAGAATATTTATGACACAAAAAGATGGCGACCAGCTAACTGGTCTTTCATTTGCACTGAAGACTAACAAGAAGAAAGAGATTGAGTTGAAACTGGAGGGCTGTTAGAACTAAGGAAGAATTTCTCAACATGACAAATGCATTAAATGATTTAATTCCAGTTGATTTAAAAAGTACAACACCAACTCACTGATCTAAAACTCAACCACATACGCAATTCTGAGTATCTGATACACGGGGCAGAAGCAAGAAACAGCTAACAAAGCCTGTGGTGGCCAAGACAGGTGCTGGAGCCAGGCGTCAAGTGTGACTCGCAGGCAAGTCCCTCCTTGGTTCCTCACTCAGACCCTTTCCTCTTCTCCATCAACAATTATGACTACTAGACCTGGCTTCCCAGCTAATTCCATTCCCTTACTGGGCCTCACGCTCACAACCAGGCTGAGAGGTACTACTGGTTTCCTCTGGACAGTGGTGGGGAAGTGATAAGGGGCTGGGGCTGTCGAGGTGGATACAAGAGCAGCTGGGGCAGAGTCTCGATAAAGTCAAATGAAAGCACAAGGCCCCGTGGGGGTACTTAGTGTAGAGGCGAAGCCTCGTGGCGCGGCAGAGCCCAAGAAAAGTGCTTTGGTATCACCATATACACAGTGTGAAGAATCCTAAATTACTAAAAGGGATACATGATGTCCAACTGACACTGTTAAAGCAAACAACAGATCTATAAATTAAAATGAGAGCAATTCCTTCTGGAAGGTTCCAGGGAGTTCAAACATGAAGGTGTCCAGAGAAGGATCGTGGCTGGCCCACTACTGAGTGAGACACCCAGTGAGAAGCGTCGGGTAAGGAAGCTGGGGGGAGAGCCGGGCCCCCAGGGCCTGGAGAGCAGTGGCACTGCCTTTGTGGGCTCTGCTTCTGAGCGCTCCCCACAGCCCGTCAGGTCCAGGGTGATGACAGGGAGGTCCTCAACCTCAGGAAACGCCCTCTGCCATGCCGACCTGGAGCCTGCAGTCCCCAGCATGTCCCTGGGTCATGGGGTCACATGGGGCTGGCCTGGGCAGCTTGCGGTCAGCAGAGTGCTGTGTGTCTTGCATCTCAGCTAGGCTTTGCTGGGTTGGGTTTTCAGAGTAACTGCATAAGTTGGCCATGTGCTTTTTACCTGACTCAGTGGGCATGGGCTGGGAACTTGGTCTGGTCACTCTGTGAGGCCCTTGTCCACTTGGGTGTCCGCCACTGGAGAAGTGTGCTCAGAGGGGAGAGTGAAAGTGAAAGTCGCTCAGGCGTGTCCACCTCTTTGCGACCCCATGGACTACAGAGTCCATGGAATTCTCCAGGTTAGAATACTGGAGTGGGTAGCCTTTCCCTTCTCCAGGGGATCTTCCCAACCCAGGAATCGAACCGGGGCCTCTTGGATTGCAGGTTGATTCTTTACCAACTGAGCTATCAGGGAAGCCCAGAGGGGAGAGTAAACTGTGTTCAATTCCTCTCCAATAAATAAAGTGATTTATATCTCAGTGATTTATATCCATTGATGGCCTTTGTCATCAAGCACAGCAACTCCCTCAGGCTCTGGAGGCTTCCTGCCCATCCACCAAGAAAAAGCCACAGTGGCCCGGGGGAGAGGTGGGGAGTGAGAGTGAAGACAGATCAGAAACACTTCCCCACAGAAAGCGCAGCCGAACGCGGAGAGAGCCAAGCACGTTCTGGTTACCTGCCAGGCAGCTGCAGGAGGTGACAGCCACGGGCACCTCCTCCAGGCTCAGAGCCAGCACACAGTCCCGTGGCCCGTTTCTTGTCTGGGCTAACCTCCCTCAGAGCACTGCAGGCCCTGCAGCCTGGGCCTGGGCTCCGGCTTCCAGTTCCCTGAGAGGGGTGTTGACTGCAGGGGCGTTTGCTACTTAAGTACCTGAAGGTGTCCTGGAGGCCGGTGCGGCACACTGGCAGCCTGTGCCAGAATGGAGTGGGCCTGCTCATCAAGCAGGGGCCGGGCCTGAACACTATCAGCTTCTAGAACTCCTTGAAGTCTTGGATAGGGGCAGGCCTCATTGGGTTTAAAAACTAACTGGCTGAGCCATCAATTTAGAAAGGTTAGCCTTGTGGGGAGCCAAAGAGCAGTCTTTCCTCTAGAATGGGAATCTGTGGATGGACAAACACCCCGAGAGGCAGAAGAGACATAGATTGTGCCAGAAATTTTGGAAAAACGTATATATATGGCAGACGGAGAGAGGTACAGAGAAAACAAAAATGCTTATTTCAGTCATGTCACCATATGCTCAAAAGGCATTTGGAAGAAAACAACTGAAGAGCTTCAAGTCACACCGGATGGCTGCAGCCCCGAGGCTCCTAGAGTAGACAGAATGGCAGCCCGTCACAGAAAGAGGCGGAACGGGAACGGGGACGTTGTACAAAGGAAATTTAACACGGGAAAAAGAGCTGTTTGCTTAATGTAGCCCTGTGTAAAGTCAGCCAAGGGAACTCTCTCTTTATAAAGGGAACTCTCTCTTTTTGAAACTTTGAGAGTTTCAAAGTACTTAGTGTCAAGAGTTCCTGGTGGCCTAGAATTCTCTGTCTGGGGTCATCCTTGGGTAGTTATCTGGCTACAGGAACGGACATTCTCAGCCAGGCTGGGCCCTGGGAGCCCCTGCCAGCCCCAGGGCCTGTTTGGGTTTGGGTCTCTAGTCTCCTTGCACTCCTCCTTCCTCTTCCCACATTTCAGCAAATAAAGATTCTGTGCGTCTGCACAGGTCATAATCCTCAAACTGGGACAGCTGGTGGCTTAAAAATCCAAAGTTCTACCAGCAACCCAAGCAGCCTGACCCGAAGGAAAGCCCTCAGTCCTCACCGCCCACACCTCCTTGGCATCAGACAAAAGGTCACACGGGAGCAGAGGCCAGGGAAGGCTTTGCACCTGGCGTGGTGGGTGGCTCAGCCAGGGGGCTGGGGAGGGCTGCAGGTATGGCCCTTCAGGGGCACAGGCAGGTAGAGAGGGCTCCTTTCAGCACGACACTGTGGCTGCCCCAGTTTGCATCCATGACAAGGGAAACGAGAGAAAGTGGGATGTGCAGACGACAGGGGTGGAGGAGATGTGGGGAGGGAAAAGGAAAAGATGGCCTGTGAGGGAGCTTAACAACTCTTCTCTTGGAGATCTAGGACAAGTGGTTATTTTGTGAACTTGAGGGCTACACATTCAATATTCTACCAGGAAGTCCCAGGGTAAGAAGAAGAGCCTGGGCTTTGGGTCCAACACCACCTGTTAGAATCCCTGCTCAGCTCTATCAGCCATGTGATCCTTCTGTACAACAGACAGGGCAGAATGTGTCTCACAAGGTTAAAATAAAGGGTTACAGTCTTGTGATAAATCCCGTCTGCCTACCTCCTAGCATACAGAGGATGAGATGGTTAGATAGCATCACCAACTCAATGGACATGAACTTGAGCAAACTCTGGGAGACAGTGGAAGACAAGGAAGCCTGGTGTGCTGCAATCCATGGGGTTCCTAAGAGTTGGACAAGACTTGGCAACTGAACAACAGCAGTGGCATACAGACTGCCACTGCCGCATTTCAAACTCAAAAGTAGTCCTGAATTGGGGAAAAGTAAAATCAAATGTATACCAAAGGGAATTTTAGCATAAGTTTTTGTAATTTAAAAGTGAGTTTGTGATAAAAACTCTTTTCTCTGAGATCAGGAACAAGACATGGACACCTGCTATCATCATGTCTATTAAACATGTGCAGCAATTTGGCCCCCTCACGCAAAGAGGTGACTCACTGGAAAAGACCTGATGCTGGCAGGGATTGGGGGCAGGAGGAGAAGGGGACGACAGAGGATGAGATGGCTGGATGGCATCACCGACTCGATGCACTTGAGTTTGAGTGAACTCCGGGAGTTGGTGATGGACAGGGAGGCCTGGCGTGCTGCGATTCATGGGCTTGCAAAGAGTCGGACACGACTGAGCGACTGAACTGAATTGAACTGAGCACCATAAGGCAAGAAAAAGAAACAAATGGTCTGATACTGGAAAGAAAAAAGACTGGGCACAGAAAAAACCAGAAAGAATCTATAAATGAATGGTTTGAATAAACAAATTTGGCAAGGTCACTGGATACAGGGTCAATAAAAATGAACTGTCTTTTCATACCTCAGCAACAAACAGAAAAGGACATGTATAAATTTTAAATAGTATCACAAATACTAAATACCTAGGAATAAATCTAATGAGAGACAATCAAGAAGACTACTGTATAAAAGTTTATAAAAAATTACTGAGGAAAATTAAAGAAGACCTAATAACCTCAGATATGCAGATGACACCACCCTTATGGCAGAAAGTGAAGAGGAACTAAAAAGCCTCTTGATGAAGGTGAAAGAGGAGAGTGAAAAAGTTGGCTTAAAGCTCAACATTCAGAAAACTAAGATCATGGCATCTGGTCCCATC
>NW_011494640.1:3572342-3573863 GCF_000754665.1 Bison bison bison
ACTGCAAGGAGATCCAACCAGTCCATTCTAAAGGAGATCAGTCCTAGGTGTTCTTTGGAAGGAATGATGCTAAAGCTGAAACTCCAATACTTTGGCTACCTCTTGCGAAGAGTTGACTCATTGGAAAAGACTCTGATGCTGGGAGGCATTGGGAACAGGAAAAAAGGGGACGACAGAAGATGAGATGGCTGGATGGCATCACTGACTCGATGGACGTGAGTCTGAGTGAACTCCGGAAGTTGGTGATGGACAGGGAGGCCTGGCGTGCTGTGATTCATGGGGTCACGGGGAGTCAGACATGACTGCATGACTGAACTGAAATGAACTGAAGTAAAGAGTGGGATATACCATGGAGAATAAGACAATCATAAAAGGGTTCATTTTTTCTTCAGATTGATTTATAGATCCAAAGCAATCTCAAAATAAATCTCAGCAAGTGTGTGTGCATATGTGTGGCAACTGAAAATCTGATTCTATAATTTACATGGCAACGGAAAGGCCAAGAATAGCCTCAGTGCTCTTAACCGAGGAGGAGCAAGGTGGAAAGTCTAACTCTACTGAATATCGAGACTTTTAACAAAGGTACAATGATTAAGACAGTGTGGTATTGGTACAGGAAGAGACCTGTAGATCAGTGGAACAGAACAGAGTGCAGACACAGACCTGTGTGGATAGGGACCCTCCATTTGATGAAGGTGACCCTGGAGAGCAGTGGGAATGCTGCTGGGTTGATTAGATGCCCATATGGAAACAAAAGAAACTTGCTGTTCCATATTCAAAACTCAATTTTGAATAGATTATGGGTATAAAATAGAAAAAGTAAAACAATAGAGCTTCTAGAAGATAATATAAGAACATTTAGATGGTTAATTGCATGTGTCAACCAGACAGACCACAGAGAGCCCAGGTGAAACATTATTCCACGTGTGTCCGTGAGGGTGTGTTTCTGGTTGTCTGTGAGCAGAACTGGATAAAGTGGATTGCCCTCCCCAGTGTGGGAGGCCTGAATAGAACAAAAGTGTGCAAAGTGAGTTCGTTCCTCTCACTGCTCACCATCTCATCTACTCCTGTCTGCAGACTGTGATTTACCACTGACATTCCTGGTTCTCAGGCCTTCAGTTCAGTTCAGTTCAGTTCAGCCGCTCAGTCGTGTCCAAGTCTTTGCGACCCCATGAATCGCACGCCAGGCCTCCCTGTCCATCACCAACTCTCGGAGTTCACTCAAACTCATGTCCATCGAGTCGGCGATGCCATCCAGCCATCTCATCCTCTGTTGTCCCCTACTCCTCCTGCCCCCAATCCCTCCCAGCATCAGGGTCTTTTCCAATGAGTCAACTCTTCTCATGAGGTGGCCAAAATACTGGAGTTTCAGCTTTAGCATCAGTCCTTCCATTGCACACCCAGGACTGATCTCCTTTAGAATGGACTGGTTGGATCTCCTTGCAGTCCAAAGGACTCTCAAGAGTATTCTCCAACACCACAGTTCAAAAGCATCAATTCTTCGGTGCTCAGCTTTCTTCA
>NW_011494640.1:3573963-3576318 GCF_000754665.1 Bison bison bison
CTCTCACATCCATACATGACCACTGGAAAAACCATAGCCTTGACTAGATGGACCTTTGTTGGCAAAGTAATGTCTCTGCTTTTGAATATGCTATCTAGGTTGGTCATAACTTTTCTTCCAAGGAGTAAGCGTCTTTTAATTTCATGGCTGCAATCACCATCTGCAGTGATTTTGGAGCCCCCCAAAATAAAGTCTGACACTGTTTCCCCATCTCCCATCAGACTCCACTAAATTCTACCACCAGCCTTTCTGATCTCCAGCTTACAGACAGCAGGTCATGGGACTTCTCAGGCTACATAATCAAATGAGCCAATCCCTCATAACAAATCTTCTTTTACATACATACAAATATAAGTGCAAATATAAATATATATGTCCTATGGATTTCCTTAGAGAACTCTAACACAAACATGTCTTCATGATTTTTACAGAGTTTTCTTAAAAGGGATATAAGAAGAATTAACCATAAAGAAAAAAACTGATACACTGAACTACACTGAAATAAAGAAGTTCTGTTCATTTAAACACCACCAAAGAGAGTGAGTAGAAGAAGATATTAGCAACATGGATAACTAACAAAGGACTCATACCCAGAATAGAGAGAAGGGTAAGTCAACAAGAAAAATGGAAAACCCAGAAGAGTAATGGGCACAAAATTTGAAAAGGCGCTCCAATACATATATGAAATCTCATATGCTGCTGTGGGAGTGTCACACTGGTCAGCCACTTGGGAAAATTGTTTGATAATACCCACCAAAGTGGGGATTTCCTTTGAGTTAGCAGTTTCACTCCCAGGTATATGCTCCAAAGAAATGTGTGCACCAAAAGACATGTATAAACATAATAATTTATACAAATTGGGACCAAATTGGAAGCAACCCAAATGCTGACTGAATTAATGCAGATTGGATCAATTACAATGTATTTATGCAAGGAAGTCTTACAGTAATGAAAATGAATGAACTAGAACCATGTGCAGCAACAAAGATGAATTCTCACAAACATAAATGTGAAAGAAGAAAGACGCAGAAGAGAAGATGCCAAATGATTCCATTCATACAGGTGGATGGCGTCGGCAACTCAATGCATGTGAATCTGAGCAAACTCTCAGAGATAGTGAAGGACAAGGAGGCCTGGTGCACTGCAGTCCACGGGATAAGCAGAGTCGGACACGACTGAGAAACTGAGCAATGAAGTTCAAAACTGGCAAAACTAATCTACAGTGTTCGAAGGTATGATGGTGGATTCCTTTCTGGAGGACAGAGGGGTATGCAGAAAATGTTCTAGTTCTTGATCCGGGCGATAGCTACGTGGTGTGTTTGTTTTTTAATACTCTACGAACCAGATGAACATGGCTTGTGCACTTTTCTCTGTGCATGTCAAAGTTCAAAAATGAGTTTATGTAAGAATCTATTTTCCAGTGTGTGGACTATGGAAGACAATAGTGCAGCGGGATTAAGCCACACTACACGCTGAGACATGGGCCAGTGTACAGGCTGTGTCTGCACCCGGCCGCTGTCCACTGCAATGTCCCCACAGCCGCTGGCTTCCACGCTTCCTCACTCTAGTTGCTTCTGCCCTTTAGAATGCCAGCAGGAGCCGAAGGGCTGGGGGTTTCCATCAGGGGCTGAGCGCCCTGGCCCAGCCGCCCCAGGAAATCTCTGCTGAAGAATTCAGTGCTTCACAGCATGGCCTCAGGCTCCAGTCCTCCCCCACTCTCCCTGGAGGTAGGGAAAGGATGCTGACTCAACACAGCTGAGCAAGAGGTGCCCTGCCCTGCCACCTGTGGGCTGCACTGCCTTGGTAGGAGAGCAGGTGACAGTAACCCAGAGGTAACATAAGCCACGTGGGAGGCGGCCTCACTGACCCAGGCCTGGTTGCCCTCCCTGCCCCAGGGCCCACTCTGTGCAGCTGTTCAGGCCCCACCCTGCTGTGTATCACGTGGCTGAGGCAGATTCCCAGGGAGAGGAGCCGGCTGGCTGGCTCTCCTCCAGTTTACAGCTTGACCTGGGGCGGGGCACCTCTTAGGGACCTGGCTTCCTTTTGTCTTAGGCGGGAGTGTTCATACCCCCTTTCCTTCCTATAGGGAAGACTGAGGTCCAACAAAACACTGTCTCTGGGCACCCAGGATATCATTCTTGCCCGGAGTGGGGTGGTGGGAGGGAAAGGAGCCCCCCACCCCGCCCCAATCTCTCTGCGCGGTGTGACAGCAGAGGAGCACAGCCCTCGCCCATCACCATCTTTACTCCAGAGGCTGAGGCAGGAGTAGGGCCTACACACACCACAGGCCGACACTCCAGGCTGCGATGGAGGCAGTGAGTGCACACCTGCCCTGCAAGTGGCCAACTCCAACAC
>NW_011494640.1:3576552-3586594 GCF_000754665.1 Bison bison bison
AGTGTCAGTGTGAGGTCTGCAGGCCACGCCCCGCCCTCCCCCCGGCCCCCGCCCGTTACATTGCTCCGAGGAACTGGCCTCGGGTCAGAGGTGCAGACACAGAGTGTCATTTCCAAGGTCCTGGAAATGCTGAGAAGGGTTTGTGTTCATCTGAAGTTGTCAGGGCTGCTGGGAAATATTCCATCTGCTTATTTAGGTGAGGGATGAGGACGAGTCCTGAGCAGAGGAAGAAGTGAATTAAAAGGGCAAGGGGTGAGCAGTGCTGTCACCAGAAGCCCCGTCCAGACACAGGGCCCCGTCTTGGCCCTCTGGTTCTGTGTTCCCAGGGGTGACTGGGCAGGGCAGGGGTCCCCAGGCAGACTGGCCCCTGAGGACGGCCCTGTGGGCTACACTCTGCCCACCTGGCCTCCTTTCCCCACCCCTCTCCTTCACAGGAACAGGGCACAATGAGCTCTGGAATCTGCTAGAACTAGAGTGAAATCCAGGCTCTGCTCTTGACCATAGTGCGACCCAGGGCAGGTTAACCTTTCTCTCAGCCTTGTTTTATTTAATCTGCTAAAACTGTGAAAATAATATAACCTCGTTGACTTTTTAAAAAATCTGTAAAGGTATAAAAATTAAGATCTGTCTTGGATGGTTTGGGGTCACAGCCCCTAGCCCAGGGCAGGTGTGCTGCGGGTGTTCAGGAGGTGGTCGCCTCTACCATAGTCAGGCTGCATGGATCAGAAACTCTAGAGGTCATGAGTGAAGTGCAGCCTTGCAATTCAGCTCAGCTTCTGCAAGTATGCTTGGCATATTTAATGCTCTTTATAATGATTACTATGCCCCCCCATCAGGCAAAAAATGGTACGGAGTGATGTAAGTAACTATAATTACTCTATATTTACACAGTCAAGTGAAGTTTTTGCAGCCTGTTTCTTCTATGTGTTAGTTCTTCAGAATTCATAAACTATCCAAGGAGACAGTTTTCCCTGACGTCAGACATAATGTAATCCTCAAGATAATCCCACAAAAAAAAAAAAAAAAGAAAGAAAGAAAGAAAAGACAAAGGCTGGAAAGAGATTTGACTTCTCAGGAGCCAGGTTGCTTCTCTAAGAGGATTCAATTAGGTCCCCCAATCCCTTCGTCAAGCAGTATGTGCCAGGTCCTGGGCTAGGCTCTAGGGGTGCTGAAACAAACCAATCAAGGCCTCGACCTTAAAAGGACTCAGCCCAGGAGGAGGCAGCAGACAAGCCAACCAGCACCTGGAGTGCACTGAAGGCTGGAGCAGAGCCAGGCAGGAGGGGCACAGGACCACTCAGATGGCACTTGTGATTCAGCCTTTCATGATGGCTGTCAGGGGTTGGAATGGCTTCCCCGAAGAAGTGACGCTTCGCTGAGGGTGAAAGGAGAAGTAGAAGTTACCCAGATGGGCGTAAGGGGTGGTGGGAAAGAGCTGTGTTCTAGAAGCAGGGCGTGGCCCCATCACCCAGAGACACCATGGACATGGCAGGCTTGAGGTGTCAGGCAGGGCTGGAAGATGGGTTTGCTGGAGTGGGTAGGCATCCCATCACAGAGCTGGTGGTACCCAGCCCCTCCCACTAGCCCCTCAGGATCACATGAGTGTTCATTCAGCTCTCTAGCCTCAATGACTAGTTCTGTACTGGTGTCCCGCAGAAACTCTCTGTATGCTTGTTGAATGAATGGGTCACATTTTACAAAGTTTATTTCTACTTACGGTTTCTGACAAGACTGAACTGAGGTAGACCTCTTTCCCAACACAAATGCATGGAAAAGATGGACGAGATACTCCAAAAGAATCATCTAAGTGTATGACTGGAGGAGAAGGGGATGACAGAGGATGAGATGGTTGGATGGCATCACTGACTCGATGGACATGAGTTTGAACAAGCTCTGGGAGTTGGTGATGGACAGGGAGGCCTGGCGTGCTGCAGTCCATGGGATCTCAAAGAGTTGGACATGACTGAGCGACCGAACTGACTGAAGTGTACGACTGAGCATGAAAGAAAGAAGGGAAAATGGCCAGTTGCTTGAAATGAAGAGGAAACTAAGTCAAAGCAGTAATCATTACCAGAGCAAAGGGGAGCTGGGAGTATGATACCCTGATACAGTTATAGGAGCGAAGGTTTTAATGCCCATAGAAGGGAGACCATCTGGCTGGAAGCTGGAACTGAGAGGCCCGCAGAAAGCCAGGACCCAGGAAGGGCTGCTGGTCTTCGAACAGGGATCAGGAAGCCCTCTTGAGCAGCCCAGAGGAACATCTGTAGGTGAAGCAGAGGGGAGGCGCTCCTTTCTGGGGTGGGGATCCCAAGCAAGCCTGGACCGCCTGTGGGTGTGGAGGCTGAATGCACACCACCCAACTTCTGGGAATCCTAAACCAAGAGGTTAATGTCAAACTGGCAAGACCTATGGAACTCTTGGGGTCCCAGAAGAATAAACGCCAAAGCAGCAGAAGACACACGCACAACCCAGGAACATATGGGGCTCTCGCAGAGAACACAATCCCCACTTAAGATGATCTGAAAAAACAGAACAAACCATGTGAGGAAATGAACCACCCTAAAGCCAAATCCTCAGCGACCACGTTTGGGAGAACAGGTACTCTTAGAAGTAGAAATAAGTGAACAATCAGAAAGGGGTTATAAAATAAGTATAATCAAAATAACTAGAAGAGATGAAAGAATAGAAATAGTGAAAAACTAGGACACACAAAAAGAACAGGAAAAAAAAAATAGGCTGATTTTTAAAAAGCTCCAAATATAACACCTAAAAATTAAAAATAAAAAACTAAACACTCAAATCAGAATGGAGTTTCAAAAAGCAGACTATAAACAGCTATCAGCAGAGCAGTGGACTTTCCAGGCGGTGCTAGTGGTAGAGAACCTGCCTGCCAACGCAGGTGATGTAACAGATGTGGGTTCAATCCCTGGGTCAGGAAGATCCTGTGGGGAAGGAAATAGCAACCCACTCCAGTATTCTTGCCTGGGAAATCCCATGGACAGAGGAACCTGACAGGCTGCAGTCCATAGGGTTGCAAAAGTGTTGGAAATGACTTAGCGATTAAGCAACAACCGCTTTGAAGTCATGGGCCAGGCTTGATTTATCTTTGTTTCCGTAGCGCCTCACACACACATATACTGCCTGGAGTAGGGGCTTACTAAATGTTGAACTGAATTCTCATCAATCACTTGTTCACCCTTTGAGGCCTGTTCCTTGCTCTAGGAAGAGATCTCCAAAACCCAGTTTGAGGAACATGACTGAATCAGCTCTGGCTTCACTGGATTTCATACTAAAGGCAGGTGAAGTTTCTGTAACAGAGAAAAAGAAGGTGGTCTACAGGTGTATGGGCTGTGAAGGGCAGTGGGGAGACAGAGGCCTCACACCCCTTAGATGCAGATTTGAACAGCCTCGGGAGGCTGGCAGAATAATTGGAGGAGAAGGCTTTACTAATCTAACCTGAGGCACAAGAGGGCAGCTTCTTTCCCCTAATGATCTCAGAGCTTTAAGAATGTTTATCTGGGGACTTCCCTGGTGGTCCAGTGGCTAAGACTCCATGCTCCCAATGCAAGTTCAATCCTTGGTCAGGGAACTAGATCCCACATGCCACCACTGAAGATCCCACATGCCGCAACTAAGACCTGGTGTGGCCAGATAAAACGAATATTGAAAAGGAAAACTTAAAAAAAAAAAAAGAATATTTACCTGAGAATTGTGCCCTCCAGAGTTGAAGTCCTACTGGATATTGGACAAGTCTGAGGGTCTGTTTTCCCTGGAGCCTGGAGGCCAAAAGGAACTTCTTCATGGAGAAGGAGAATGGCATGACGTGGAATCATGGATTGGGGCTACTAAGATGTTCTAGGAAAGGACGTGGATACAAGAGCCCAGGGAGCAGAAAAGCAGAGTGCCTATTTTCAAAGCTATTCCATCTGATGGGAAAGACCACTGGGGAGAACTGAGAGCCTCAGTACTTACTCAGATTGCATTACTCAGTGCTTACGGATTGCATTTGGCAGTGATAAATACTAAAATGATTGCAAATTATATTGCAGGGAATACCCAGATAAAAGTAGGAGTTTTAATAATTAATTGTACCCAACTAATATTCAGCTGGGGCTTCCCCCTGGTGGCTTAGCAGTAAAGAATCTGCCTGCAATGCAGGAGACCTGAATTTGATACTTGGGTCGGTAAGATCCCTTAGAGGAGGGAATGGCTACCCACTCCACTATTCTTGCCTGGGAAATCCCACGGACAGAGGAGCCTGGTAGGCTACAGTCCACGGGGTCACAAAAAGAGTCGGGCGAGATTGATGGACTGAAACAACAACAACAATATTCACTAGTTTCTTTTATACATAGAACCTTATTTCTCTGCTGCTGTTGCCTTCATTTTTTTGGCTGAGACAAAATGAGTCCCTTAGGGGCTGGGCTGAAATCTCACTTCCTAAACACCACTGTTGAGATTCAGGCAGTCGAGGAATTGTCCCTGAAAGTGAACAGAGAAACACAGACAGGGCAGAGCCAGGGGAGAGAGGAGAATGTCTCAGCCAAGCTCAGGGGGTTCTCCACACTTGACTTCAAGGTCACAGTGGGGAGAGGAGTCTAGTCTGCCTTCAGACAGAGTGCTCACGGCTGAGGCCTGCAAGAGGCATGTGCACCAGCTTCTGCCCCAGTCAGTACTCTGCAAGCTGCAGCCGTAGCTCACGGAGGCAGCCCTGCTGGCACTGGGAAAACAGAAGGGAAGTCACGAGATGATTTTTCTGTTTGGGAAGGAGAGGCCATCAACACTGCAGGCATTCTATGTGCTAGGCAGGCTACAATGTCACCCCATTGAATCCCCAAGACAATCATATCAGAAAAGTATCATTAATCCCATTGCTCTTAAGAGATAAAAAAAACTTGAGGCTCAGGGAGGCTAGAAAACTTGTCCACAGGTTGAGAATGAACCCCAAGTCTGCCTCTAAGAGGAGCAAGAGAAAACTGCAGAGGGGGCCACCGAGGCATCTGTCACACTTCCTGAGATCATGGCTCCTACCCAGTTTCCTACACAAAGGCTTTCTCTTACAGGTCTTCAGTCAAAGCTTATCAATACTCACAACTCCTACATTCTCTCCTACATTGCTTTGTCTGATAACATGCTAGTTATCAGAATTGGGGATTAGGCCAATGTAAGTTGTTGTCACCAGACCTCTGAACTGCTCAGACACGGACTTCAAGCTACTGCCCTTCTCCCACTGAACAGAAACTCTGCCAACCTTATTTCCAAAGAGCAGAGAGTCAGGCCATGAACCTGACACCATTGTGTTTCTGGGGCCACAATCTGTCATGTGAATGGCTGCCTTCTCACACAATGGCCTAGAAATCCTGCAACTGTTTTCCAGAAACAGAGCCATCCAATAAGAGTGATGGTGTTAAAGGATGCTTGGTCAACTTTCCTGAATGACTGATTTGGTGGGAATTGCGGGTACAAGATAGCTTAGGATAGCATTCGCCTAAGGATAAATTACAAAGACGAGTAACACTTTGAAAGTAATCTGAATGGAGATTTGGTCTTGAAGGCACTCAGTAACCCATCTGCCACCAATAACAGAGCAAGAGTTCTTGAGGAAGATGCAAGTTTTCTTCTAGAAGGTTCCATTGGCATGTGCCTATTTGACCCAAAACTAACCGGTTTGGGTTCTTGTCATCACTGAGTAGCACCTTGGGACATCAGTTGTCTTTCATCTATTTTCTTCCCAGAGTTAATGTGATAATGTTGACTCTGCCTCACTCAGCTGTGGCAAGTGACCTTAAACAAGTTACTTACATTCCCTAGACCTCAGTTTCTGCAAATACAATAGTAATAGAAGAAAATTCTTCAGGTTATCATGAGAATTAAGTGGGATAACACTTAATTACAGTACTATCCCTTGACTAGTCCGTTTAGTCACAGCTATGGTTTTTCTAGTAGTCATGTATGGATGTGAGAATTGGACTATAAAGAAAGCTGAGCATCGAAGAATTGATGCTTTTGAACTGTGGTGTTGGAGAATACTCTTGAGAGTCCCTTGGACTGCAAAGAGATCCAACCAGTCCATCCTAAAGGAGATCAGTCCTGGGTGTTCATTGGAAGGACTGATATTGAAGCTGAAACTCCACTACTTTGGCCACCTGATGCAAAGAGCTGACTCACTGGAAAAGACTCTGGTGCTGGGAAAGATTGAGGGCAGGAGGAGAAGGGGATGACAGAGGATGAGATGGTTGGACGGCATCACCGACTCAATGGACATGAGTTTGAGTAAACTCTGGGAGTTGGTGATGGACAGTGAAGCCTGGCGTGCTGCAGTCCATGGAGTCGCAAAGAGTCGGACACAACTGAGTGACGAAACTGAACTGACTGATCCCTCGTCCGTGATACACACAGTAGGTGCTCAATGGTAGCTGCCTTCGCCATTCATCACACTCATTGTCTTCTTCAGGGCACACCCCTCACCTCACTCATCACCACTTTCACTGTCCCACAGACAAACACACGCAGTCAAGGAGGCAGTCTGTGATGAAGAAAAGAAGTGTATAAAACTATGCCAGGAGCCATCTTTGAACAAGGTCACAAACTTAAACCTCAGTAGGTACCCATGAATGGCCCATCTCTAAAATTCCCAAGGTAAGGAGGAGGGATACATTGGGAGATTGGGATTGACATACCCACACTACTATATATAAAATAGACAAGAAAGTACTATATAGCACAGGGAACTCCGCTCATTACTCCGTCATGACCTATATGGGAAAAGAATCTAAAAAAAGAGTGGATGTATGTATATGGAAAACTGATTCACTTTGTTGGACAGCAGAAACTAACACAACATTGTAAATCAACTATATTCCATTAAAAGTTATTTTAAAAAATTGAAAACAAATTCACAAGGCAGGCAGACTATCGCAACAAACTCCTATAAACAGTATAGTCAGACTGAACTACAACAAAAGGCACACAGTGAACCCAGTAAGCAAGCACATGATTAGAGATGAAGTAGGGGTGTGGGGTCAAGAAGAGCTGGAGCCTGGAAAGGAAGGTTCGCTTTGGAATATATTGGGTTGGCTACAAACCTCGTTTGGGTCTTCCTGTAAGCCCTGCACTAATCTTTCAGCCAACCCAATACTTCTAATACATTACATCTGTTCTGACACAAGTATTTTCACACCCTATACAGAAGGGCAAAAGAGATTTTACAGGAGAAATACTTCTGTGCCAGCTCTTTTCTAGTACAGTCACAAAAAGTGTGGCTGCCTCCCTGAGAATCTCTTAGTCAGGGAGGCCGCGTACACGGAAGCCCAGGGGTGCTACCTCCACAGGACAGGGTCAGGCGACAAACTTTCCCACAGAGTGGCTTACTTGTTGCTGTCTCGGTACTCGTAGACATGACATCCTTGAGGCAACCCAGTCTCGTGGTCCAGAGTGAAAGCCAGCTTTAGCTGCATAAGGAGAGAAGAGAAAAACGAGTACGTTTTAGGCAGTGTGCTCTGTTCATTCTGACAGCTGAAATGAAAAACAACAAGAAAACAAGCAAAATCACTTTCCCTCAAGAGGATGTGTTGTGGAGAACCTGGCCTGCCCGCCCCGGGAAGAGCCTGCACCTTACAGGGACACGGGTGTCAAGAACTGTCACCAGGACTCAAGTTCTCCATTCGGTGAGCAACCAACTTTTATTAAGGCCCCTACTTGGTGATAGACCCTGAGTGAGCTAATGGGGAAAGAGCAGAGAAGAGTAGCAGAGAGGATCCTATGGTTTAGTAGGAGACAGACATCCATCACATAATTGTGCTGATGAATGGAAAAAACATTTATATACATATATATATATATATATATATGAAACTTTAAATAGGTTCTCTGAAGAAGGAAAAAAAAAAACCTCCTTTGTTTCTATAGGGGTAAATAACCTGACCTAGACTGGGAAAGTGCAAAGACAGGGTTACCTAGACAGTGGGAAGGATGGAGGGGAGAGAAGAGGGCCCTCATTGGCAGAGCCCTGGGTGCAAGACTTGCAGGAGCTGAAGGATGGATTGGGGGTGGGGGGCATATATTGGGCAATGATGCTAGAGAGGAAGGCCAGGGCAGGGTATGCAGGGCCTTCTCAGCCATGTTGGAATTTCTGACCTTTACCTTACTAGCAAAGGGAAGCCTCTGACATGTTTTAAGAAAGGGGTAGATGACACGACCAAAGTTATGTTTTAGCAGGATCTCTTTGTCTATTACAGAAAAGACCTTTGTCTATTAGAGAAAAGAACGCAGCAGGGAGAGCAGAAGTAGGAGACCCTGTGGCAGGCGACTGAGCAGTGGGGGTGAGTGGTGATGGGGCTGGGACCAGACGGCACGTGGGCGAGATGGAGAGAAACGGACAATGTGAGATCTCCAGTAAAGGTTCAGGAACAGAATGGACAGAATATGCTGATGGATTCAGTGCTGGAGAATGTGAGGACAGAAAACAGGAAGTTGAGGATGGTTCAGATTTTTGATGTAAACAACCAGGCAGGTGGTGGTTCCGCTGCTGAGCTGGAGGACTGAAAGCGGGGACGGGCAGACAGTCCAACGTCTGATTTTGGCCATGTTGACTTGGAGGCGCTCCTTAGCTTTTTCCTGATTAGGGAAGATCAGGAACAAGGATTCTGGTGATGATGTCTTGGTTTCTTTCCGGATTCTGAGAGGAGTGCTCAGGTGTGGCTGAGAAGCCGGAGCTTTGTGAGATGTGTCTGTCCTGCTGGGGCCCGGACGGTTAGGGCAGCTCTAACATTTCCAAATGCAGAGCTAGTTATCAGATTTACAAATTTCCTGGGTTTAAACATCACTAGGGAGGGAATTCCCTAGAGGTCCAGTGGTTAGGACTTGGTGATTTTACTGTGATGGTCTGGGGTTCAATCTAAGATCCTGCAAGCCACACAGTGTGGCCAAAATAGTTCAATTAAATTTTAAAAAATCACCAGGGAACTTTTTAACTAAAATTAACTGCACGTTAGGAGGATACATTATTATACCTTTTTTTTTCTTTTTTTACTGAAAGCTGCTGACACAACTACTGATGTGCATCATTAGATTCTGGATGCCTTTCCTCTTCCTTAGAGGGACATGAGCTTGTAGGAATGGCCTGTCCTCTCACTGACCCAGATGAAAATACAAAAGCAGAAACAAGCCCTGCTTCACCAGCATAGAGCCAGGAACTTCAAGTCAAAGGCATGTTTTCCCCACAGAGCACCGCTTGGATCTTCCCAGCCCTCGTTCAGTAAAACAGAAAACAGTTATTTACAAATATCTGTTAATTACAACCCCTTTTTTTTTCTTTACTTTCCTTTTTGTAGCTAAATTCAGGTCTCTATACATTTAGTCCATTTCAAAGTCTCTACTGTTTAGAAATTTTCAAAGCCTTCGATTCAGTGATTCAAGTTACAAATTTATGGCTTGGGAAAGTATCATAAATGTAGAGGAAAGAGTTTTCTTTTTTAAAAAACTATTTATTTCAGTATTATTTATTGGAAGGACTCCGAAAAACCAGAAATAGCAGAATAGTTAAATAAACCATACTAGAGTCAGGTGTAGAATAGCATATGGCTGTTAAATGGTTTATAAAGAATTTTTATTAACCTGGGAAAATATTTGGGTTAGATGAAAAGAAGCAAGATGCACATTTGATCAGTTCAGTTCAGTTCAGTTGCTCAGCTGTGTCCGACTCTTTGCGACCCCATGAATTGCCACATGCCAGGTCTCCCTGTCTATCACTAACTCCCGGAGTTCACTCAAACTCACATCCATCAAGTCGGTGATGCCATCCAGCCATCTCACCCTCTCTCGTCCCCTTCTCCTCATGCCCCCAATCCCTCCCAGCATAAGGGTCTTTTCCAATGAGTCAACTCTTCGCATGAGGTGGCCAAAGTATTGGAGTTTCAGCTTCAACATCAGTCCTTCCAAAGAACACCCAGAATTGATCTCCTTTAGAATGGACTGGTTGGATCTCCTTGCAGTCCAAAGGACTCTCAAGAGTCTTCTCCAACACCACAGTTCAAAAACATCA
>NW_011494640.1:3587080-3587566 GCF_000754665.1 Bison bison bison
TGTATAGTTCTTCTGTGTATTCTTGCCACCTCTTCTTAATGTCTTCTGCTTCTGTTAGGTCCATACCATTTCTGTCCTTTATTGAGCCTATCTTTGCATGAAATGTTCCCTTGGTATCTCTAATATTCTTGAAGAGATCTCTAGTCTTTCCCATTCTGTTGTTTTCCTCTATTTCTTTGCATTGATCTCTGAGGAAGACTTTCTTATCTCCTTGCTATTCTTTGGAACTCTGCATTCAGATGCTTATATCTTTCCTTTTCTCCTTTGCTTTTTGCTTCTCTTCTTTTCACAGCTGTTTGTAAGGCCTCCTCAGACAGCCATTTTGCTCTTTTGCATTTCTTTTTCTTGGGGATGGTCTTGATCCGTCTCCTGTACAATGTCACAAACCTCCATCCATAGTTCATCAGGCACTCTATCTATCAGATCTAGTCCCTTAAATCTATTTCTCACTTCCACTGTATAATCATAAGGGATTTGACTTAGGTC
>NW_011494640.1:3587666-3588393 GCF_000754665.1 Bison bison bison
TAAGCCAACTTTTTCACTCTCCTCTTTCACTTTCATCAAGAGGCTTTTTAGTTCTTCTTCACTTCCTGCCGTAATGGTGGTGTCATCTGCATATCTGAGGTTATTGAGATTTCTCCCAGCAATCTTGATTCCAGCTTGTGCTTCTTCCAGCCCAGCATTTCTCATGATGTACTCTGCATAGAAGTTAAATAAGCAGGGTGACAATATACAGCCTTGACGTACTCCTTTTCCTATTTGGAACCAGTCTGTTGTTCCATGTCCAGTTCTAACTGTTGCTTCCTGACCTGCATATAGGTTTCTCAAGAGGCAGGGCAGATGGTCTGGTATTCCCATCTCTTTCAGAATTTTCCACAGTTTATTGTGATCCACACAGTCAAAGGCTTTGGCATAGTCAATAAAGTGGAAGTAGATGTTTTTGTGGAACTCTTGCTTTTTTGATGATCCAGCGGATGTTGGCAATTTGATCTCTGGTTCCCCTGCCTTTTCTAAAACCAGCTTGAACATCTGGAAGTTCACGGTTCATGTATTGTTGAAGCCTGGCTTGGAGAATTTTGAGCATTACTTTACTAGCGTGTGAGATGAGTGCAATTGTGTGGTAGTTTGAGCATTCTTTGGCACTACTTTTCTTTGGGATTGGAATGAAAACTGACCTTTTCCAGTCCTGTGGCCACTGCTGAGTTTTCCAAATTTGCTGCCATATTGAGTGCAGCACTTTCACAGCATCATC
>NW_011494640.1:3588493-3607953 GCF_000754665.1 Bison bison bison
TCTCCTTTGCTTTTTGCTTCTCTTCTTTTCACAGCTGTTTGTAAGGCCTCCTCAGACAGCCATTTTGCTCTTTTGCATTTCTTTTTCTTGGGGATGGTCTTGATCCGTCTCCTGTACAATGTCACAAACCTCCATCCATAGTTCATCAGGCACTCTATCTATCAGATCTAGTCCCTTAAATCTATTTCTCACTTCCACTGTATAATCATAAGGGATTTGACTTAGGTCATACCTGAATGGTCTAGTGATTTTCCCCACTTTCTTCAATTTAAGTCTGAATTTGGCAATAAGGAGTTCATGGTCTGAGCCAGTCAGCTCCCAGTCTTGTTTTTGCTGACTGTGTAGAGCTTCTCCATCTTTGGCTGCAAAGAATATAATCATATTTGATCACATACCCCAACAAAGTACATTAAAAAAAAAAACAAACAAACAAACCACAGATGGCATAGAAGACTGGAAGGAACAATGTCAAAATGGCAACAGCAATTGTTGTTGTCATTGTTCAGTTGCTCATTCATGTCCAACTCTTTGCAACCCCCAGGACTGCAGCATGCCAGGCTTCCCTGTCCTTCACCATTGCCAGGAGCTTGCTCAAACTCATGTCCACTGAGTTGGTGATGCCCTCCAATCATCTTGAACTCTGTCATCCCTTTCTCTCCCTACCTTCTATCTTTCCTAACATCAGGGTCTTTTCCAATAAGTCGGCTCTTTTCATCAGGTAGCCAAAGTATCGGAGCTTCAGCTTCAGCATCAGTCCTTCCGATGAATATTCAGGGTTGATTTCCTTTAGGACTGACTGGTTTGATCTCCTTGCTGTCCAAGAGACTCTCAAGACTGCAACAGTGATGGCTTGACTTTCTTTGCATTTTCCAAAGTCTTTATGAGAAACATGATGAGCTAAAATCTGTTGTCCTTAGTCACAGAGGAAAATTAGAAAACTTAATTCTTAATCCAAGTCTATGACCCAACCACTAATGCTGAAGAAGCTGAAGCTGAACGGTTCTATGATGACCAACAAAATCTTCTAGAACTAACACCAAAAAAAGATGTCCTTTTTATTATAGAGGACTGGAATGCAAAAGTAGGAAGTCAAGAGATACCTGGAGTAACAGGCAAGTTTGGCCTTGGAGTACAAAATGAAGCAGGGCAAAGGCTAATAGAGTTTTCCCAAGAGAATACATTGGTCATAGCAAACACCCTCTTCCAAAAACACAAGCAATGACTCTACACATGGACATCACCAGATGGCCAATACAGAAAACAGATTGATTATATTCTTTGCAGCTGAAGATGGAGAAGCTCTCTACAGTCAGCAAAAACAAGACTGGGAGCTGACTGTGGCATAGATCATGAACTCCTTATTGCAAAATTCAGACTTAAAGAAAGTAGGAAAAACCACCAGATCACTCAGTTCAGTTCAGTTCACTCAGTTGTGTCCGACTCTTTGCAACTCCATGAACTGCAGCACGTCAGGCCTCCTTGTCCATCACCAACTCCCGGAGCCTACCCAAACTCATGTCCATTGAGTCAGTGATGCCATCCAACCATTTCATCCTCTGTCGTTCCCTTTTCCTCCTGCCTTCAATCTTTCCCATCATCAGGGTCTTTTCCAGTGAGCCAGCTCTTTGCATCAGGTGGCCAAAGTATTGGAGTTTCAGCTTCAACATCAAACCTTCCAATGAACACCCAGGTCTGATCTCCTTTATGGACTGATTGGAGCTCTTTGCTCTCCAAGGGACTCTCAAGAGTCTTTTCCAACACCACAGTTCAAAAGCCTCAATTCTTTGGCGCTCAGCTTTCTTTATAGTCCAACTCTCAGATCCACATATGACTACTGGATTTGAAATCCCTTATGATTATACAGTGTAAGTGACAAATAGATTCAAGTTCAAGGAATTAGATCTGATAGAAAGAGTGCCTGAAGAACTATGGACAAAGGTTTGTGATACTGTACAGGAGGCAATGATCAAGACCATCCCCAAGAAAAAGAAATGCAAAAAGGCAAAATGGTTGTCTGAGGAGGTCTTACAAATAGCTGAGAAAAGAAGAGAAGCTAAAGGAAAAGGAGAAAAGGAAAGATATACCAGTCTGAATGCAGAGTTCCAAAGACTAGCAAGGAGAGATAAGAAAGCCTTCCTCAGTGATCAGTGCAAAGAAATAGAGGAAAACAACAGAATGGGAAAGACTAGAGATCTCTTCAAGAAAGTTAGAGATACCAAGGAAACATTTCATGCAAAGATGGGCTCAATAAAGGACAGAAATGGTATGTACCTGACAGAAGCAGAAGACATTAAGAAGAGGTGGCAAGAATACACAGAAGAACTGTACAAAAAAGATCTTCACGACCCAGATAATCACGATGGTGTGATCACTCACCTAGAGCCAGACATCCTGGAATGAGAAGTCAAGTGGGGCCTTAGGAAGCATCACTACGAACACAGCTAGTGGAGGTGATGGAATTCTAGCCGAGTTATTTTAAATCCTAAAAGATGATGCTGTGAAAGTGCTGCAGTCAATATGCCAGCAAATTTGGAAAACTCAGCATTGGCCACAGGATTGGAAAAGATCAGTTTTCATTTCAATCCCAAAGGAAGGCAATGCCAAAGAATGTTCAAGCTATTCCACAATTGCATTCATTTTACATGTTAGCAAAGTAGTACTCAAAATTCTCCAAGCCAGGCTTCAACAGTATGTGAACGATGAACTTCCAGATGTTCAAGCTGGATTTAGAAAAGGCAGAGGAACCAGAGACCAAATTGCCAACATCTGTAGGATCACAGAAAAAGCAAGAGAATTCCAGAAAAACATCTACTTCCACTTTATTGACTACGCCAAAGCCTTTGACTGTATGGATCACAACAAACTCTGGAAAATTCTTAAAGAGATGGGAATACCAAACCACCTTACCTGCTTCCTGAGAAATCTGTATGCAGGTCAAAGCAACAGTTAGAACAAGACATGGAACAACTAACTGGTTCCAAATTGGGAAAGGAGTACGTCAAGGCTATATATTGCCACCCTGCTTATTTAACTTACATGCAGAGTACATCATGAGAAATGCAGGGCTGGATGAAGCACGAGCCCTTGATTCCAGCGCTAGAATCAAGATTGCTGGGAGAAATATCAATAACCTCAGATATACAGATGACATCACCCTTATGGAAGAAAGTGAAGAGGAACTGAAGAGCCTCTTGATGAAAGTGAAAGAGGAGAGTGCAAAGGCTGGCTCAAAATTCAACATTCAAAAAACGAAGATCATGGCATCTGGTCCCATAACTTCATGGAAAATAGATAGGGAAACAGTGAGAGACTTTATTTTGGGGGGGCTCCAAAATCACTGCAGATGGTGACTGCAGCCTTGAAATTAAAAGATTCTTGCTCATTGGAAGAAAATCTATGACCAATCTAGACAGCACATTAAAAAGCAGAGACATTAGTTTGCCAACAAAGGCCCATCTAGTCATGGCTATGGTTTTTCCAGTAGTCGTGTGTGGATGTGAGAGTTGGACTATAAAGAAAGCTGAGTGCCAATGAATTGGTGCTTTTGAATTGTGGTGTTGGAGAAGACTCTTGAGAGTCCCTTGGACTGCAAGGAGATCAAACAAGTCAATCCTAAAGGAAATGAGTCCTGAATATTCATTGGAAGAACTGATGCTGAAACTGAAACTCCAATACTTTGGCCACCTGATGCAAAGAACTGACTCCTTGGAAAATACCCTGATGCTGGCAAAGATTGAAGGCAGGAGGAGAGGTGGATGACAGAGGGTGAGACAGTTGGACACAAATTTAAGCAAGCTCTGGGAGTTGGTGATAAGACAGGGAAGCCTGGTGTGCTGTAGTCCATGGGGTCGCAGAGTTGGACATGACTGAGCAACTGAACTGAACTGAATTCTTAATTAACAAACTATTTATCTACAATTCAACAATATGGTGAGGACTTCCCCTGGTGGTCCAGTGGTTAAGAATCCACCTGCCAATGCAGAGCCCATAGGTCTGATCCCTCATCGGGGAAGAATCCACATGCTGAGGAGCAACTAAGCCTGTGTGCCACAACTACCGATGCCCAAGCACTCTAAAGCCCATGCTCTGCAAATAAGAGAAGGCACTGCTCTGCACTGTAACTAGAGAGTAGCCCCCAGGTGCCTCAACTAGAGAAAGGCTGTGTGCAGCAATGAAGATGCAGGACAGCCAAAATTAAGAAAAAAAAGAACAAACTCAATATGGTGAGTGAGTAGAGGTGGTGAGGGGGAGGGGGGAGAGGAGACAGGGACAGAAGAGCACATATATTTATTGAATGGAGAGCTCCTATTTATTGAAATGCTACCAAGTAAAGGCCTTTCTTTATGCTGATCACAACTATTTGAAATCAGTATTACTATTTCCTTTTAACAGGTGAGGAACTTGTGATGGAGAAAGGTAAGTTGTCAAACCATAATTAGGATTTCAGCCAAAACCTATGTTCTTTCCACCTTACCAGAATTATAGGACTTGGTGATGGCCTGGATGTAAACTGAGAGGGAGGTGGCAAAGACAACATCTGAGGTTCTTGGCTGTGGACAGTAGGGTAGGTGGTGTTGCTGTGATGTGTGCTTAGTCGCTCAGCTGTGTCCGACCCCATGGACTGCAGGCTCCTCTGTCCATGGGGATTCTCCAGACAGGAATACTGGAGTGGGTAGCCATGCCCTCCTCCAGGGGATCTCCCAACCCAGGGATCAAATTTTGGTCTCCCTCACTGCAGGTGGATTCTTTGCCATCTGAGCCACCAGGGAAGCCCAAGAATACTGGAGTGGGTAGCCGTTCCCTTCTCCAGTGAATCTTCCCGACCCAGGAACTGAACCAGGGTCTCCTGCATGGCAGGCAGATTCTTTACCAGCTGAGCCACCAGGGAAGCCCAGATTGTGTTGCTAGTTACTGTGACAAGGAGGAATAACTGGGTCAGGAGTGCTGATTTTAAGGTCCCTAAGAGGGATCTTAGTGGAGATGACCAGGATGAACTACATAAGTGATTCTGAATTTTATAAGCAAGACTGTTATCTGGAGGTTCATATTTGGGAAGCTTTGGGTGGAAAGGAAGATGGCACCAAAGCCACGAGACTGTCCCAAGAGCGTATGTGGAGTAAAAATGAGGTTTTTGACAGCACAACTGTATTTGACAGCTGGACAATGGAGACTGAGGATGGGTAGCCTTGAGTTCTGAATTATGATGTCACAGAAGCCAAGGTGGCACATATCTTAAGAGGGGAGCAGTCAGAAGCATCAAATCCTGCTAAGAGGTCAAGGAAGACAGGAACATGCCAAGAGCTTGTTGGATTTAGCAACAAGAACTCTCAGGACATTTTGGACAAGCTGACTTTGGTGGGAGCAGAGACCAGGGTGTGATAGGTTGAAAGATGAGTAAGTAGCATGTGCGGAAATGGGGATCTTGAGTGTGTTAACTCAGCACATTCGAGAGTGGCAGGGAAGAGCCAAGACTAATGGAATGGAATGGGGTTGAATAATAGGAGATAGAATCAAAGATGAGTGTATGGTAAGATGACAGGGACTTGTGTATTGTAAGATGACAGGGATCTTCAAGACCCAGATAATCACGATGGTGTGATCACTCACCTAGAGCCAGACATCCTGGAATGCGAAGTCAAGTGGGCCTTAGGAAGCATCATTACAAACAAAGCCAGTGGAGGTGATGGAATTCCAGTTGAGCCATTTCAAATTCTAAAAGATGATGCTGTGAAAGTGCTGCACTCAATATGCCAGCAAATTTGGAAAACTCAGCAGTGGCCATAGGACTGGAAAAGGTCAGTTTTCATTCCAATCCCAAAGAAAGGCAATGCCAAAGAATGCTCAAACTACTGCACAATTGCACTCATCTCACACGCTAGGAAAGTAATGCTCAAAATTCTCCAA
The DNA here is from genome assembly GCF_000754665.1 of Bison bison bison. Classification (NCBI taxonomy): domain Eukaryota; kingdom Metazoa; phylum Chordata; class Mammalia; order Artiodactyla; family Bovidae; genus Bison; species Bison bison. The sequence continues at coordinate 3,594,398 of NW_011494640.1, forward strand.
GCCAGGCTTCAACAATACATGAACCGTGAACTTCCAGATGTTCAAGCTGGTTTTAGAAAAGGCAGGGGAACCAGAGATCAAATTGCCAACATCTGCTGAATCATCGAAAAAGCAAGAGTTCCAGAAAAACATCTACTTCCGCTTTATTGACTATGCCAAAGCCTTTGACTGTGTGGATCACAATAAACTGTGGAAAATTCTTAAAGAGATGGGAATACCAGACCACCTGCACTGCCTCTTGAGAAACTTATATGCAGGTCAGGAAGCAACAGTTAGAACTGGACATGGAACAACAGACTGGTTCCAAATAGGAAAAGGAGTACGTCAAGGCTGTATACTGTCACCCTGCTTATTTAACTTCTATGCAGAGTACATCATGAGAAACGCTGGGCTGGATGAAGCACAAGCTGGAATCAAGATTGCTGGGAGAAATCTCAATAACCTCAGATATGCAGATTACACCACCATTACGGAAGGAAGTGAAGAAGAACTAGAGTCTCTTGATGAAAGTGAAAGAGGAGAGTGAAAAAGTTGGCTTAAAGCTCAACATTCAGAAAACAAAGATCATGGCATCTGTTCCCTTCATTTCATGGACAATAGATGGAGAAACAGTGGAAACAGTGTCAGACTTTATTTTTTGGGGCTCCAGAATTACTGCAGATGGTGACTGCAGCCATGAAATTAAAACACGCTTACTCCTTGGAAGAAAGTTATGACCAACCTAGACAGCACATTAAAAAGCAGAGACATTACTTTGCCAACAAAGGTCCGTCTAGTCAAGGCTATGGTTTTTCCAGTGGTCAGGTATGGATGTTAGAGCTGGACTATAAAGAAAGCTGAGCACCGAACAATTAATGCTTTTGAACTGTGGTGTTGGAGAAGACTCTCGGGAGTCCTTTGGACTGCAAGGAGATCCAACCAGCCCATCTTAAAGGAAATCAGTCCTGAATGTTCATTGAAAGGACTGATGTTGAAGCTGAAACTCCAATACTTTGGCCACCTGATGCGAAGAGCTGACGCATTGGAAAAGACCCTGATGCTGGGAAAGATTGAAGGCAGGACGAGAAGGGGACGACAGAGGATGAAATGGATGGCATCACCAACTCAATGGACGTGAATTATGAGTAAACTCTGGGAGTTGGTGATGGACAGGGAAGCCTGGTGTGCTGCAGTCCATGGAGTCACAAAGAGTTGGACATGACTGAACTGAACTGAACTGAACTGGATGAGGGAGTGGGAGGGACTGGGGGCTGTGGTCAGAGAGTAGGTTGTATATGATCTTGGAGACGGAACAGTCAATCACAAGATCGAAAGAAAGGTCAAGAAATGGAGAGTCCGGGGTTGAGGGGGTGGGGGGTGGGGTCCTCCGTGAGAGGTCAGATATCAATTCAGGATGATGATACACTGTTTCCCAGATAAACCAATTCACAAGGCGTGTCCTGCAGGTGTTCAGGTTGTGTGGGTGTGTGTAGGCACCTACTGTGTGAACAGTTCTACATGAATGCATCAGTCCAACTGGTTCCTCTATACATGAATGAATCAGTCCAACTGGTCCCTCTGCAGATGTAAGAGCATGTCCAGCAGTCACTTTCTCCTTCCTCACGAGACTCTAGCTTCATTCAGCTACACTCTCCTGCCCCAGGCCAGCGGATTCAGAGGGAATCAGATCCAGTCTCCAGGGCTGGGCCTGGCGGTTCTAAGGTGACCTCACACATCTTCCAGTAACTGATCAGGAACCTAAGCCAGTCAGTGCATGGCATTTCCTGGCCCTAGGAATGGGTTCAGGAATGGACATGTGATCCAGTGGAGGCCAATGTTTGCTGGGTGCTTCCGAGCGCGAGGGCCAGAACTGTTGCAACTTGCTTGCTACCAGCCCGAGGAGGAAGCCAACTCAGGAAGGAAGCAGACTCAAAAGACCTGAGAAGAGCAGAGCCAGGGCCTCGACAAGAGCCGAGCCTGCTCCCTGCCAGCCTCCCGGGCCTCGGCTGCTCTTTGTAACCGCTCATTATTTCTCTGGAGGACACCGACACACTCCACTTCCTTGGCTCCGCTTGCTCTAATCCACTCTCCATAACACAGCTGAGTCATCCTTCTAAACACAAGCCTGATGACATGGCCCTCTGTAAGGACCTTTGATGGCTTCTCCTGCTGTCTATACGTTGAAAGTACAGAAATGAATGAAACACAGTCCAGTCCTTCTGCAGGTTGGTTGCCGCATAATCGAACGTGGACTGCGACCGAGGGTCGAGTGAGGTGGCAAGTGCTGAAGTGGGTGCGCCCACCAGGGAGGGCCTCAGGGGAGACGAGGAAGTCTTGGAGGAAAAGCTCGAGTCAGCCTGATGGGAAGAGCACCCTGGCCTCCTCCTGCCAGAAGGCTCCACGCTCTCCTTCCACACCACACTGCTCACTGCGAGCCTGGACAGTGCCAGGCACGTCAGACTTCCAGGCCCTTCCATGTGCTTCTGGAGGAGTCCTTCTGGTCTGTCCCAGCAAGATCTCAAGCATCCTTCGAGATTCTCTCTGTAAGAGTGGATCTTCCAATTCCCTCCTCGGGGGACTGGAGGCATGGCTGCTCTTCCCCAGGGCGTCCAAGGGATCAGGAGTGGGAGCTTCACCAGGTACCCGGGGCACTCGGTGCCCTAGCTCTGTCCACAGCAGGTGCCCAAAGCCTGGTGTTGAGCTGAACTGCAGAGCAGAGGTTCAGAGCATCTTGTTTACCTGTCAACCACAAACTGCTCAGGTCATTTCATTTACAGACACAGAATCACACCCCCTGTAGGCTCCTGAAGTCACCCCACTTTATGGAGTTTGCAAGTCCTCACTTCTGTAAAGAGAGCCTGTGCCCATCTGCCTGCCTTTGGTCACTGTACCTCCAGACTGCCAGCAGCGGCTCAAGTCCTTCCGGTGCCTAGGGGCTCCCATCTCACAGCGCCTCTGAAGAGGCGCTCAGTCCATTGCTCCACAATACTTACAGAAGACGCCTCACGAGCTGAGCGTGGTGAAGAAACAGGCAGGCCTAGAGGCCACTCTCTGTGCCAGTGCTGGCTCTAATCAGGGCCCGTCCACCAAGTGGCTCGGCTTGGGCCGCTGGCCTGCCAGGATGACAGCTGCTCCGAGACGTCATGCGGTCCGGCCTTCCCTTTCCAGAAGCAGTGCCATGTCAAGCAGAAGAGCCCGCTATGAGTCAACCTTCTCCCTGGGAGGACAGTTTCCAATTGCACGACATTCCTGTACTGCGTACGGAGGGAAGGCAACAAAGGAACCACGAGAAAGTGACAAGGCTGCTCTGTCGACTTCCACCAGCAGAGGAGGGAGGCTTTAAATGGGTCTGCTTAGAGGTAAGGTTTTCTTTTGGACAAAGGACGAGCCAGTCTCTCTAGCAGGAAGAGAAGAGCCTATGGCGCCCAGGGGCTCAGGCTGGACCCCAGAGGAGGGCAGAGACTCCTGTTGGGACCCCTTCTGACCTTGCCCGCCTGCTTCAGGGTGGGCCCTAGGAAAACCAGCACTGTGGGTGATCTGAAGGAGCTGCGGTGAGCAAAAGAGGCTGGAGGCCTCCCCCACAGACTGTGGGAATGTGGGGTGCAGGCCCTGTTGGAGTTGTTGGGCCTGCGAAGGTCCTCCTTCAGCCCCCTCAGGTCTTGGCAAGCAAGAGGACAGGGCCATCTTCCCAGCTGGTGCAATAGGTGAGCATTAAGACTGACTGACTCTGGACTGAGGCAGGCTTCCTCAGGGCTCTCAGACACCACTTGAGGAAGGGCCTTCGGGTGAATCTCAGGGGAAGAACAAATGCCCCAGGCCAAGCAGCAGAGGGGTCCACGGAGTCATTTAATGTAACCATGAAAAGAAAGAGACCTTTCTTTGTACATCAGGCCAGGGAAGTCAACGGGCTGGATTACATTCATGAGAATAACTGGAAGAGAGGAATGGGACTGGACAACAAAGACGGCTGAGGGTGGCTTGTGAGATGTTCCCCCAGGCTGATGAGCAAATTGGTCTTTAGTCCGCTCAGGTGCACAGCTGGCATTCCCAAACAGCCACACTCCTGGGGAACAGACACACAGGCCATGTGGTACTAAACTCCAAATGGCTAAGTAATATCTCAGAGACTCCAGTGCTTTTGAAAATGCTGGCCTGATCTAAGAAGGGTAAGAGACGCATTAAGAAGTTTAGGAATGGCCTGTCTTGTCCAGAACCAAGGTGGCCTCTGATGGGCACCCAGCTCTCTTTCTGGCCATGGTCTGGATGGCACCTGCAGGCCATGCAGAAGAGAGCGGTTTCCCTCTCCGCAGGCTGCTCGGTGACTGAATAAGGGCGACCCCCATGACCCCACTCTGAGTTCCTCTCACAGGGGTGTAACAAGAGAGGTAGCTGGTGAAAGCAGAGTGCTGGATCTGGGGCCAGGACTGCTCTGGTTCAAACCAACATGGGTTCTGCAGGAGGCCTGCGAGCTTGCTTCAATCTGCTAGCTATTAGGACCAAAGTTCAAACGCAGGTCAGGGACCAGGCTGGGACACCTCCAGCCTCTCCATGGCTGACTTTTCCCTTACAGTCCAAGGGTCCTGCAGGGTGTCCAACTCTTCCTGAAGCCCAAAGTGGCAAATCCCATCACAGTTCAAACATCTCAGGTATGCTATTTATGGCACACTTAAAAAAGAATAGAAAAGCTACTTCTACCTGAGCCTCAGTTTTGCAAACTGAGAAAATCTTATTAGAAGGAAATCTTCACGTTCTCTCTGAGGTGATCGTTAGTTTTTCTTCTTTAGTTTTCATTGTTTGGTTTGGATTTCCTCAGCATTATTTCCTTTTTTTCCATCTCCTCTGTGCTTTCTTTTATAAGACAAAGATGCTGTGGACTTGGCTTTCACTTGGTTCACAGTGATTCTATGGCAATGTATTAAGTTTCTTTCTCCTAAGTCCACTGAAGTCTTTTTGGACTTGGAGAGAGCTTTTTAAGAAAGAACTTGCTCATTCAGCAGGATTTTCCTCCCCACCCCAAGCTCTGGTTCTGACCTGGAAAAAATAAGAGTGAGAAAGAGCAAGAGAATCCTGCAGTCCTGACGCTCAACGGCACAAACCACAAAAAAGAAGCTTGCTCCAGTAACGTAATCATGGAGGTTTCTGGCACCTTGGTCTTTCAAGAAAAATACATCCATCTGCTGGCACAGCGACCCATCAAACTAAATCCTGTTCAGCATGGAGTTCCCGATTCATTAGTGTTGGAAAGTCTATAGCGAGGCTGGCCGATCCCACTGGATGACGCCTCCCTGCAGCGGCGTCTATAAACCCCACAGCTGTGTTTTCACTTAAGGCCACTTCTCCTGACTCCATCGCACCTTGTTCCAGAGGCTCATTCTATCCTCATTAAGGTTCAAAATGACAGGTCAAGTCACACAGAGTGAAGTCAGAAAGAGAAAAATAAATATTGTATATTAACGTGTGTATGTGCAATTTGGAAAAAGGGTATGTGAGTGAAAGCTGCTCAGTCGTGTCCAACTCTTTGTGACCCCATGGACTACAGCCCACCAGGCTCCTCTGTCCATGGAATTCTCCAAGAAATAATACTCAGATGGGTAGCCATTCCCTTTTCCAAGGGATTTTCCCTTTGACCTAGGGATTGAACCTGGGTCTCCTGCAATTCTTCACCATCTGAACCACCAGGGAAGCCCAAAGGGTATAGATGATCTTATTTGCAAAGCAGAAATGGAGACAAAGATGTAGAGAATAATCATATGAACACCAAGGCGGGAAGGGGTGGTGGGATGAATTGGGAGATTGGAATTGACATATATACACCATGTGTGTGTTCTCAGTCAGCCGTGTCCAACTCTTTGTGACCCCCTGGACTGTACCCCACCAGGCTCCTTTGTCCATGGGATTCTCCAGGCAAGAATACTGGAGTGAGTATTCTTGCCTGGAGAATATACTGGTTCCCCATTTCCTTCTCCAGGGGATCTTCCCAACCCAGGGGTTGAACCTGCGTCTCTTGGGTTTCCTGCATTGGTAGGTGAACTCTTTTACCAGGCCACATATACACACTCCTGTGTATAAAATAGATAACTAATGAGAACCTACTGCACAGCACAAGGAACTCTACCCAGTGCTCTGTGTTGACCTAAATGGGAAGGAAATCCAAAACAGAGGGGATATATGTAAACATATACCCGACTCACTTTTGCTGTACGGCAGAAACTGACACAACATTGTAAAGCACTTATACTCCAATAAATATTCATTTAAGAGAATGACAAGTCAAAGATTCTCCAAAGCTGAGGTATTTTTACTTGCTCAGAAAAGCCGCCTGTCTCCACAGCTATGGTCAACCCATGGGGAGTAAGTAAGTGTTAGTCGCTCAGTCGTGCCCAACTCTTTGCTACCCCATGGACTGCAGCCCACCAGGCTCCTCTGTCCATGAGATTTTCCAGGCAAGGATACTGGAGTGGGGTGCCATTTCCTTCTCCAGGGGATCTTCCTGACCCAGGGATCGAATCCAGGTCTACTGCACTGCAGGCCGATTCTTTACCGACTGAGCTACAAAGGAAGCCCATGGGGAAGGGTGCTCTTATTTGGGAGTCACAGAGGCCAGACTGGTTGGTTCACTCTGGGTTTGCCTCAGTCAGCAAGCCAGTCCTGTCCGCCATGCAAGGGTTACCTCATGGCTCACCAGCCTGGCGAGGCCACTGGCGCTCTGCCGGCCGTGACCCCATGGCACCTCTGCCTTTCTCACTGGATAAGACCAGCACAGAAGTGCTCACTGCCTTCCCCAGCACCTGGGCTGGCACAAAAGGCACTCCTCTGCCCCAGCCTTCCTGACCAGGCCCTTCCCTGGTCACTGGGCCTCCTCTTAGGCTCCTCAAATCCCTGAGAAATATGACAACAGGGAACACAAAGCATGGGGAGCAAGTCTACAGCTGTCACATGCAGTCAGAGGTGGGGATGGTGTCACGAAGGTGCTCGACACCCCCACAGCAGGAGCTGGTTTGAGGGTCTTCATGGCCAAAGAGGGTGACTTGTGTTGGACATGACCAGATCAGAACCATCTCTGCTCAGCTCTAGGGCTCAAGCCAACCACTCTTTGGGATGGGAGCTGCCTGAAGCTGCTTCCACAGAGGAGTGCCCCTGTGGACGGTGGCGGGCTGCACGTGGCCCCTCCATGTGCACGGAGCTGGCTGTGCATTTTGGAGAGAGACTGTCTGGGTCCCTTGGCATTTAGAATATGTCATCAGTTCTGCGGCCTAGCCATTTGCTTTCTAAAGCCTGTGGCTGACCCCAAACTGTGGAGAAAATCCCCTCAGCAGAGCCCCCACTTCGGCATCCTTGCTACCTAGTTTCTACCTCTGCATTTTAAATACTGAAACCAGGATATATGATCACAGGAATTCCTGATCACAGGAATTATGTTCACTCTTCTAGATGTCCTATTACTTCTGCCTCCTAAGGAGCCTAAGTGACAGGCTACCTGCTCACTCAGGGAAGTCGACTCAACTTTGCCCTTGAGTCAAGTTAGGCTGCAGGGAAGTGACATCTATAGATGACATGAGCTTGCTCACTTATCTGCCTTCTTCAAGCTGTGTTTTATCCAACTTTCATCTGAGTGTTTTTGTGAATAACCTTATCACACCTCCTTTCTTCATTGGCCGAACATGTAAAATCTGTCCACTACAATACATAAGGACCTGATATCAAGCCTCATGTGAAGAACTGCCTGTAGTGCCAGGAAAAGGGTCCCTTGACTTTTAATGAGATTTGTTCTAAGAAATAATGTTATGAAATCTCTCTTCTCCGCAAAGCAGGAAGCTACCTCTGCATTTCCGATACTGAAACCAGGAAACATGATGCCCGATCACAGGAATTACGCTCACTCTTCTAGATGTCCTATTACTCCTGCCTCCTCACCTTGGTTCTGATTTTCCATTTTTCTTTCTACTGTATTCATTTTACTGTGTATTCCATTTGTTGTAAGTCTCCTCAAATCTGTTTTGGAAACAGTTAAGAGTACACATAAATAAAATAAAAGCCAAACATACGTAAAAATAGGAGATCCGGGCAAGTTCGAATACAACTTGACTGAACAAGGATCATGATGGTAGGCACTCAGTTTGTGGAAGAAAGAAAACGGGACACGAGCCTCAGAGCCAGTGATCAAGCTGGCTCTATTCTTGAAAAAACAGGAGAGAACAGAATGATCTTCCAGGGAATTGGCCTCAGTTTCCAGGGACTTGAGGAGTTGCAGTTATATAACCCCACGCTGGAAGCCAGCAGCCCTGGCCTTGCCTCTGTTCCTCCCCAGACTCCGGGCTGGTGTGGGGTTTTGAAGGCCTTAGCCTTCCCACCTGTAAAATGGGGCTGAGTTCCTTTATGGTCATCCCCATGGTTTGTTTTATGGATGAATGTGAGATACTTTCCAGGTTTACTGGAAGAAAGCCATGGTAATAAATCCCTGCTTAATCTGTCAGAAGAGAAGCTCTGAAGATTTTAGGAGGCCCAGCGCTCACATTTTTAGATGTTTCATAAAGAGGCAGCAGAGAAGAATCCCCTTGCATCCTGGTGTCTTATGTGGCCAAGAGCAACTGTCAAAGTTCATGACTTGATTCCACACCACTGTGTTTCCTTCCACCCAGATGAGGCCAAGTGTCTGGACAACGTATTCCAGGACAACATTCTAAGGTCCCTTCTGGTCTGAGGGCTGCCAATCTGCCCCACTGTCCTGCTCCTGCCTTCACTACAGCAGTGGCTTAGCAGCGCCTCCTGGCAAAACCATCACTGTTCACAGCCATCCAGTCACAAATTGGCTATTGATCGGACAACACTTACTCTATTGCTCACAACAGCCTGAAAGGGACACCTAGGGGAACCATACCTGGGGCTACAGGAGCTCTCTGTTCTCATCCAAAATAATGATTAGTGTCTTAAACAGGTTTTTCTTTTTGAACAATATATCACTCAAATAGGTATCATTCTATGGTAAAAACCAGAGAACAGATGAGCACTGTGATCTTTAAAGAAAATACAGAAAGTAGCTTATAGCTAGGATGATATACAAAGATTAAAAACATCTAAGGAGGTTAGGGGACGATATTAGAAAGGGCTCGGATCCAGCAGAGCAAACTTTCTATTTGCCTTGCTAACTGAAAAATCAGCTTTGGTAATACAGAATCTTTGGATAATCTCGCAGAGTTGAAAATCGTTTTAAGAAACTAGACGTAATGTTCAATGTTAAAAAGAATAAGTTTCACAATAATCTTAAAGAAACAGTTTCAATGGGCAGAAATGTGTTTTCCCTCCAATGTTTGTGTAATCTCTCAAGGGGCTCTGGGCTGGAACTTGGGGGGCTGTCAGAGGCCCCCCACAGACTGCAGGGACCTTGGGGATCCTCTAGGATAACTGTCCAGAGCATTGGACAGGTTTTCTTTCCAGCACTCTTAAAAGGTCACCTTTAGCAGTGACCCTCCTGCCTGGGCACAGGCCTTATATTAGAAAGGAGTTCATTTCACCTGTGAGTGGGGGTCCCTCTAAACAACAAGCAACACTGCAGAGAAGGAATGGGTACAGACACTTCAGAAGCTGGTTTCAAATCCTGGCTTTACTTCCTATGAGCAACTCGACCCCAGGCAAGTTACCTTAGCTCTCTGGACCTCAGTTTCCTCCTCTGTAAAATGGGGACAATAATGGTACCTACTTCACAGGGTTGTGTGGAAATCACAGGAGAGAAAGCACATTAGAACAGTACCTGGCTATGGCAAAATAAATGTTCCTGATGTAATAAGGCTTAGAGTTATTCCTCATAATGAGTTGAGATCAAATTTAGAGGACAGCACACTGGAACAAGTGACTGGGGGAGACTCAACAGTTCCAGATGTGATCCCTCTAATACCAGAGGCATTTCCACAGTAAGAGGGTTCAATTTCTTAACTGGGGTGGTATTTGGGAAGCCCCTTCTCTGTGCGCAGGACATGCAGCAGGGGGGTACTCTGCAAGAGGACACACGCTTCATGGCCTCCCTGTTGGCTTCAGGAGCCCTGCCAGCTCTTGCGGTGGCCGGGAGGCCGTGCTGCTGCGGGGTCGTCCGTCACAGGCAGCCCTACTGGACCGTGTCCCAGGTCTCCTGGGTTGCTCCCCACTGCAGCAGCAGGCAGGGAGGCCACGGTACCCCAACGCGAGGCTCGTGCCTCAACAGAAAAGCTCCCAAGGCCCCTCCAGGTTGGCAGATGTGTCTCAAGGTGGAGCTGCCCGGCATCTCTGCACCAGCAACAACTTGTCTGTTAATCCCTGCCTGGGAAGGGAAGAGGCCGCGACGACCTGCTAGAGCATGGCGGAGGCTGGCTTCTGACAGTCCGGATGTGGGAAAACTGCTTCTATCGTGGTCGGATTCTTCCCATTTATTCTCAAGTTGAAACATGTCTCCAGCTGTATATTTGTTTAACTCTCACACTGTCCAACTAGATTGTCAGCTGCAACAGAGACAGCCCCATCGATTTCTGCTTTTGATCCCCACAAACCTTAAAAAAAAAAAAAGAACTCCGAGAGGCTGTAGGGCTGTGCCATTAGCAGCAGAAATAAGAGGTCCCAATATTCAACCAGACACAGCACCGAGCACACCACATGTACAGGTTCTGTTACTGCCATTTCAGGCGAGGAAACCGAGGTGTAGAGAGGTTGAGTAGCTTGCCTACCCAGGGTTGGGTGCTGTATCAACCCACTTGGCAGAGCCAGAAAGGGACCCCAAACCCACCTAACTGCAGTCTGGGCAGTCCCGGGGGCCACACCTGCTATTCCTTCATCTGTGAAGAGGGCACTAAGCTGGATGCTGGGGCTCCAACCATGTTCTTCTCTCTTCTAGATTCCAAGAGACAGAGGACAGTAACTGGGGTTCAGAGCGTCAGTCTTGCAGGGCTCACTGGCAAAGGTCTGACCAAAGAACAACCGAAATTGAAGGCCAGTTGCCTTAGTGAGAAACTGTGCAGACCGTCCGCCCAGCTTCAGGTGGAGAAGCTGGACCACAGAAGGGAGACTCCTGGGTGGGCCTGCCAGAGGCCAGAGCCTGCTGGCAGACTGGGGGTGCCGGGTAAGCCCACTCAACTGAAGGCAAGGGAGAGAGAGCCACGTGGGCTGGCTCTGTTTCTCCAGTTCAATGCACTTGCCCTCTGATTGACACGGCTCAGTCGCACAGTTAGAAGAGCAAAACTGCAGCCAAGGGCTTTCCGGGTTTGCTAAAATGGGAAGTACCAGCCAGCTAGTCAAAACACTGAATAGCAGGAATGAAAAAAAAAAAAGAGCAACAACAAAAACTAAGATTAATACAGGATCTATTAGTATCCTACTGAAGAAATGTGTTGGGGACCCAGAGAGCCAGTCTCCATTATGTAGACCACGGGCTGTCCCTCACGTCATCTGTAAAGTGAAGGCCTCAGAAGAGAGACTGTCCTGGGCGCCTCTAGCCATGAACTTTACAGTTCTTTGGGCAACTACTTGCTAAACATGCTCCCTGTTCTGCTCAGCACCAGGCGAGGCACCCCAGGAGGCACAAGGGAAAAGGGCAGTCCAGGCTGGCAGAGGTGACCGAGTCACACTGACTCTAGCGCTGCTGGAGCTCAGAGAAGGGGCTGGTAGCATGGCTGCATGGGAGAGAAAAGGCCTTGTGAGTCTGCAGGACACCCTGATTTGAGTGGGAGATTGCAGGGAAGGGGAGGAAACAGGACTTCAGCTCTGTCTGGGCGCAGACCACACAGGTCACATCCATCACTGTGTCCCCAAGAGTCTTCGACAAAGTAGGCACTCAAGAAATAAATGTTGGAAGAATAAGTGATCCAAACTAGAGAAATAAGAGAGAACATTCACTGTGAATACGTACAAGACTGGTCTGACTACGAAGCAGAGGGCACACCTGGGAACAGATCAAATCACGCTGATGATGGTAACAGGATGAACACGCACAGTAAATCCTTCTGTGCTAAACATGTGCACATTAATGCGTCCTCTTAGTGGATCTCTTAACAACCTCAGAGGGTGAGTGCTGTGACCACCCTACTTTATGGCTGGGGACATGGAGGCTCACAGACACTGGGAGGCCTGCCCCAAGTCACGTAATTGCAGCCCTGGGACTTGAGCCCAGGAGCCCTGACTCTCAGCTCAGTCCTTTCCTGTGAGATGACAGAGGCTCAGATCACCTCTGATGGAGGCTGAATCCCCGGCCCTCTTCTTGGTGTAGGTTCTTCTGCTAGACCACTTGCAGCTTTCTGATGTGGACTGCCTTCCGAGAGCAGGCAACTTCTGAGCTGAGACCTGGCCTCTTCCCAGGTGCGAGGCTGACGTCCCACTCAGGTGAATTCAACTACACACTTTTCGAGATGACTACAGATTTACTAAAGTAGCAAAAACAGAACAGAGAGGCCCCACCCAGCTTCCACCAAAGGTGACATCTTCTACGATCCTAACACAGTATCAAACCCAGGCAACACACTGGCATGATATGCGTGTCTAGTTCTATGTCACTTAGTCACATGTAGATTCGTGTAACTCTCACTGCAGCCTGGATATAGAACTCTTCCTTCACCACTGAGGTCTTCCTTAGACGACCTCCCTGTCCCCCACCATCCCTAAACTCCTGGCAACCACAACTCTGTCCTCCAGTTCTATCATTCCTTCATTTTAAGAATGTTTATAAATGAGGTCACATGGTATTTTAAGATAACCTTTCAAAGTTATCCTATTAGTAGGACTTGATCTATCGTTTAGGTTCACGTGCTGTGTGTGTGTGCTAAGTCGCTTCAGCCGTGTCAGATTCTTTGCAACCCCATGGACTACAGCCTGCCAGGCTCCTCGGTCCATGGGATGCTCTAGGCAAGAATACTGGAGTGGGTTGCCATGCCCTCCTCCAGGGGATCTTCCTGACTCAGGGATCGAACCTGAATCTTTTACATCTCTTGCACCAGCAGATGGGTTCTTTACCACTAGCACCACCTGGGAAGCCCTTAATCCATTGTTTAGGTTCATAAAAGAATATAAAACAAGAGATGATGATAAAAATTAAGCAGAATAAGAAATGTTTCTATCACGGTTCTGCCGTTTCTAGCTATGTGACTTTTGACAAGTTAACCAAAAATCTCAGTTTCCTCATCTGTAAAAATGGGTATAAGGTTTAAGGATTAAATGAGGTAACATCTGAAAGCACTTGGCAAATGGCAGGTGCTCAATAAATTCTAGCTGTTTGTTATTATTAATAACAAGTCAAGGAAGCCTCTGTGCTTCTTTATAGAAAGTCAGGCTCTTAACGGTCACAGACGATTAAGGAAATGACCAGCCAGCCCTTAAATGACCCCAGGTTATTCTTCTCATTGCTTCTCAAGACTCCAGTGTGGAAGCTACCCAGGAACGCTTAAAAGGCGCTTCCAGCAGGCATCTTCATGAGCAAACCCTCCTGAGAACAAGCACCCGCTCCCCAGGCCAGAGTCACCAGGGGGCCTAGAATTCCCAAAGTGGGAAAGATGGCCAAGAGCTCTCTGTTTAGCACAGAATGCCTCCCAAGGACAGCCAGGGTTTGTGCAGAGCCCCCCCACCCC
>NW_011494640.1:3608053-3623065 GCF_000754665.1 Bison bison bison
CCCCCCCCGCCAGCAGCACAGGGAGCACAGAGGAGAGGACAGTGCCAAAGAGAGGCAGGGGTCAGACGTGTGATTGAATTAGGTGCTGCATGGATACCCCACAAAGCTCAGCATCACTCAAAGGATGGATGTGTGAAGGGTCACAATGGCCCACACTACCCACAAGGTCACCTTTACCATGACTAGCTATGGAAATCTGAAAAAAAAAAAAGCTCCCCAAAATCTCATATGCAAAGACTCCATTATTCAGTCGAGAGAGCACTTGACTTCGAGGCTTTGAGTAGCTGGGAACCCAGCACAAATGGCTGGCCATATCTTAAGCAACATGCCCAGGGTTCATTGAAAACGGACAAAAACGGGTATTCAGGATCCTTCATGATTTATTGAAAGTGGCATTGTCTGGGCCTCCGCAGGGCACCAGCAGGGGTGGGGTTGAGGGCGCTCCTCCTGACGGCGGGGTCACCCCATGCGTCTCCTGTTCCCTTGGACTTTTCAACTCCCCTGGACCGCTTTCACTCACTCACTCCTTCTCCTTTGAAGTTAAAGAATACTGCCTCATCTATCACTGACATGTTGGGTTTCAAAAGGACTGAGAGTGAATTCACTTTTTTCAAAAAAACAAAAAACAGATGAGAAGAGCTGGGCTGGGAAGAGAGAAGGTAAGGGATTGGTGGCAGTGGCAGTGGGAGGCTGAGTCCAGAGGATGGCTGCCCTCCCCCGGCTCCGTGCCTTGGGGAAGCCCTGTCCAGCGCCCTGGCTCGTGGTCAGGGACAGAGGCTTCTGCGCTGTGCCACGTGTCCCTCCTCAACGCTCTGTGCGTCCGCACCACCTCACTAGCTTTATAGCATGTTCCCTGTCCTGCTCACTGCACTTGGGCAGGCACATGTATTTCTAATGCTTCCAGGAACAGGCATAGTTCCCCTGGGGCGGGGTGGTGGAGACGTACCAGGCTTCTGAGGCCAGCTACCACGCGGGTGTCTTTTAACGGGATGGCCACGGTGTACCTCAAGCTCAGAGGGTCCTCAGTCCTACTCTTGGTCCCTCGATGGTGGGGGGACTCTCCCGGGTGGTGCCACATCCAGGCCGCTGCCCAGAGATCCAGGAACATCCATCCAGGTGCCCCTCCCTTTCTTGGGTTCTGATTCCACCTCCTCAGGGTCTTCCTCACCTGTGGCTTCCCTGTGGCTTCCCGTTGGCTGTATGACTGCAGGTTATGGGGTCTCCCTCAGATGACCACTGCAGCCATCCAACTGGCCCTTTCTAATTCATTCTCCACAGAGCTTCCAGAGAGATCTGTCTGAATTCTCCACAGAGCTTCCAGAGAGATCTTTCTGAAAAGAAAGTCCTGTTCTATCATGCCCATATGAGAAATACTTCAGTGGTACCAAGTTGAATTCAAGAAGGAACTCGTATACCAGGGTAGAACAAACAAGATCCTGTGAGACTGACCCTGGTTACACTTCCAATGGGCTTCCCTTGTGACTCAGCTGGTAAAGAATTCGCCTGCAATGCGGAAGACCTGGGTTTAATCTCTGTGTTGGGAAGATACCCTGGAGACAGGAAAGGCTACCCACTCCAGTATTCTGGCCTGGAGAATTCCATGGACTATATATATAGTCCATGGGGTCGCAAAGAGTTGGACACGACTGAGTGATTTTCGCTTTCACTTTTCACACTTCCAATGGGGCTTCCCAGGTGGCGCTAGTGGTAAAGAACCTGCCTGCCAATGCAGGAGATATGAGAGACAGGTTCGATTAATGGGTCTGGAAGATCCCCTGGAGAAGGGTATGGCAACCCACTCCAGTATTCTTGCCTGGAGAATCCAGTGGACAGAGGAGCCTGGTAGGCTATAGTCAATAGGGTTGCAAAGAGTTGGACACGACTGAAGTGACTCAGCATGCACACACACTTCTAATAGCATTTCCCACTGTCTCTGTGAGTGCTTCCTACGACCCAGCTGGGCCAATGGCCTGCACCTGCCAGAACACTCCAACCCCCGCACTGCTCTGCCTGGAAGACCCTTGGAGAAGCCATGGCCAGCCTACTCTTATGTGTTCTCCTTTACTGGGACAGGAATCTTCTCCTGGTTCCCATCAACTTTACTGGCTGGCACATGCTCTGGACTACTGTTTCTTACCTGCCCTGCAGTGACTGACACTAAACTGACAATCAGTGTTGTTTTCTGAATTCTTTTGCTGCAGTGTATTTTCCCATGGATGAAAGATGGCAGGCCTCTACTCAGCTTGGCTGAAGTCATTCATCTCACAGATTTCTGTCAAATGTTAGCTGCACATCCTTCCTTCCCAGGCAAGCAGTCCTTGGCCTCTCACTCACATCAGGCTTTCTTCCCACCACATTACACCCCAGCTGTTCTGAGGAAAGCCCGACTTCAATGGCAGTCATAACCAGCGAGCTGCCTTGTTGACGATAATTTTTAAAAGCCTCTCTCTCTCGGTTATGAGATTAAAGCATGATCGAGTGAGTCACTGACATGGGTGTTTGCATGTAATTGACAAAGTCCTGTGCTTGGCACCATTCACCGTCCGGACTCTGGGCAGCAGTCAGAGGATTTATCCAGAAAGTTTGGAGGTTTTTCTCTTAGCACCCTAACTCTCCTTTATAAGATGCAACCTTCACTATTATGCCCAGTCTTAAGCCAGAGAAAACTCCTATCTGCTTAACAGCCACTCCTGGGCAGTTTCTGAGGCCCACAACTCCTTTCCAGATGGCTCCTGAAGGGCACCATACCTGGGTAGGCTGCCAGGACTGAATCCATCCCAAATCTGCCCAGGGGTGTCTGTCTCTTTAATGGAAATGTTTTCTAAAAGAAAACTTCTGGGGCTAGGAAATAAGTGAGGAACCTAAATGTAAATCTTAAAACTATAAAACTTCAACATAGGAATAAATCTTTGTGACCTGGGGTCAGTCAAAGATTTCCTAGATGTGACACCAAAACACAATCCATTAAAAATTCAGTAAGTTAGACTTTATCAAAATTTAAGACTTTTGCTCTTCAAAAGAGTCTAAAACGATTAAGCGAGAAGGAATAAAGAAACAAGAGAATGAGAAGACAAGACAAAGTCAGGAAGAAAAGATCTCGCAAATCTGATGGAGGATTTATAGCCATAATATAAAAAGAACTCATAAAACTCAGTAATAAGAAACCAAACAATTCAGTTAAGTGGGCAAAAGATACAAAGAGACACATCACCAAAAAAAGAAAATATGCACATGAAAAAGCTCAAGGTCTTTAGTCACTAGGGAAATGCAAATTAAAACCACAATGAAATACCACTACACACCTATTAGCAGGGCTAAAACATACAAACAAACAAAAACCTGGATAATATCAAGTGCTGATAAGCAGGTAAAGAAACTGGAACTATCATACTTTGCTGGTGAGTGGTACAGCCACTCTGGAAAACAGTTTGGCAATTTTTTTTTGCTTGGGTTAAGTGGCTTTATTACAGAAAGCCAAGATTACAGAGGACTTAGGAGTTAGCATTAGGGCCCTTCTTCTTGCCAAAGGTAGGCACAACACTGACAAAGCACAGGTTGTACTGCACACGCCTCTTGGGCTGGCCTGTCGTCGTCTTCTTTTTCTCTTGCTTGGCCACCTTGGGAGTCTGACCTCTCACTTTCCCAGCATGGGCCAGGGAACCATGGACTTCACCTCCAAGCATGCAATCAGCTACTTCCAGGGTGCTCAGAGCCTCCACCCCACACTGGCCCCCAGAGTAGCCTCATCCTCTAGGGGCATGCATGCCAGGAGCAGGACTTGATCTTCTGGAGTGATGCCCTCCGACAAGGCTACAGGAGCCTTGATCTGGGCGACCATCTCCTGGCTGGTCACCTCGAGAGTGTATAGCTCCTAGGCGTGGACTAAGAGCTGTGTGTTGGCGACTAGATCATGGACACCACCGCC
Source organism: Bison bison bison (assembly GCF_000754665.1). Classification (NCBI taxonomy): domain Eukaryota; kingdom Metazoa; phylum Chordata; class Mammalia; order Artiodactyla; family Bovidae; genus Bison; species Bison bison. The sequence goes on from NW_011494640.1 coordinate 3,611,979, forward strand.
GCTACCGCAAAGATGGAGTTGAGAAAGGGCACGCACATCCTCTCTGCCTGCTGCGCGCCACGTCACTGGCAATTTTTTATAAAGTTACACATACACTGACCACATGACCCAGCAAGTCCCACTTTCAAGGTATTCACCCAAGTGAAAACTTAACCATCACACAAAAACCTATAGGCAAATGTTTATGGCAGCATTATTTATAATGGCCCCAAACCGGAAACAACCCAAATATCCTTCAACTGATAAATGGACAAACTGTGGAACATCTATACCATGGAATACTACTCTGCAATTAAAAGGAATGAACACTGATACACACAAAACACAGGGGAGAACCTCAAGGGCGCGATGCCAAGTCAAAGAAGCTCGACTTAAAAGCTACCCACATTCTGATTCTACTTACGTGACATTCCGGAAAAGGTAAAAGTACAGGGAGAGAAAACAGAGGAGTGGTTGCCAGGGTAGGGGAGGGGGCTGACTACAAAGGGGTGTGCGTGAATTTTCTGGGCTGAGGAAACTGTTCTGTGTCTTGGTTGTGTGTGTGTAGCTTGTTGTTCAGTTGCTAAATCGTGTCTGACTCTTTGCAACTCCATGAACTGCAGCACCCCAGGCTTCCCTGTCCTGCACTATCTCCCTGAGCTTGCTCAAACTCATGTCCATCGAGTCAGTGATGCCATCCAACCGTCTCATCCTCTGTCACCCCCTTCTCCTCTTGCCTTCAATCTTTCCCAGCATCAGGGTCTTTTCCAATGAGCCAGTTCTTCGAATCAGGTGGCCAAAGTATTGGAGCTTCAGCATTAGTCCTTCCAATGAATATTCAGGGTTGATTTCCTTCAGGATGGACTGGTTTGACCTTTCTGTTGTCCAAGAGACCCTCAAGAGCTTCTCCAGCACCACAGTTCAAAAGCATCCTTCTTTATGGTCCAACTCTCACACCCATACATGACTACTGGAAAAACCATAGATTTGACTATACAGACCTTTGTTGGCAAAGTGATGTCTCTGCTTTTCAATACACTATCTAGGTTTGTCACAGCTTTTCTTCCAAGGAGTGTCTTTTAATTTCATGGCTGCAGTCACTGTCCACAATGATTTTGCTTGCAGAACCATATACTAAAAAGAGTAAATTTTACTGTATATAAATTATTACCTTACTTGGGGAAAAAAGAGTAATTCTGGCTAAAATTGTGGCTTTTGTGTCTAGGGTTTAGGAGAGTAGTGATAGCAGAAGGAAGCTTCTTCGTTTCATAGAAAGACTCAAGAGCGGATTGAACCCACAAGCGGTTAACACAAAGGCAAGCCAAAATGATAATAAAATACCATTTCCAAGCTACCATATTAACAAAGGTTAAATAAAACCCACAAACTCTCAATTTGGTGAGAGGCAGGGACAATGTGCTATTGTTTCCTGCCGGGGAAAGATCTAAATTAGTCTAACCTCTCTGGAAAATCATCCTATGGCTTGTGTCAAAAGCTCTAAAAAAAACGTGCACGCTGTAGGATACCTAGAAACATGTTATTAGTAGGTGACGGCTATTTGGGGCTTACTTGTTTTTTGCTTTTGTTTTGGCGCTTACTTGCTAATTTAAAATTTTCATAGCGCAAATGTGTTACTTTTATAATACAATCATAAAAGTTAATAAAAAGATAAAGTATCACAGAAAAATAGCTACTCCCCTTTAATCTGGTCATTCTAAGCATATATTCCCAAGGAAATAATCCAAAACAACTGTGATTAACAATGCATAAGAATATTAATTGGAGTGTTATTTATAATAACACTAACAGTAACAGCATTAGGAAGGGTTATGTAAATGGTGGTATGTCTGTACCAAGGGAACGTTTGAGTGATGGGAGGTGGGGGGTGACGTGTGACTTTCCTTCCTTCCTCGCTCACAAATCTTGCCAGCTCTCCCTGTGATTCCAGCATCAGTACTGGCTCTTGAGTGCTTCAGGATACCCCCAGTCTCACCTCCTACTGCAGTGTTCCCTTCACACACCCAACCTAACCGGACCACTCACACCAAGCAGTGGGAGCCCAGCCTTCCTCGCCCCTGCACCTTTGCTTCATGTCCTTTCTCAGCATCCCGGCACACGGCTAACATCCATTTGCTGTTATGTGTCAGGGACCATTCTAAGTGTTTTATGACCACAAGTTATTTAATCTAACAACATCCTCATAGCATAGCTATTACATGTGGGGTGGGGTTTGGGGAGGGGGGGTGTCACAACTCCAGGAAGCAATTAAGTCATTTCTAATTTACTTTCAGCATTTCTAGCATTTTCTTATAGCAAACTGCTAGTTTTTATTTTGTACAGGAGAAAACTCTTAAAAAACAGAATGACCTTGTTTTAAAGTGGTCCCTTCAAATCACAGCTAAAGTCCTCAGGCAAAATACCACGGCAGCCACTTCCACACTCAGCCCGAACCAACCTGCCCTGTGCGCCTGCTTGTTCTGTCTGTGTTCCTGTTCCCTCCGTGAAACATTAAGCTACTCTGAGAGCTGGGGCCACATTCTAATCTCTTGGTCCCAGTATCCAGCACAGTACTCTCCAACTGGTAGACATGTTTTAATATGAGAAATTAAAAACAGAAGTCAAAAGGGATGGTCTAAAGTTATAAAATACTTTTAAAGCTCTTAAGTTCTCTTTGGTTAAAGATGTCTGTCGTGTGCCATTTAAAACAGGAACAGGAGCAGTTACAGAACGCAGCAACTGGGTTACAATAATGCCATTCTTGAAAAACGTGGGAATTTCCTGAGGAATAACAAACAGGATTATATTTTCAAGTTCTAGACTGTAAAACGGGCACCGTGTCCTGGAGCACCATTGACCACGGGTACATTGACCACAGGGGCACTTCGAGTGCTAGGAACACCTTGCGGCCTGCCTCTTCCATACCAACGCCGCAGATTTATGGCGAGCGAGAAGTGTCAGCGAGGTATCTGCCTTCTGCGGCGAGGGAGGGGAAGGGAATAAAGAGACAAGACGACAGGGTGACATGAATGAAGACCTAGGGTGCACTGCATCAGGCACCGAGAGGGGAGATGAGGAAGGAGGTCAAGAGACATGGATGGAGGAGGAAGCGGCCTCTCTGAAGCGGGCTTCTGGAGGAAGTGGGGTGCAGGGGAGCTGGGGGAAGTGAGTAGAGACCTGGGCTATGCAAAGGCAGGGAAGGATGAGTGAGTAAGGGAGACAGCTGGGTGGGAAACGGGGAATTGACTGCTGAGGGCCTCCAAAGCCAGGGGATGTGTGGATCTGATGGAACTCTCCAGCAGCTCTCAAAGGCTGGTCTAAGATCTACAACACGAGAGGAAGGTTTTCCATGAAGCTCAACCAGGTCAATGGAAGAGACTGCCCTGAGCTGTGAAATGAAGTTTTCCTTTGTACTGGTGCTAAACTGTTTCATTTATAAAATCGTGGAGGTGGTAGACAGCTGCTGGCTTTTAAAGAAAACGCTCTCGTTTGGCAAATTGTAACCCCCAAATCCTATTTCTCATCCCAGAATATTAACGAAAATCTCACTACCCGTGAAATCTGCTGGAGGAGACAGCAGGTTCTTGAGTGACAGGTGAACGCGGCATTGGGGGAGCGGGGTCTGGCAGAGGGGTTCAGCACAGATGGCTGACCGAACAGCAGCAGCGGAGCCCCCAGCTCACAGAACCACGGAAATCGAAATCAACTGGGCCTGCCCCAAGAAGCAGTCATGGTTGAAATCTAAGGATCAGCTGCAAGGGCTCCCTTTCCCCAGTGCAGGTTTTACTAACGTCAAAGGATTCCATGCCTCTTACGGAGCTGTTTGGCTCATGTTCGAGTGACGTGGGATTTGACATGGGGGCAGAAGGAGGACGTGCAGAGTGTCCTGTGAATAGAAGGGGAGAGTCCAAGAGCTTCCTCATTGTGAGCACAATTACCCAAAAGCCAGGGTCCTGGGAGAGCCAAATCCGTTTTGTCTGTCAAGGCCACTAACCTGCAAGGCTCGCGTCTCAGAGAGAATCGGCCACCGCCCTGCTCGACCCCCAGAAGTTTCTCATGTATCGTTTGGTTGGGGTGAGAGCCCACTATCTCACTTCACTGCCCCCTGGAGATGCTATGGACTTAGGTGTGAATCATCTGGGCACACTCTCAACCCCAGCTGTGATGTGAGTTCTCTTCTCAGAAAGCCCAGCAGCAACTAACACAACCCCTGTCTTGTGGAAATCATTTCCATTAAAAGCGAAACCAGGCTCTGATCAGAATTCATAGAGGAAGTGTTAGGCTGGGGATCCCACCGTGGGGTAAGAATCATTTCCATCTCACCAGGGAGATGGGGGATGACAGCTGGTATTAGCTCAACCCAGGAAGGACGCTTTTCGAGAGGCAGGTGCAGGTGGGAGGGATTGGGTGCCTGGCCCACCTTTCTAGGCTGGCAAATCACGTTGCGGACAAGCCTGAGCATCTCCATCTCCAGACTGGCACGCTGGGGGCCTCTGTGCCTTCCCCTGAGAGCCACTCTGCCAGGCTCCCTGAGGGCACAGAGGGCTGAGGATGCAGAGGTGCACACAGAAGTGCTCAGGAAGCCTTAGAAGCATTGCCAGCCCCCTGGGGAGCTAAAGCTTCCTGGCTCCTCACACCTGTCCAGGCAGCTCCTCCATGAGAAAGGCCTCATTACACCCTGTCCTAAACCCTGTATGCCCTGGCAAGTAGTCAAACACCCAAGCCTTTTATTCAAAACAGGAGGAAGCCTCTCTGATTCATAACGTGTGTTTGCTTCTCTTACATAAGCACACCTCTCTTCCAGAGCTAGTCCCTCTCCCAGATCATAACTACCATTGTTTTTTTTTTCAAAAAGACCAGTGTGTATAGAGATGCTTAGAGACCTTGAAACACCCTTAAAAACAAGCACTGGGCAGCGGCTAGAGACATAAAGATGAACAGATGCTGTCCTTAGCCCGAGGGAACTCATAGTTTCAGAGAAGGAGACAGGGAAGCGAATGGAAAATGTGAAAACGTGAAAGCAATGTGAAAACATGATCCAGACAGGTGTTGGGTGTAAATAAGATGCTCTGGGAGCCCTAAGCGGGAGGGCAGGAGGGGCTGGCCAAGGCAAGCTTCTCTGCAGCAGGATTTGGAGTTTCAGTTTTCAGCTGCCTGAAAACTTAAGACAGGTCTATAGGGGTGGACGGAGAAGGCAATGGCAACCTACTCCAGTACTCATGCCTGGAAAATCCCATGGACGGATGAGCCTGGTAGGCTGCAATCCATGGAGTCACTAGGAGTCAGACATGACTGAGCGACTTCACTTTCACTTTTCACCTTCATGCACTGGAGAAGGAAATGGCAACCCACTCCAGTGTTCTTGCCTGGAGAATCCCAGGGATGGGGGAGCCTGGTGGGCTGCCGTCTCTGGGGTCACACAGAGTCAGACATGACTAAAATGACTTAGCAGCAGCAGCATAGGGGTGAAGGTCCTCCCTTCTGTAAGAGATGAGCCGGGATAACAGGCAAGCAGAAAGAGCCAGAGGGCAAGTTGAAAAGCTTCTAGAGGTTGAGTGGGAGCCATGTTTACTTTCTGATGTTATATAAACACCAGTCTTCAGCCTTCTGCTGAGGATGCGTCCTAGCTATTCTGACCAAGAGCTGAAGCATCAGCTACTTACCGGTGCTCAATGGAGGGTGCCGAGCCGCAAAGGCCATCCCAGCACTCGGTGCCCAGCTCCCTGTCTGAAGAGCATACACCCCTCCTCCCTCGAGTCGCCCCATCAGAGTTTCCTTTTACAGCATTAACTTCTGAGCTGTTCCAAATGCCTAAAGTGGCTCAGGCTGCCTTTCTCTAATCCAAACTTCACCAGTAATAGTTGGGCGATTTTGATCTCAATCTGACTTGTGTGTCTATTTCTCAGTGGGTCCAGAACTCAGATGGGAGAGGAGTGTGATGGAACACATCCCTTGAATCTCGATGGAGTGGGCATTGGCTGGCCCTCAGCTCTTCTTCACCAAGCATGCCTTTCACTCTGATCATCTTGTGATTCTGGACTGCCCTTCCCAAGCAGCCTGCTTTCACTAACTCCATCTACCTAAGAACCATGAGGCTGGGTATTCCTTTAGCCCTGTGTCAGCTTACTATGCCCTTGCTTTTATCTTACTGAAGTTTCTCATAAGCACATAGAAAGTGAAAGTCGCTTAGTCGTATCCAACTCTTTGTGACCCCATGGATGATACAGTCTATGGAATTCTCTAGGCCAGAATACTGTAGTGGGTAGCCTATCCCCTCTCCAGCGGATCTTCCCAACCCAGGAATTGAACCAGGTTCTCCTGCACTGCAGGCAGATTCTTTACCAACTGAGCTACCAGGGAAGTCAACTTACTACGCCCTTGCTTTTATCTTGCTGAAGATTCTTGTAAGTGCAGAGCTCTTCACAAATTCAGCTCTTCACAAATTCACTAAACACCTCTAGGGTAGAAGAAAGTTTGTCTTCCACAGCCCTCAGGCTCCTTTGTAGGACTAGAAGCGGTAGTTGTAACACAATAGGAGCCCAAGAAACATCTGTCCAGTGAGGGCTAGAAATCATGTCTGAGTCTGTATTTTTAACAACTTCCAGAATACTACTCCCTGCATTCCTTCTAATTTTTGAAAATTATGAGTAAATGACTATGTGACATGCCTAAAGGGAGGGTGAGCACATGAAAGTTTAGGGTTATAATAACAAGCTGCTCAGCAGACCTACTCCAACACTTAATGATATGCGTTAGTTTTTATGTGTATGCTAACAAGACATAAACAGTGATCAGCTCACACAAGTGGGTGTAATTAGTGTTGTTTATATACAACCAGGTCAAGTTTTCAAGTCTCATCCATGCCTTGGGATGCATAAATGTGGACTGTTTTCCCTGATTCCACATGAAATTAAAGTGTGATCGCTAAGTCACTCTCTCCCTCAAAGGAAGGACTGCAACACCCTCTGACTGGGAAGTCCTGTGCCCCATGCCCCCCGAGAGCTGGAGCCCGAGGCTATTCCCTCCCCAACCTCACTCCCGGAGCCTCTCAAGAGAGCACAGACCCTGGGCTGTGGATTTACTTATAAATGAGATGTACACATGGAAATGAAAATCCTGCTTATATGATTATCATGAAGCTGGTAAATGGAAAAAAGAGGGGGAAATCTGACAGGGTGATAAATACTCTTCAAGCCTCCCTGGTTCTAGAACGATCTCCATGGCTTGTCCACATTCAACCAGAACCCTGAACTTCTAGTAGAAGCCTCCTGTGCTGTTTATCACTACCCGAAAGAGAAGGGTAGCGATTCTTATGGTGGCAGAGATGACATGGCTCCCATATGGCTACCTCTAGGTGAGCTCGACCGATCGACCGACCGACTTCCAGACCTCTATGCCCACATGCTTATTCCACATCTCGACCTGTTCTGTCTCCAGGTGGCCCCTCAAACTCAACTCTCCTCTCCAAAGGTACTCAGGTACTTCTCAGCTCTCCTAATCTAAGGTACGTCCTTGTCAGTTGTAGTACTGCATCAATGCACGTGCCCGAACCTGAAGCCTGAGTCCCTGGTTCAACTCTCCTCCCTTGGACTTCCCTGGTGGCTCAGTAGTAAAGAATCTGCCTGCCAGTATAGGAGACACAGGTTCAATCCCTGGTCTGGGAAGATTCCACATGCCTCAGAGCAACTAGGCCTGTGCACCACGACTACTGAGCCAGTGCTCTGGAGCCTGGGAACCACACAACTTCTGAGCCCACATGCCCTAGAGCCTGCGCTCTGATAGAAAAGCAGCCCCAGCTCTCGTCGCAACTAGAGAAAAGCCTCGATAGCAAAGAAGATGCAGCAGAGCCAAAAAACAAAACAAAACACGTCTCCTCCCTCAGCACCCGCGCCCCTTCCTTCCACATCTAATTAGGACAAGGCTTGCCAATTTGTCAAGGCTTGCCAATCTTCCTTCCTCTCTCGATCTGTAATTTTCTACCTCCCCACATTCTCAATCTCAGGTCTAGCCCTCATCATTCCTCTCCTGAAATATAAGCTTTCTTTTTTATTTCTTCTCTTTCAGTCTACTCTCCATGAGGCAGCCAGTAAGCTCTTCTAGAACACAGTTCCGTTCATGTCCCTTCTGTGTCTGAAATGGTCCCACGGCTCCCATGCCCACTCCTGCAGAATTCGAGCCTGGCCCCTGCCCTCTCCCATAGCTGTCCTCTCTCATCACACTCCACGATCTGGAACAATTGGACGCTGTCCAAAGGTGCCGTCTCGCACCTCTTCCATGCCTGCAATAGCAGTTTGCCTGAAACGCACCCCACCTTGCATCCAGAGCCTGGCTCGCCCCTCAAGCTTTTTAAAGTCTTGTTGTGCACACCATCCCTGCTGGGACGTCATCCTGGATCCCGAGACGGGGCCCGTCCTCTCGCATGCGGTCTCATGCCCCCTGGGACGGCTCTGCACCGTGCGTTTACTGTGTGGTCTGCTGGTTCCTGCACTGCACGGGAAACTTGAGAACGGGGACTGTTCGTTTCCAGCACCCACCACATGCCTGCTTTCTGTACTTAGTAAACATTTCCTGAAGACAGGCTGAATAGAGGACCCTGTGACTAAGAAAATACAGACCAAGGCTCCCAACACATCCAGCCGCCTGATCAACAGCTGTCTCTTGTGTGTAAGTGAGGACATAAGGAACAAGACAGGAAGAGCCAGGCAGGATGGTTATGTCTATCCTCCTTGTTGTTGCTCAGCTGCTACGTCGTGTGTGACTCTTCACGATCCCATTGGCTGCAGGTTCCCCTAGCCTCCACTATCTCCCGCAGTTGGCTTTTATTCACTTCCATTGAGTCAGGATGCTTCTAACCATCTCATCCTCTGCTGCCTCCTTCTCCTTCTCTCTTCAATCTTTCCCAGCATCAGGGTATTTTCCAATAAGTGGGCTCTTTGCAACGGGTGGCCAAAGTATCAAAGCTTCTGCATCAGTTTTTCCAGTGAATACTCAGGGCTGATTTCCTTTAGGGCTGACTGGTTTGATCTCCTTGTTGTCCAAGGGACTCTCAAGATTCTTCTCCAACACCACAGTTCAAAAGCATCAATGCTATGGCACTCAGCTTTCTTTATGGTCCAACTCTCACACCCGTACATCACTACTGGAAAAACTATAGCTTTGACTAGATGGACCTTTGTTGGCAATGTGATGTCTCTGCTTTTTAATATATTGTCTAGGTTTGTCAGGAGAAGGCAATGGCACCCCACTCCAGTACTCTTGCCTGGAAAATCCCATGGACGGAGGAGCCTGGTAGGCTGCAGTCCGTGGGGTCACTAGGAGTCGGACAGGACTGAGTGACTTCACTTTCACTTTTCACTTTCCTGAATTGGAGAAATAAATGGCAACCCACTCCAGTGTTCTTGCCTGGAGAATGTCAGGGACGGTGGAGCCTGATGGGCTGCCATCTATGGGGTCGCACAGGGTCGGACATGACTGAAGCGACTTAGCAGCAGCAGCAGCAGGTCTGTCATAGATTTCCTTCCAAGGGGCAAGCGTCTTTGAATTTTCCATCCTCCTTGCTGCTGCTGCTAAGTCGCTTCAGTCGTGTCTGACCCTGTGCGACCCCATAGACGGCAGCCCACCAGGCTCCCCATCCCCAGGATTCTCCAGGCAAGAACACTGGAGTGGGTTGCCATTTCCTTCTCCTTTTCTGGAACGTATTATCACACTGTACAAAAATTAAACAGCAGAAAGCTGGAATGCTCATTTCTTAAGAACAACCATATTACAGAGAAGGAACAGAAACATGCTTAACAGTAGTTTTAAATGCATAATTCAACAAAATACACTGCTGCATACAGCAGCAGGGGTAGGGTTGGGGAAGAAACGCCACTGAGCTTGCTCAGAGTCAAGCTTCACTCTGACAGTTGCCACTTCGGCACACCCTACCAGATGGTGGAGCCAGCGTCTCTGCACATGGGCTCAGGAAGGCGGGGTGGGTGGGATGAGATCTGACTGTGAGAGGCTGCCAAGCTTGTAGAGGTGGGAAATTAAGAACCACTGCTCTTTCTGCTTCAGGCTAATGAAAGCTACCCGACTGAAAACAGGGTAAGGGGACTGGGGCTACACAGATCCGTTCCTTTAGGCCTCCAACTGGACCTGCCAAGCATGGTACTAATCAAAGGAATAATTTGCTTAATTGCATGGAACCATCCCGAGAGGTAACTTAGCACAAGCGCTCTCCAGGACCCAGCCCAGTTTCCCAGTGCAGTGGTGACGTGCTGCTGAAAGCTGACTGAGGAGAGAGCTGGATCTCATTTAGGCAGGGCTCAGCATATTATGGACCAGAGGTCAACTCTGGCCTACCACCTACTTTCTGCATGGCTCATGAGCTAGGAATGGTTTTTACATTTTTAAATGATTCAGAAATAATCAAAGGAAGAATACTATGTTTTGACATGAAAATTATATGAAATCCAAACTTCTTAGTGTCCTTATAGCTGTATTGGAACACAGCTGTGCTCATCTGTTTGTTTGTCCCTGGCTGTTTTCACACCATGGCAGCAGGGCTGAGTAGCTGAGACAGAGACCAGATGGCCCAGTTCAGTTCAGTCGCTCAGTCGTGTCTGACTCTTTGCGACCCCATAAATCACAGCACGCCAAGCCTCCCTGTCTATCACCAACTCCTGGAGTTCACTCAAACTCACGTCCATCGAGTCAGTGATGCCATCCAGCCATCTCATCCTCTGTCATCCCCTTCTCCTCCTGCCCCCAATCCCTCCCAGCATCAGAGTCTTTTCCAATGAGTCAACTCTTCGCATGAGGTGGCCAAAGTACTGGAGTTTCAGATTTAGCATCATTCCTTCCAAAGAAATCCCAGGGCTGATCTCCTTCAGAATGGACTAGTTGGATCTCCTTGCAGTCCAAGGGACTCCCAAGAGTCTTCTCCAGCACCACAGTTCAAAAGCATCAATTCTTCGGTGCTCAGCCTTCTTCACAGTCCAACTCACATCCATACATGACCACAGGAAAAACCATAGCCTTGACTAGATGGACCTTTGTTGGCAAAGTAATGTCTCTGCTTTTGAATATGCTATCTAGGTTGGTCATAACTTTCCTTCCAAGGAGTAAGT
>NW_011494640.1:3623165-3630341 GCF_000754665.1 Bison bison bison
GGAGTAAGTGTCTTTTAATTTCATGGCTGCAGTCACCATCTGCAGTGATTTTGGAGCCCAAAACAATAAAGTCTGACACTGTTTCCCCATCTAGTTGCCATGAAGTGATGGGACCGGATGCCATGATCTTTGTTTTCTGAATGTTGAGCTTTAAGCCAACTTTTTCACTCTCCACTTTCACTTTCATCAAGAGGCTTTTTAGTTCCTCTTCACTTTCTGCCATAAGGGTGGTGTCATCTGCATATCTGAGGTTATTGAGATTTCTCCCGGCAATCTTGATTCCAGCTTGTGCTTCTTCCAGTCCAGTGTTTCTCATGATGTACTCTGCATATAAGTTAAATAAACAGCTTGACAATATACAGCCTTGACGTACTCCTTTCCCTATTTGGAACCAGTCTGTTGTTCCATGTCCAGTTCTAACCGTTGCTTCCTGACCTGCATACAAATTTCTCAAGAGGCAGATCAGGTGGTCTGGTATTCCCATCTCTTTCAGACTTTTCCACAGTTTATTGTGACCCACACAGTCAAAGGCTTTGGCATAGTCAATAAAGCAGAAATGGATGTTTTTCTGGAACTCTCTTGCTTTTTCCATGATCCAGCGGATGTTGGCAATTTGATCTCTGGTTCCCCTGCCTTTTCTAAAAGCAGCTTGAACATCAGGAAGTTCATGGTTCTCGTATTGCTGAAGCCTGGCTTGGAGAATTTTGAGCATTACTTTCCTAGCGTGTGAGATGAGTGCAATTGTGCGGTACTTTGAGCATTCTTTGGCATTGCCTTTCTTTGGGATTGGAACGAAAACTGACCTTTTCCAGTCCTGTGGCCACTGCTGAGTTTTCCAAATTTGCTACCATATTGAGTGCAGCACTTTCACAGCATCATCTTTCAGGATTGGAAATAGCTCAACTGGAATTCCATCACCTCCACTAGCTTTGTTCATAGTGATGCTTTCTAAGGCCCACTTGACTTCACATTCCAGGATGTCTGGCTCTAGGTGAGTGATCACACTATCGTGATTATCTTGGTCGTGAAGATCTTTTTTTACAGTTCTTCTGTGTATTCTTGCCACCTCTTCTTAATAACTTCTGCTTCTGTTAGGTCCATACCATTTCTGTCCTTTATTGAGCCTATCTTTGCATGAAATGTTCCCTTGGTATCTCTAATATTCTTGAAGAGATCTCTAGTCTTTCCCATTCTGTTGTTTTCCTCTATTTCTTTGCATTGATCTCTGAGGAAGGCTTTCTTATCTCTCCTTGCTATTCTGTGGAACTCTGCATTCAGATGGGTATGTTTTTCCTTTTCTCCTTTGCTTTTTGCTTCTCTTCTTTTCACAGCTGTTTGTAAGGCCTCCCCAGACAGCCATTTTGCTTTTTTGCATTTCTTTTCCATGGGGATGGTCTTGATCCCTGTCTCCTGTACAATGTCACGAACCTCCGACCATAGTTCATCAGGCACTCTATCAGATCTAGGCCCTTAAATCTATTTCTCACTTTCACTGTATAATCATAAGGGATTTGATTTAGGTCATACCTGAATAGTCTAGTGGTTTTCCCTACTTTCTTCAATTTAAGTCTGAATTTGGCAATAAGGAGTTCATGATCTGAGCCACAGTCAGCTCCTGGTCTTGTTTTTGCCCACAAAGCCTAAATCAGGACTGATGCTGAAGCTCCAATACTTTGGCCACCTGATGTGAAAAGCCAATTCATTGGAAAAGATCCTGATGCTGGGAAGATTGAGAGCAGGAGGAGAAGGGGGTGACAGAGGATGAGACGGTTAGATAGCATCACTGACTCAGTGGACATGAACTTGAGGAAACTTCAGGAGAGAGTGGAGACAGGGAAGCCTGGTGTGCTGCCAGTCCGTGGGGATGCAGAGTCAGACACGACTGAGTGACTGAATGACAACAAGAGTTTCTATCTGGTTGCCATGCTGTATCTCACTGTGTGCACTGTTTGCTGAACCCAAGGTAGGCAAGGCATGAGCTAAGAGGTTGGAAGAAGACTTAAGGAGCCGTAGGAACTGCAGACAGAACATAACCTAACCTAACCACAAGGGCTTTCCAGGTGGAGCTTATATATGCTTACAGAACAAAAGTAGTCGGTGGCCAAGTGAGTAACTCGTGACACACGTGCAGTGCTATAAGCGATCTCAGCTATTACGGAACCATTATTTACAAAACGTGGGGCAAGAGCAAGAGTCTGTGAGGCAAGAGAGTCTGACCATGCCGTCTTGGCTAACTTGCTCTTTTCCTAAACTGCTTCCCTACAGGAAGTCTGCAGAGCTTGCCTTAAAGGCTGGGCAGGGTCAAGGTCATCCATGATACCTTCTACGGCAGCCTGGGTCCCAAGGCATTTAAAAACTGTTTCCACCAAGTTGATCTTTATAATCAAGTCCACTCAAAGAAACTGCTTTAAGTTTGGGCTTCAAAACTGTACTATGTGGGATCCACATAAGATGCAGCTGAGAATTTAGTAAAGGTTCCATTAGTTTGGACGACTTTGCCTCCAAAGTTAAGAAGATGGAAACATCAAACTTTCTTCACTACAACTTTCTCTAAACCCAGAAAGTCAGTGGCTCAGCAGGAGCTGTTCACATGCCCTGCCTGCCTGCAGGGACTCCGGACGCGGTGCTGTTTCCCTCCTGCAGTCATGCTTGCTTCTCTAGAAGCCCTCACACAGGGTGGCATCTAAGCACTCTCACCTGACTGAGGACGGGCAGGCTGAAGGAAAAGCACCAGAAAGCTGTAGTTTCCTGAAAACAGTCAGTACTCCCTAAGATGTCTTTGTTTGGGGGCTCTATTTGGCACCCCACTATCCTCCCTTGCCAACCTCTCTAAAGGAAATGGCTCAGGCCTCAACTCCAAAAGGTGTTGAGGCCTTGTCATCCTATCACTTTGGAGTCAGGCAGGGTCACTTTTACCCCTAGGAGGGAGCAGGCCACCAAAACTGAACACTTTTTAAGAAACAAGAGTGGTGTGTGTTCCCTGGTGGCTCAGTGGTAAAGAATCTGCCTGCTAATGGAGGAGATGCGAGTTTGATCCCTACATCAGGAAGATCCCCTGGAGAAGGAAATGGCTACCCATTCCAGTATTCTTGCCTGGAAAGTTCCATGGACAGAGGAGCCTGGCAGGCTCCAGCGTATGGGGTCACAAAGAGTCAGACACAACTTAGCAACTGAGCACTTGTCATAAATAAATAACACAAGTATCTGTGTTAAATTCTAGATTTAACATGGCAGCAGAAAAGGGGATATTTTTCAACTCAACCAACCAAAAAGCAAATAGAACACACTTGGCACCTGACCTGACCTTTGGGGCAGAGAAACATCGGAGTGTCACTTTCCTGAGCTAGGACCTCTCAGCAATCCGACCCAAAGGCAGTGCTTCCCAGTGTGTCTCACACCACAGGTCACACAGAACTTGCTAATACTTGAGCGTACACTGGGTAAGTGCACAGGACTGCAGGCAGGTGGTCCCAGGGTCCCAGGGGACAGGAGCCAGCCCAGGCAGCCTGTAACTCGGGGAATACACTGTCTCACATGTGGGCCAGGCAGCTCTGGACTAAGCTGCTGCCTGCAGTCACCCGGTGATCAAGTTGCTCTGTGTTTGTGTAGTTACTGTGACCTCTGAACCAGTCTCCCCTCGACTCAACAAACAGGCCCCATGCTGGTGTCCTCCACCTCACTCATTCTGGAGATCATCAGGGTAAACACATGTCTTGGAAAGGGGAAATTTCTGGCTTAGCAGGTTTGTTCTGCATTCAAGGCCATGCAGCAGGACACAGATGTTGTCTCCTCTTACAGGAGGCTAGAAGGACATATTTTTTTAGACCTGCCACCAAAAATGTGGACACAGTGAACTGGGGCACACAAAGCATCAGAGGGCAACTCCAAACAGCAGGCTGTGCTGAAGGCACTGGGGAAAAATGGATTTTTGTGAGGGCAGATGCAGGCAGCAGGCAAAGGGGAACAAACGCAGGGACTGCTGGATGGGCTGTCTGGCTGATTAATCAACGATCTTGCCAGGAACCTGCCGCAGGAGACCAATGTGCCCCTTCTTCCAAAGCTGTGGTCCACAAACTTGTTTTCTGGTGTGCCATAAGTCTAGTTGCATCCTCCTCTTTGCGACCTTATGGACTGTAGCCCACCAGACTCCTCTGACCATGGGATTGTCCCAGCAAGAGTATTGGAGTGGGTTGCCATTTCCCCCTCCAGGGGATCTTCCCGACCCAGGGATCGAACCTGCCTCTCCTGCGTCTCCTGCACTGGCAGGTGGGTTCTTTACCCACTGAGCTGGAGCCAAGGAATCAGCCCCAAGGATGCAATTCCATTATTTTCAAACCTTAATTACCTGGAACCTAATTAGGACTTCAGGGTTTTCTTCTCACTTGGAAGGGAAACTTCTTTCTCTCAAGTCAGCATGGTGTAAATGGAAGAAAAGTGAAAGAAGAGTTGGCTATCTGGATTGCTTGCATATTAAGAAATTCATTTAACCTTTGAGGACTTCAGCTTCTAATCTACAAGTTGAGAGGGCTGATGAAACAAGTATCTCAAATTATTTTCATTGGGATTGACATATACACACTATTATATATGAAACAGATAACTAATAACGACCTACTGTATAGCACAGGAAGTTCTACTCAATACTCTGTAATGACAATATGAGAACAGAATCTAAAAGAGTGGATATATGTATATGTATAATTGATTCACTTTGCTGAACAGGAGAAACTAACACAACACTGTAAATCAACTATTCTCCAATAAAAATAATTGAAAAAAAAAAGTTATTTTCAGCAATAAAATTCTCACTCTAAGACATGCCAACAGATCAGCAGCAATCTGAAACTGTGATCATTCTTCTACACTGACACCTCCTAATGCAAGTTGAGATCACTGATGGTCTTTTACAGTATTTAGAGTATTTAACATATTTAATTAATCCAATTTTATAACGATCTGATGGGGAAGGGTCTCTAAAATGGTGTAACGGAACTCTCTCATTTGATGTGCTTGAAGTGGTGGTGGGTTAGCTTTTCCAGAAGCTGGCTGAGGAGGGGAATCATACATAACTAAACATTTGTTTAACTTAATTTATATAATGCTTTTGAACTGTGGTGCTAGAAAATATGCTTGAGAGTCCCTTGGACAAGAAGGAGATCAAACCAATCAATCCTAAAGGAAATCAACCCTGAATATTCACTGGAAGGCTGATGCTGAAACTGAAGCTTCAGTACTTTGGCCACCTGATTTAAAGAGCCAATTCATTGGAAAAAGCCCTGATGCTGGGAAAGATTGAAGACAGGAGAAGAGGACGAAGGAGGATGAGATGGTTGGATGGCATCACTGACTCAATGGACATGAATTTGAGCAAGCTCCGGGAGATGGTGATGGACTCGGAGGCCTGGCGTGCTGCAGTCCATAGGATCACAAAGAGTCGGACATGACTAAGTGACTGAACAATAACAACAAATTTATATAAATGCACATCCACTCACTTTTAGGATTTCCCTGGTGGTTCAGACGGTAAAGCATCTGCCTACAATGTGGGAGACCTGGGTTTGATCCCTGGGTCAGGAAGATCCTCTGGAAAAGGAATGGCAACCCACTCCAGTACTCTTGCCTGGAAAATCCCATGGACGAGGAGCCTGGTAGGCTACAGTCCATGGGGTCACAAAGAGTTGGACACGACAGCAACTTCACTTCAATTCACCCTCACTTTTACAAAAGACTATGCTAGTCGGATTTTTACATACTTTTTTTCTGATAAACTATGCATACTTCATTGCCTATAATTTATCATTTTTGTTTCATTAAGAGAGAGCTTAGATATCTATAATGCAATCTGAGTACAAAGTTCCTCGTGAATTTTGATTTCCCCCCCTCCTTTTTATAGTCATCACACCCAAACAGCACAACTTCTGAAGATTTATCTTCATCAAGTGTTTGCAAACAATTTAACTTAGTTTTCACAGGAACGGCAGCTTTTAAAAATGTTCTTATTTGATCAGTGTATCTAATATTCAGTTACAGTGAGTAATTACAACATGTACAACCGGCATAGCCAGGATGGGGGTAAAGAAGGCTGACCATTGAAACACAGCTCCCCTGGAGGGAGCCGAGGTGGAAGGGAATACAGTGCACATGTGCAGCTCCCTGTGGGTATTGGTCACTGTGTCAGGCAGAAGGGACAGCGAGCGCCAGGTGAGGAGTTTCCGGTGACAGATGTAGGGCCTGGGGAAGGAGGGCAGGGATGGAGAAACTAATGTTGGTGTCCTCAGCATACAACTGATAGCTCAAATAAGAAATGAGCTTCCCTGGTGGCTCAGCGGTTAAGAATCCACCTGCAAAACAGGAGACGCGGAAGACCCTGGTTTGATCCCTGGGTCGGGAAGATTCCCTGGTGAAGAGAATGGCTACCGAATGGCTACCCACTTCCAGTATTCTTGTCCATGGACAGAGGAGCCTGGTGGGCTACAGTCCATGGGGTCACAGAGAGTTGGACACGAAGAAGTTAAAATAAGAATACAGGGGTTCATTCAGGGAGGGATTGTGGAAAGAGAAATAAACAAGAGGGTGGGCAAACTTCAGGGAATGCCAGAGTTGAGCTGAGGGAAGAGGCTTCTGCCACAGGACCAGCAGGCTCACGTCATGAGGCCCCGGGTGTCTGCAGAGTCGCGAGGAAGGCGGTTCCCGCCTGCCTCAGAGGCCATTATCTGAAGGCAGAGACTGAGGAAAGGACAGAGGGGCAAGCCCCAGGGCTGCTATGCTAATTCTCGCACACACGTGGCTTTGGCAGAAGTCAGGTCTGTAGGCGGCGTTGAAAAGAGGAAGCGACTGACCTGATCCAGACGCAGTGCGCCATCCGCAAACCGCTGTCGGCGTAACTCCTTCGCTACTCCGTGGAGGTTCAAGACAGCCCGGTGCACCTCGTCACACGTGTGCTCGGGGGAGATGGCAGGCAGCTCCCTCTCCGGGATTCTCCTGGTCGGGCTTTCAATCATGCTCTGCGCGTGCTCGTAGCTCAGTTTGGTGCAGGAGCGGATGATGGTCCGGCCAAACCATTCAGCGAGAATCTGCAGAGATGGACGGATTGTGAGGGAGAATTTTTTTTTTTCCTTCAGCTTTTTCTTTCATGCAACCATTCATCTGTACACATTCTACAGAGACTGAGGAAAC
>NW_011494640.1:3630441-3633712 GCF_000754665.1 Bison bison bison
AACCATTCCGGTCGCAACTCCAGAGACAAGGCTTCCTGAAAACACCTGTCTGAAGGGTTATTAGGTTTTCCCCGGTGGGGAACAGGGAGGGCCCGGCCCACAGCTGTCCATACCATGAGAAATTCGAGGGCACACAGCTCCTACCTGAAGAGCTAGAGAGACCACTCTGACACCCTCTCCTTCCCTTGAAGGAAGAACCACTACTCTTTATAATGGCAACCATTAAGCACGGGGAAGTGAACAATAGAAACCACTCACGTTTTTCTTTGGTTTAGTGCAAAGAGCCTTATTATGAAGAGTCTTGATCTAGAATATCAGACTTTAATGTTCTTAAAAAAAAAAAAAAGGAAACCCTCAAAATATACTTTCTGAATTATTTTAAAAACTACTCTCATCTCAAAATACAAGCAACTCAAAATATTATGCTGATGACTCTTCTGCTGTGGCAAGCGGGTCCTGACTTTGGCTCTCAGGAGATGTGTGTGTGTATGTGCTGAACGCAGGAGAAACTGTAGAGGCAATTCCAGGGACTCTGTGTGTGTGTGTGTGTGTGTGTGTGTGTGTGTGTGTGTATGCACACATGCGCGCATGCACTGAATGCAGAAGAAATTGTAAGGGCAATTAGAGCAACTGCCCAGCAGTCCTAGGGGAAGCAGTGTGTGCAGGTCCCCAGAAGAGCCCCTTTCAAGGTCAGCCCATGCTTGTCCCTCCGTCA
This sequence comes from Bison bison bison, assembly GCF_000754665.1. Lineage (NCBI taxonomy): Eukaryota > Metazoa > Chordata > Mammalia > Artiodactyla > Bovidae > Bison > Bison bison. The sequence continues at coordinate 3,631,157 of NW_011494640.1, forward strand.
CAGCCATATTTCCTGAAAACTTCCCACTCGTGGAGCTGCTCCAACCTCCTCTAGGATGACGGGGCCACGACCTCTTCATTCTTGTGGTCTCAAAGATTTCCCCTGGAGACTCAGCTTGTTTCCTTTTCTACGACTCATTCCAAACCCAGTCAGTCAATCCTCCTCCTTCCGTGTGTCAACATTTTGCTGGACAGTCTGTCTTTAGCTTGGGGAAATGTCCCTTTTCATTCGGTTCCACTGCTCTTTTTTTCACACACTCCCTCAGGCATCCGGGTCAGAGGGTATCTGGCCTCTTGGGGGTTTTGTCCCCTTTTCCTAGAAGACACAGGAAAGTCCTACATATGTACCAGGGGTCACCACTGCACACAGGGTGGGGAGACTCGGATCACCGTGACTGGGCATCCATTTTCACGCAAACTGTGAGTCAAGAACTACTTTAAAAAGCTAGTGACAGGTCCAGACCCTCTCCCTTGAAGTATTTATGGACAAACTTTTGCAGTAAGTTCCATGAGGTTCCTAGATACTCTGCCACCCCAATGTCTATGTATCCTGGGTCTAAACAGCTCAGTGGCTCCCTCTGAACCCTCTTCTGTAGTGCTGGGCCCTGACCAGGGGCCACTTTGAATCCCGAGGAGTTCTTAAAACATGTTCACTGTAACTTGGCAAAACCTGAAATCCCCCACTCCTGATCAAAACTCGCTAGCCACTCACAAGGGTGGCACTGCTCAGTCTGCCTCTTCTTCCTCACTGGTCCCACTGCCCCTTCGGTTTGTCTCCTTATCTGTCAATGAGAACTTGAACACCAGCAAACCTGGGACTCAGCACTGATGAGAAGCTTCCCACAACTCTGTCACCTTACTTGGGCCGCCCCTCCCTTAATGCCTCCGTTCCAGAAAATCTGCACCTTCTTTTTGAACATACGAAGGGCTGAAGTAGGAGCTCTGAAGAGCCAGTAAGAACTTCCTGGCCCAGAGACGGTCAGGCAGCTTAAAAACAACCCATTGATTCTGAAAGTCACACCTGACACACGGACTAAAAAAACTCTCAGGCCAAGAAACCAGATTGTGGTGAAGCGGCAAGGATGCCCATGGCCCCCTCACCCAGCGAAGGTCAACAGGAAAGCAGAGACCTGGCTGGGCGGGGGCATCGGCTCCCGGGGCCAGCGCGCCCTACAGAACGGGAGGAAGGCCTCTCTGGATGGGACACCTCATTAATTTCCAATTTGGAAACTGGATTCACATCAACGCCCTGTTTGTAACCAGGGCCAGTGGCAGAAGACAAAAAGACAAAGAGTTTTTCATGGAAAAAGCAAAAAAGCCACAAGGAGCTTCGTAAACAGAACCCTTCAGAGAAGAATCATGGCCTTCCTCTGCCATTCATTTCATCACAGGATTTGGGTCACTCTCTTTCTGCAGGCGGCAAGCTTCCTGCATACACTCTAGGACACTGCTATTTAGGATGTTGGATTAAACAACGTGCCAATATCCACTGAAGGTATCCGGCTCGTGGGGGAAAAAAAAACCTAGTTAGAAAGGAGAAAATATTGTCTACCTCAAGACCTACTTTCTGGTACCAGGTAGGACAGGAAGTGGCTTGACACCACGGACCACCTGGCTCTGCTCAGTGGCAGAGCTCTCACACCTCCAACCGTCTCAAATCTCTCTAACACACCTGGATGTGCGTGCATGCTAAATCCCTCCAGTCATGGCTGACTCTCTGTGACCCCATGGACTGTATCCCACCAGGCTTCTCTGTACATGGGATTCTCCAGGCAAGAATACTGGAGTGGGTTGCCATGCCCTCCTCAGGGGATCTTGCTGACTCTAACCTGCATGTCTTATATCTCTTGCATTGGCAGGCAGGTTCTTTGCCACCTAGGAAGTCCAACACACCTGAAGTACGTTATTTGTCCCCTTTTACGTTGAGAGAAGAGGTTGGGGATTTGTGAAGTCATGCTAACTCCTAAGTGATGGCCAGGATCAGATCTGTGCTAAAGACCTAAGACTCAAAATCAAGTGTTATTTTTTATTATATCTTGCTAAAGGTCACAAAAGAGACAGACAGTGAAGTAAAGAAAATACAATATTGACTTTCTATTTAATAGATACAAAGTCGTGAGGAAACCATATCATTTGAAAACTATTAATTTCCATTCAAATGTATTTAAAATTTTAATCTTCTAAAAAAAGTCAGTGTCTTATTAAGAAATATTTGGTTCAAAAAACTGCTAATGGGGTTAATTTGTAATTTTAATTTTAATTAGATACAAAATCACTTCCACTACAGCTTTGGGCTTCTGTATATAAACTATTTGGTTCAAAAAACAATATCAGAAAAATGAACTTCTTTACAAAACAGACTCACAGACACAGAAAACAAATCTGTGGTTACCAAAGGGGAAAGCAGGGGAGGGATGGGAGTTCAAGATTAGCAGATACACACTACTGTATATAAAACAGATAAATAACAAGGTCCTACTATATAGCACAGGAAACTATATTCAATATTTTGTAATAACCTATGATGAAAAAGAATACATATATTCATTTATTCATA
>NW_011494640.1:3633812-3635183 GCF_000754665.1 Bison bison bison
ATATATATATATATATATAGCTGAACCACTTTGCTATACATCAGAAAATAACACAACATTGTAAATCAACTATAATTCAATAAAAACAAAAACATAATAGGAAGAAAGAAACATTTTCCTGATTGGAACAAAACCAGGCTGCTGTGATGATCAGGGGTAGGGGGGTGCATGGATTTCTGCTTCTTCTTACTGTGAACACGAGGCAACCCCCCTGGGGTAGGGAGGGCCCAGGGGTGAAAAAAGTCAAAGGTACCAAGAGAAACGTATCCAAAAAGAAACTGGGCAGAAAAAGGCAGTGCTCGAAGACAGTGAGGAAAGGCCGCTGGCAATATGTCTGTGATGGGGAGGTGCTGGTGACTGCAGAGGGCAGAGGCAGTGAGGGCGGTGGCTCATGAGGAGCAAGCAGGGGTATCCTCTGCTGGGCCCACTCTTGGCCAGGCCAGTGGTGACAGAGTGAGGCACAGGTCCCTTCCTAAAGAACAGAGAAGACCATGGTAGGATCAAAGAGTAAGTGACAATATGGAGACACTGTCAGCCACATTTAGACCTAGCTGTGTCCTCTCGCGCTGTGGCCCGGCTGGGCCTGTTACCCAAAAGCTGGGTTTGCCTCTGGGTGGATGTTGGCCAAAAGATGCAACCAAGCCAAAGGACAGGAGAAGGAAGGAGTTATTACTTGCGGCAAGTAAGGAGATCACTGGGGATCTTTCCCAAAGAAATATCGTTGGCTTTTAATCTGTTTTCCAGATATAAAGATACCTTTCCCCTTAAGCTAATTATAACCTACACCAACTTAGTAAATTATACCTTTGAGGGTAGGATTGAGACATTAATCTTTTGTCTCTACCTGATTCCTCTAAAAATGGAAGACTAGATTCCCAGCAGCCTTATCAAGTACTCTTAACTAGTGCACGCACAACAAAACTAAAGAAAATTATCCAGTGAAACTGTCACAGAGTATAACTACTGTGTGACATATAACAACAAATATCATTGCTTGCTTTAAGTTTACTGCTAAAAGCACATGTATGATGTCTGTGTGACAATTCAGTATAACTGATACAACATATAGCTTATAAAATGTTTTCCTATTAACATACCTCTGAATTGATGCTTTTGAACTGTGGTGTTGGAGAAGACTCTTGAGAGTCCCTTGGACTGCAAGGAGATCCAACCAGTCCATTCTGAAGGAGATCAGCCCTGGGATTTCTTTGGACGGAATGATGCTAAAGCTGAAACTCCAGTACTTCGGCCACCTCATGCGAAGAGCTGACTCATTGGAAAAGACTCTGATGCTGGGAGGGATTGGGGGCAAGAGGAGAAGGGGATGACAGAGGATGAGATCTGGATGGCATCACTGACTTGATGGACGTG
>NW_011494640.1:3635283-3652783 GCF_000754665.1 Bison bison bison
CTCGATGGACGTGAGTCTGAGTGAACTCCGGGAGTTGGTGATGGACAGGGAGGCCTGGCGTGCTGTGATTCATGGGGTCACGAAGAGTCGGACACGACTGAGCGACTGAACTGAACTGAACTGAACTGAGCTTGTTCACTGTATCTGATGAGTTGTCCCCCAAGAGGGACAACTCGGCCACTATTAATAAACAAAAAGGAGGCGTGGCACCAAGGGACATGATGGATGCCAGGCAGCAATCACCCTGGCACTGAGGGACAAATCTGACCTACCAAGGGATTTGTAATCAAAAGGAAAAATGATAAAATAAATTTTCATGAACTGAGTTAGGTATTGGGAAGCCATTCCAACTAATACATGATTTACCTTAAAGTTTATAGTGACCGAAGTGGCCTGTTTAATGGCCTCTTGAATGTATATCTGCTTTTGCTATTAAGGAAAAAAAACGCATAAAAAAAAAAAAAACTAGAGGACATCATCATTCACGCACACGGGGCTCCAAAATCACTGCAGATGGTGACTGCAGCCATGAAATTAAAAGACGCTTACTCCTTGGAAGAAAGTTATGACCAACCTAGATAGCATATTGAAAAGCAGAGACATTGCTTTGCCAACAAAGGTCCGTCTAGTCAAGGCTATGGTTTTTCCTGTGGTCATGTATGGATATGAGAGTTGGACTGTGAAGAAAGCTGAGCGCCGAAGAATTGATGCTTTTGAACTGTGGTGTTGGAGAAGACTCTTGGGAGTCCCTTGGACTGCAAGGAGATCCATCCAGTCCATTCTAAAGGAGATCAGCCCTGGGATTTCTTTGGAAGGAATGATGCTAAAGCTGAAACTCCAGTACTTTGGCCACCTCATGCGAAGAGTTGACTCATTGGAAAAGACTCTGATGCTGGGAGGGATTGGGGGCAGGAGGAGAAGGGGATGACAGAGGATGAGATGGCTGGATGGCATCACTGACTTGATGGACGTGAGTCTGAGTGAACTCCGTGAGATGGTGATGGACAGGGAGGCCTGGTGTGCTGCGATTCATGGGATCGCAAAGGGTCAGACACGACTGAGTGACTGAACTGAACTGAACTCAGTAAGAACGATACTTACAATGATAGTAATCAGGCTGTCAATCTGATGAACTCAGAAGTTTCTATGATACAAAAAGTCATCCTCTAGAACTGCACGGCCCTTGATATTTTAACAGCTGTTCAAGGAGGAACTTATAAGACATACTGAATGCTAGGTTTTATACCTGATGAGTTTCTAATGTGACAAACCTCATGATGTATATGAAAAAAAAATTAAATCTCCTCTGAAGGATCCTCTTCCCAGTTTAGAGAAAACGGTTTGGGTCAGGGGGCTCTTGGCACAAGACTCTGCCAGTGAAGCTGCAAAGTTGCTGTTAACTGCCTCTCCTGCTGTGCCTCACCTACACCTGCTAGAATAATGCTATGTACATCCAGCCACTACTCTGTGGACCCCCAAACTTCTCTAGCTGTAGCAGAGAGAGCTTCACTCCTCTAACTAGGGAGATGGCAATGCTCATTCTCAGCAGGAAGTAGTTACAGAAGAATGACCTTTGGCTCTGTGCCCCTCAAGAAAGAAGAGTGAAATATCTCAGTGTTGGGGGTGCTGTGTAAGTAGATTGGGTAGGGGTCCCTGGAGGTAGCGAGCCAGACACGACTTTCTTAAATAAGAGAAGCCACTTCAGCCCTAAGCCATTCGATGATCTGAGCCTGGCCACAGTGCTTGCTCTTGCAGAAGAATGGGTCTCAGTAGTTGATTTTAAGGGAACAAAAGAAGGTAAAAACAAACAGCTATTACCAGGCCAGGGAGCTAACTTCACCAGATTGGAGATGATACATCAGTTGTAAAGACTCCTAGTTCTGTTCCAATGGTAAAGATTAGCCTGAAGCTGTTTTGCAAAATTCAACCACCCTTGACAATGCTCAACTACCAGGTTAACTGGAACCTATGAATGATGATGTTGACCTTTTCTGATGCCTGTGACTTCAATCAACTATCATATGGACTCTGCCAACTTCTGCCCCAATTCTATGCTGAACCCTCCTTGGCTGAAGCCCCTTTAGGAGCCTGCATGCATCCTAACTTAAAACGTCCCCAATTTTGCTATCTGGGGAGACACTGCTTTGGGAAAGATCCCCCATGTTATTCCTACTTGCTGCAAGTAATAAATCCTTCCTTCTCCCACCCTGGATTAGTGGTGTCTTTTGGCTTGACACCCATCAAGAGGCAAACCCGGTTTTCGGAAGCTGAGGAGGGAGCATGGGTACCAGAGGGCCATGTGTTTGCTCATGTTAGTTTATAAGGCAGTGTATGTACAAGAATTTTCTGGAAGAGTAACTTGTATGGCGTCAACTGTGTTCTCATCTACAGTTTGAGCTCACTTGCTGCCAGCCTAGTCTGTTGCCCCTCAGACTATAATCAGGCCTACTCCTATTGTTGGGAAGGAAGAAATTTTTTCCTACCTTTCCAGGTTTTTCTGGTCTAAGAATTAAACTGTCATGAGATAGATTAACAGGAGAAAATCAAACAAAACATGGGAGAGACTCAGGAAAGCTGAGTAACTCACTAAAATGGCTGAAAGCTTCACTTTAAATACCATCTTCAGCTAATGACAAAAGAGAATGTTGGGCTAGTGATTCAGGACTTAGAAGGGGAGGAAGGAAATTCACATGAAGGTGGAAAAGCAAATGTTTGATAAACAAATGTTTACAACGTACGGACTGGGCAGAGACAATGGGACACACACAGGAATTAAAAAAACAAAACAGATTTTGAAAGGTTCCTCCTGTCTACCATACCTAGTCCATCCTAGAGTTATCTGTGATGATAGCTCTCTCCCTTTTAGAAGCAGGTCATCTATCTACATTCTTTAGACAGTGAAGGTAAAGTCAGAGTTTCTTCTTGAGTCTTTTGGATCCTGATTGTTTTCAGCTTGAAACAATCCACATGCCCAAGAGACATCCTGAAAGTCAAAGTGAAAGTCACTCAGTCGTGTCTGATTCTTTGTGACCCCATGGACTATACAGTCCATGGAATTCTCCAAGCCAGAATACTGGAGTGGGTAGCAAGTTCCCTTCTCCAGGGATTGAACCCAGGTCTCCCACATTGTAGGCAGATTCTTAACCAGCTGAGCCACAAGGGAAGCCCAAGAATACTGGAGTGGGCAGCCTATTCCTCCCTTCTCCAGTGGATCTTTCCGACCCAGGAATTGAATAGGGGTCTCCTGCATTGCAAGCGGATTCTTTATCAACTGAGCTATGAGGAGAAGCCCAAAAGATATTCTGGAATGCCAAATTTTACTCCCCTCCAGCATTTTGACCTAAAGGTCTAAACTTCAAATCCAAAGATGAAAGAAATAAGGCAACTCCCTCAACTGTCTGCCTTGTAAACCTTAGAATGGCACAAGAGTCTGAAGGCAGGATATGGTCAAGAGACGAGAATTCCATTCCTGTGACACAGGATGAGGGACCCCGACTGGGCAGTCTTTGGAAAGTGTTAGTCGCCCAGTCGCATCTGACTCTTTGCAATGCCAAGGAATCCGCCAGGCTCCTCTGTCCATGGGATTCTCCAAGGCAAGAATACTGGAGTGGGTTGCTATTCCCTTCTGCAGGGGATCTTCCTGACCCAGGGATTGAACCTGGGTTTCCAGTACTGCAGGCAGATTCTTTACTATCTGAAACACCAGGGAAGCCAGGGAAGTCTTTGAAAAGTGTTCCCTTTACTGCAGACAGTTGAGAGGCAGGTTGCGGGGGCAGGAGGAATCTTTGGAGGTGGTGGACTGGTTGGGAGGCCTGAGGGCTGTGGGAAGGAAGCTGCAGGTGGGGGAGAGGGAGGAAAGCACAGGAGAGCCATGGAGGAAGCTTCTAAGGATTGGGTTCAGAAAGATGCAGGAAAAACAGAATCACAGATTTCTAAAGCCAGTGAGGATAATTCAGTCCCAACCTTCCAAAAAGACCAAACGAAGTCATCTCGCCAAAAACGAGGTCCATCCTTCTTTTAAAGGCAGGCAGCACAGCAACACATTGTTTATTAACCTCAGAGCCCAAGTCCTTAACTTTAAATCAACTTCATGATTAGTAACCTCAAAATGCAGGAAAGGCTGATTAAAAAAAAAATTTTTTTGTCTGCAAAAGAATCGGACACGACTTAGTGACTGAACAACAGCGACAACAATCCTATGAATGATACACGTCTTTTTATGTCTTGAAAATATTTTATTTTGAATTTTTACTTTAAACTCAAGGATTCATAGCAAAATCTGTGCTCAGGTCTGCTGTTCCCTTGAAGTGACCTCACTTCAGGTCAGCCCCTAATTGCCTGCTATCTTCGTTAGCAAACCAGGACACAAAGGACACAACCGAGCTCTTCCAAAGGCTCCTCTGCCCCGGCTGTCTCTATAGGTCTGAAATAAAGCGACTGTGCCCTGCTCTGCTGAGGACTAAAAATTAAAATTCAGGGAACTTTTCTATTATTTTCAGAATCAGCCTTGGGAGCTATGGTCTCTCACTGGGAGTTGATTGGGCAAGATTTGCACTGAAGTGTCCTAAGAGGAGACATAAAACCCAGCACTGTTTCTTTATCATGACCTGCAGCCCCCAGTCACACAGTCCTGTGCTTGTGCTTGGCTCTGTGGGCTTGCTGCAGACACAAGATGACCCGGGAGGATCATAGTTTTATTTTTCAAGTTCTATAGCATTTCCATGGGTGGCAGCTGGTGTGTTAGCAGCAAGGTGAGCAGGGAAGGCAGTAGGGGGAAGACACTCGGGCAGCTGTGTCAGACCCTCCTCAACCCCAGGATACAGCTCAGGGTGCTGAAAAGGCTGCTGCGATAAAAACGCCTTACCAAGGAAACACCATTCTAATAAAGCAGGCTAAACAGAACTGTGTAAATGGATATGTTGCTGTTTTAGTCGCTAACTAGTGTCCAGCTCTTTGTGACCCCATCAACTGTAGCCCTCCAGGCTCCTCTATCCATGGAATTTTCCAGACAAGAATACTGGACTGGGTTGCCATTTCCTCCTCCAGGGGACCTTCCTGATCCAGGGTTCAAAGTCATGTCTCCTGCTTGGCAGGTGCATTCTTTACCACTGAGCCACCAGGGAAGTCCCGGAAAATGGATATGCAATTCACTTTATGAAGTAATTTTTAAGCATTTTTGGGCTTTTGACCCTGTGCTGTATATGAGGAGAAGAGATTTAAAAAAATTAAGCATGATGTTAAGGTCCGGTCGGATGATAGATGTGCATACAAATGGCACTGACAGGTGCTGTAGGGGCAGCGAGGTGGGAAAATGGGCTCTGACAGGGAGGGCGGGGCTCTTCCCATCTACGCACATCCTCAGAAAGGCCAACCTGCCTCCTTTCCAGATTTCAGCAGGGACCCCACGCTGCACGTTCTCTGCGCTAGGGAAGTCTGTGGTCCTCATCCTCCTAGTGGGAGCTAATCTCCCCTCCTGGAGTTTAGGTCCTGAAATTCCCACTTCTTTCATCAGGCTCCTCTGTCCATGGAATTTTCCAGGCAAGAATACTGGAGTGAGTTGCTATTTCCTTCTCCAGGGGATCTTCTCGACCCAGGGATCGAACCTGGGTCTCCTGTACTGTAGGTCTAAGCCACCAGGGAAGCCCCTTCCTTCATGGTTCCTGTACTGTAGGTCTAAGCCACCAGGGAAGCCCCTTCCTTCATGGTTCCAAAGCTTTGTTCCTTCTTTCTTCATCAGCAACATCTCTGATTCGCCTCCCTATGCAGCCTACAAACATACTCCAATATCTCCCCCCGCCTCACTTAAAAAAAAAAAAACAGGAAAAAAAACCCTCAAAATCTTATTTTTACTACAATGACAATATCAATTCACTGCAGAAAACTTAAAAATATATATATATGTGGGAAAAGGAGAAGGAAAAAAAAATCTCCTATGAATCCACCATTGGGAATTAACTACTATTTCTATTTTGGTGCATATTTAATTCCTATATCTTCAACACCTTGTATAGTGTCTCAACATAGCAAATCTTCAATGAGTATTTACTAAATGAATGAAGGAAGGAATAATAACACTTTCATGGAAGATGTGACATTTTAGCTGAGTCTCATAGGATAAGTAGGATTCATGTTAGTAGGGATGAAGGGAAGGACACTCTAGGAAGTGGAAAAAGCATATGCAAAGTCTCAGTAGTAGAACAATTCTGTATGAGGCCAAATGAACCGGTCAGCAGAGGTTGAGGGGCTGAAGGATGGCCACGCAATGCGAGAAGGGGCTGGTGGAGGCCTGCGCTGGTCATGCTCTGGAGATTACGGACTTTCGTGGATAATCATAACCCACTGTCCCACTGTAAGAGGATACTAAGTAGTAGTGTAATGGGACCAGATTCAGCTTCTAAAAGTCACCTAACACCACTGGGGAAACGGAAGGACGAGGCCATAAACAGCCTTTGTCAACCAGGGAGGATGGTGAGTAGGGACAGTGACTGTGGCGATAGGAAAGGAAGAACTGATGAGAGACGCTTGGCAAAGGTAGAGCTGTTATCACTTAGAACTGCCGGGATGTGGCAGGGGTGAGGTGGGCTAGACAGTGAAGATCTGAGTGGTTCAGAGGGATGCTGATGCCATTTCAGATCTGAGGACGGAGGGCTTACCCTCTGGTTGGAGCAGGAGTGTTTTTTTCTGCATCACGAGACGGGAAGGATGACTCCGAAGGGAGGAACTTCAGCAGACCCAGCTGGCTGATCTCTCTGGTTTCCCAGAAGGAAAACTGAAAGTCACCTGGGGGAATCATTGGTCTCGAAGTAGAGAGGAATGGAAGCAAAGTTGGAAGCCAGAACCAAGAATAAAGTTTTTTTTAATACCATTTCACACTTATTTATCTTTATTATTAACTGCAAAGTTATTCGTTTTTTGGTTTTGTTTTTTTTTTTTTTGCCACCATACACAGCATGTGAGATCCTCCCCAACCAGTGATAGAACCCGTGCTCCTGAGCTGGGAGCACATTCTTAACCACTGGACTGCGAGGATGTCCAAGAATAAGGGCTTGAAACAAATACATAAGCAACAAATAAAAGGATCCCTCTAAGCAGCACTGAAGGTCCAGCTGAAAAAAGGCAGCCTGGACTGGCACATCCCACAGTGCCCCTACAATGTCTGCTGTTCAGAAAGAGGTGTTAGGTGGGGACTGGAAACACTTCCCCAGAGCCACGAGGAGTGGCCAATGACCTGCAGGGTGCTCTAAGGTGGCGGCTGAGAAGGGCTGACCCCTGCTGAGGTCAGGTCCCGGAAGGTGGGCTGGGGAGCTGCCACACAGCGGAAAGCTCAGCCACACCCTAAAAGCCACTCTTCCCATGTGAGTAAAGATGGTCCAGGAACGAGGAAAGACTCGAGTCCCAAGAACTCTCTGGAATCCACGCATTTCTAGCAGAGAAGACAGAGGAAAAAAAAGAATAGGAAAAAAATTCCCACTTTAAAGGTTTCCTAGATTTTATTCCGAATGAGAGACTGGAGGCTCATTAAAAAGGACAGAAAGATGAGACCTGATTTCTGATTTAGAAGACTCCCTCGGACCGCTGTGTAGGGAGAAGATGAAGTGGGGTAGGAGCCGAAGGTCGGGGGACAGCTGGGAGGCCCCTGGAGTCCAGGTGGAGGAGGGTGGCAGCTTGGAGGCAGTCGTCAGTGCTGACAGTGGTGAGGAAGAGGAGGTGCTGGAGACAAAGCTGAGGTGACTCACTGCTGGCCAGGAGGTGAGGGGTCAGAAGATGACCGGAGTCAACAATGACTGGGGCTGGGGGCTACAGAAGTGGCTGAAAGAGGTGCACCATGGACTGGGGCTGAACTGGGCTCCCCCTGGAGTACATGCTTGTGTTCTGCCTGAGCCAGACAGCACAGCCAGGACACACAGGCTGTGAATTGCTACTGTAACTGCGAGACTCTTCCTTTATTATTCTGACCTCTGACCTGAGATTTTAGGGTTCCCAGGCTTTAGGACTTAGGTATCAAGTTAGATTCATTGTCTGTGACCTTCTTTAAAGTGTAACATTGGTGTTTATTTCCCAAAGGTGACTTCAAATTGAGACCTCTGATGAGCCAGGGCCTGTGGACATGGTCTCTGTTTTGCAGGAGCTTGGTGCCCAGTGAGACAGACGTGCTGGAGGTAACCAGATATGAGATTGCACTGACATGGTCGGAGAGGATTTCATGGGTCCAGAGCTGGACTTCCAAAGCACAAGGTTCAGCTGGGTGTGTTTCCCTTAGGAAAACATAGAATCAGAGCTATCTAGATCAGAGGACAACACTCTTACCACCAATATGTGAGAAACACGCCAAAAACCAGATCTTTCAGAGTTTTTCATTCTAAAAACCTGAACACTGGCTTAAGGAAACTATTAACATATATGACACCAAGGTTTCCTAGTAGATACTTAAAAAAATCTACTGGGTGTTTAAAAACAGTTAGAATAGGCTTTCTATAGCTCTACAAAGTAAGGCATTCCAGTAGATGAAGGAAAAAAACAAAACCTTTCTCCACTTCAGCTCCAGGGGAGACTGGCAGCCATGCCTGATGCTGCTGGCCATGCCCCAGCTCCTTTGAAGTCCAAGCCCTTGCACTATGAGAAGCCACCACTGTGTACTAACCAAGTCTCAGGCTTACTGGGTTCTTGATGCGTGCTGCTTTCCTCCTTACCAGCCTTCTCTGACACCCTGTACTAAGCCGCTTCAGTCATGTCTGACTCTTTCAGACCCTATGGACCATTGCTCATCAGGCTCCTTGGTCCATGGGATTCTCCAGGCAAGAATACTGGGGTGGGTTGCCATGCCCTCCTCTAGGGGATTTTCCCAACCCAGGGACTGAATCCATGTCTCTTATGGATTCACTGGCAAGCAGGTTCTTTACCACTAGCACCACCTGGGAAGTTCTCTTTGGCCCCCTGAACCACCCCATCTTTTTTCCCACCCCTCCCTACCAACTCATGAGTTTGGGCAAGCTCTGGGAGATGGTGAAGGATAGGGAAGCCTGGCGTGCTACAGTCCATGGGGTCGCAAAGAGATGGACATGACTGAGTGACTGAACAACAACCCCACCAACTCAGGCTCTCCTTTGCCAGTGTCTTCAACAAACACTAGCTCCTGGACACGAGTTTGGGATCTGAACAAGCACTAGCTCCTGGACACGAGTTTGGGATCTGAACTCTCATGTATCTTGACTGTGAGCAGGAAGACACTTATTGTCACTACACTCCAGGACTAACTGATCAGGTCAACCCACCGTGTGGCCTCTTGTTCTGAGTAGGATGTCTGACTGCAGCACAAGGAGTATGGTTAGTGAGTCTTGCTCCATGACTGTCCCAGGTCCAAAGCCTCACACTTCCTCTTTGACTGGGTTTGCCAGAGGCCCGGCATCCCTTCCTGGACCCTGTGCCTCCTTCACACCTGCTCTCCAGCCCCTCGTGCCAGAAGGCTTGGTCACCAGACACTGCCTCCGACAGAAAACCTACAGACCAACCAAGTTTTCAGAGTCTACCTCTTCCGAGTGCTTCTTTTATGACCCTCATATTTTAGAAGCTTGTTAGATCAGGAAGCTTTTTATTTCTTGGGTCTGACCCTGGCAGGCTTAGTTCAGATTCAAAGTTCTTTTCTGTTGACTCAAGTTAGTTTTCCTCTAACTTTCAGGCTTTTATTTTTCTGTTTAGTTAAACTTTTGCAAAAATAAACATTTATAAAAATATGGAAGTAATACATATTTTTGAAAAACACTAGAAAATACAAAAAAGTAGAAAAAGTTACTCATAGCCTTGCTACCCAAACACAACCATTACTGGCATTCTATTTTATTTCCTTCTGGTCTTTTTCCATTCATTTTTTTTCCCCCATGCAAGTTCCCACTTTCACAGAAATATGATTGCTGGCCTACTGTCTTCACATTTCTTTCTTCGTATTTCAGGTAGTGTTTGCTTCTTAACTCTTAAAAAGGAACTTATTATCAGATATTCAAAGTCACAAAACCCAAATGTTATGTAGGTAACTTGTTTTGATTCCCCTGTGGATTGGAGTGGATTGTCTCTCAATTGGAGACAATCTGGGAAATGAAATTATGAACTAGGTTTTAAATGACACCGAGGCACTAATATTAACTGTTAGGTGTGCCAATGGCATTGTGGTTATATAAGGAAATATCCAAATTTTTTAGAGCCACATATGAAAATACGTATGCATGAAATGACGTGATGTCTATGGTTTGCTTTAAAATGCTTTAGCAAAGAAAAGACGGTTGTTAAATCTAGGAGATAGGGATGGTGGATTTATTGTGCTATTTTCTGCACTTTCATGTATATTTGAAATTTTTCAAAATAAAAATAAAAAAATTAAAGTGGCCACATTTCAAACAGTGAAGTGGTTTTAAAGGCTTGTTAAGAAGAACAGCAGTCCTCTGCCCCTCCCCAGGGGTAACCACTGTCATCTCTCAGTAGATTATTTTGGTATTTACTTTCACAATTCTATACAATCTGCCGGATTACTTCTTCTTGATTTTTCAGTTTTAGGCATCATTCACAAACTTTTTCACTATAGAAGGGGCAAATTAACTCTTCTTGCCACACATGCTCCCTTCCCCCAACCACACACACACACACGTAAGCATTCCCAGGCCCTCATCCTACCAATAAAATTACATAATCACTATGAGAATTAACTATTACAACTATGTAAATACTCAAGGTTACTATTCTTCCCTATACAGCTTTTTATTTTTAGTGAAATTAGTAACTGTTTTGTTTCAATTTGGTTGGTTTTTCTGTCTGCTCTGTACATTAATCCACTTCAAGCTTTCCATCAATTGTTTAAAACAGTGGTTCTTGAAGTACGGTCTATGGACTCCATTCAGGGATCCATGAGGTCAAAACTATTTTCGTAATAGTATTAATACTAAGGCATCAGGTGGCCTTTTCTGTGTATGTTCCATTTATATTGATGGCCCAGAAGCACTGGTGGGGAAAACTGTTGATGCTTGGCATGAATCACACAACAGCAAGTGCTGCCAGAGGTCAGGGTCTCGTCACTGGCTCACACTGACAGGAAAGTAAAAACCTCCTTCACTTAAGCATGTTCCTGATGAAGCGGTAAGGAACTTACCGCGTTTATTGCTTTTACTGTGGCTCAACTCTTGTGTACTTGTCTTTTCCACTTAGCAGCATGGCCAAGTATGACGGCTGTCTTGGGGAAAAGCACTTACATACTTTGTAGTGAGGTGAAATGACCATCTTTTTTTACAGAACACCATTTTTTACTTGGAGGAAGAATGACACATTATGGTTATCTGGCACGTCAAGAAAAACAACGAACGTTATCCATTGCTAATGATAAAATTCAAGCTGTCATAAAAATTAGAATTTTGGAAACCTTGTATCATATACCCATGTAAATGATACATGTTTTCCAATACTTAGACTTGTCTAGGATCTGTAGACAAGTAGACACTAATAAATGTGACTTTTTAATATAATGAAATGTGTCCACATTTAAAAAATCAGACTACTAGTCTGAAAATACCAGCCAGTTCAGTTACTTAGTCGTGTCTGACTCTGCAACTCCATGGACTGCAGCACACCAGGCTTCCCTGTCCTTCATGGCTGAGTTTGCTCAAACTCATGTCCACTGAGCCAGTGATGCCTTCCAGCCCTCTCATCCTCTGTTGCCCCCCTTTCCTCTTGCCCTCAATCTTTCCCAGCATCAGGGTCTTTTCCAATGAGTCAGTTCTTCCCATCAGGTAGCCAAAGTATTGGACCTTTAGCTTCAGCATCAGTCCTTCCAATGAATATTCAGGATTGATTTCCTTTTAGATTGACTGGTTTGATCTCCTTGCAGTCCAAGGGACTCTCAAGAGTCTTCTCCAACCCACAGTTCGAAAGCATCAATTCTTTGGTGCTCAACCTTCTTTATGGTCCAACTCTCACATCTATACGTGACTATTGGATAAAAAATCATGCATGAATAAAAATCCATTCAAAGTGTAAAACAGATGGATAGATTTTAATGTAACCCAGTATAAAAGTTCAAGTTGATGTGGTGTTGGTCTACTGGGGCTGCCATAACAAAATACCATAGACCGGGGAGCTTGAACAATTTCTTTCTCATAGTTCTGGAGGCTGGGAAATCCAAGACCAAGATGGCAATCAATTCAGTTTCTGGTGCCAGCTTTCTTCCTGACTTGCAGATGGTCACCTTCTGACCTGCTCCAATCTGATCCCCTGTTTTCTGCATCTGCATAGAGCTGGTACCCTGGGAATTTTCTTCACCATCATCTAGGTCAGGGGTCAACAAATTATGGTCTGTGGGCCAAATTCAGTCAGTCACTTGTTTTTAAGAGAAGTTTTAGTGGGTCACAGCCTGCTCACATTATTTATATAGTCTTCTTTCATGAGTAACTCTAACAGACCACATGGTGTCCAAAAACAGGTTTACTAACTGGTCCCCGACAAGGAAGTCTGGTGACTTGTGATCTAGGTAAGTCTTTCACTTCTTTATTGTATGGGTTTATTAGTTTCCCGAGTCCCATGTCTTCCTCCTTCCTGATTTACTCTTTCTTCTTGGTGAAAGCTTCCTGAGAAAGGGTATGTAAGATGAACATTTTTTGTTTGAGACCTTGCAAGTCTGAAAATGTCCTTTCCTACTCTCACATTATATCGATGGCTTAGTTAGGTACAGCATTTTAGCACGGAGGTCACAGTCTTCCAGAAATTAGAGAACTTGGCTTCATTGTCATCTAACTTCTAGGGTTCTAACAAAAAAGTCTGAAGTTTTTTCTGAGTTCTGATCTACTGTATGAGCCTCTTTCTTTCTTTTTTATTCTTCTTCTTAGCAGCCTATAGGATCTTTTCTTTATCCTCAGTGCTCTGAAATTCTATGGCAATGTGGCTTGGAGACAGTGTTCCCATTACCGTGCTGGGCAGTGTGCTCTTTTGGCCTGGAGGGTCACACCCTGTGGTGATGGGGCATCTCTCTGAATGATCGTGTTGATGATTTCTTCTTTCTCTGTTCCCTATTTCTGGAATGGTCACTGAATAGATGTTGGATATCTTGGACTGGTGCTCTACTTTTCTGTCTTATTCTGGGACAATTTTTCAACTTTATCTTCCAATCTGAACCCTGAGACTTCATTTCTTCTATCATGTTTTTAATTTCATGCTGTTAATGGAATTTTTAAAAAAGAGCTCCTCCCCCTGCCCCCTTCTGAATGTTTCTTTTTCAAAGTACCTAGATCTTGTAGTATAGATACTTTCTTTTAGAAAGGGACTCTCTGAGGATACAAAAAAGTTTCTTCTCCTTATGTGTTGTTAGTCATTCAGTCATGTCTGACTCTTTTGCAACCCCATGGACTGTAGTCTGCCAAGCTCCTCTGTCCATGGGATTTCCCAGGCAAGAATACTAGAGCGGTAGCCACTTCCTCCTCCATTCCTTGTGTAGTTTGTTTTGCTCCAGTTGTTCCCCACTTGTTTACTTTGGTTTTCCTGTTCCATGTTAGAGGCTTTCCTCTTGTCTCTATACAGGAGAGTGAAATGTGAAAAGGCTGATTTTTAGTGAAATCCTAAAAAGCTCTGCTTGAGTGGGTGGAGCTTGTTGTCCACAGGGTTTACTGTAGGGAAATACAGCTGGGCTGCTGGTTGGGAAATCCTTGAGGTTTTTATCTTTAAATCTTCACCACTCAGATTCCTCAGAGAAAGATTTTCCTATCTTCTGAGTCAAGGGTATAGGCTTGGCTACTAGAATTCTGAGGTTGCCGGGGAAGAAAAGATGGGCCTCTTAATGTTTGGTGTGCCAGCGTTCACTCAGCCTCCTGCAGTGGGTCATGACCACAGCTGTGTTTGGTGGCCCCCAGTTCAGCATCCTTTCCTTTATCCTGTCTTGGGGACAAATTTCTGATCTTCTACTAGGTTATGGAAGCGACAATCTTTTAAAGTAAACCTTCAACCAATACAGTTAGTCTCCTCTTCGCCCACCTCTCCCCTACTTCCCAGAGATAGCTGCTGCTGTCAATTTCTGAACTTCTTCAGGGTTCTTCTGTGTAAACTGGGTTGTTTCTTGGCTTTCGCTATTGTTGGCTCAGGATTTGGCTTTCTCGGGACTGCTAAGTCAGTTACCACTCATCCATCTGCTTCCCGGCTTCCAAATTTTTGTTGCTGTTGTCTCCTCTCCCATTCTCTTTGTCCTTGTGGGTTTATGTCTTAAAAAAAAATCTCTTCACTGTTGTTTTAGTGAGGTTTTGGGAGGGAATGAAAGTAAATGTGGGCATTTGATCCTCCATCTTTATTTGGAACCTCTTTACAATTAAATATCTTTTTTTTTTAAACTTCTATTTAATATTACAGCATAAACAGTTCCCATGTTCTTACATGGTCTCCATAATAGCTTTAGAAATTGTGCAGCACTGCACTGAGCTGGTACCATAGCTTCCCCAATCATTACCCTATTTTCAGAAGTTCAGTGTTGCTTCTGTTGTGGGGGAGGTGCCTAGTTTCTTCTGGAGTCATCTTTCATTTATCTGTCTCATTTATTCCCTATATTTAGGGAATGGCTCCTGACATCCTGCTCCCCTCTGCTCTCAGTCCATGGTTTCGTCGCCTTGGGCCTTGATTACAGCACGACCTCATGCAAATTTTGCTCCTCTTCAAACAGCACCATGATGCAGCACCCATCTTTCTTTTTTAAAAAAGATTTATTTAATCAGTTTTGGCTGTGTTGGGTCTTCGTTACTACACATGGGCTTTCTCTAGGTGCGGTGCGCAGGCTTCTCACTGCAGTGGCTTCTCTTGTTGTGGAGCACAGGCTCTTGGGCACACGCAGGCTTAGCTGCTCTGCAGGATGTGCAGTCTTCCCGGACGAGGGAGTGAGCCCATGTACCCTGCACTGGCAGGTGGATTCTTAACCACTGGACCACCAGGGAAGTCACAGCACTAATCTAAAATGTATCCTTTCTCATGACACTTCAGAGGAACCCTAACAGCCATCATTCATGGGGCCTGGCATTTGCAGGTCCCCATGGTTCGAGTCCACCTCACCTACCCAAACTCGCCACCCTTTCCCCAAATGACCCCCTTCACCCCGTCTGCTCTCCTAACTGCAGCCGGGGCCTGCCCACTGTCCCCTTCACGGACACCCTCTGCTGCGCGAGGCCTCCCCCACGGGACTCTGCTTACACCGTTTCTTCCTTCACGTGACACACTGAAAACCACTGAGGTTCAGCCTTCTAAACAGACTGAGAGCTTTTCTCCCATGTCCTCCTTGCTGGGGAGGCTCCTTCGCTGCCCTCTTCCTCCCACCACGGGGCTCCAGACCAACGCCAGGAACACGGTGGGTGCTTACGAGGAAGTCACCAAACAGAAGGGACATGTGTGTTAAGTCCTTACCTTGCCCTTCGGAGTTAGCGTCCAGATCACGGAGAAGGTCAGCTTGTCAGTCATGGGATTGAGGCTACACAGCTCTTCACACAGCAGCCTGGGAAGCATCGGGACAACCTATGGACAGGGAACAGGCTATGAGTGGCTTTGCCAGATTTGCAGCAGTTACCTGCCAGCAGAGAAGCAGCCCAGGGAGGGGGGGTTCCTTCCGGGGAATAGCCTGAGCTTCCAGAGTGAGATGAACATGGTGGAAGCTCTTTTCCCTGAAAATTCAGCAGAAAGACCACATTATCTGATACTTTTCCGTGAGGCTTTAACATTACATGGGAATGTGAACCGGAAAGCTGAGAACTGGTAATACAGGGAAAAATACATGATAGCAATAAAAAAAATAACTACATTTACTATATACTAAAATTGAAGCTCAAGACTCAAGAATGACTTGTACTTTTGGATATAACTATCTCAGTTCAATGGTATACCCTCTTCAATTAAAAAAAAAAAAAAAGAAATCCTCTTCAACGTACTTTCAAATGATGACTTACAGCCATCCTGGAATGTTATTTGTTTTCTCTAAAATTCCAAAGACAAAATGAGTGGCTCTTCCTGGATGTCCTGAGGATACTTCTGACTGTCTCCCTCCTGCCTTTAAATCTTTTCTTTCTCCCATAGTTTTGATTAATGACATCGACTCCCATCTACCTCCCAAACTAAAAACAGCCGTATTAACAGATGTTTACCCAGCACACTTACTGCAGGCCTCCAGGATGTGCAGTGTCAGGCACAGGGAGCACTGTAACGGAGCGGCAGCTGTGCACTAGCTGAGGTCAAGTTAGCTAGTCAAGATCCTTCCTCAGCAAAAGCAAAACAAACCCCAGTGGTATCTTACTCTGTGTGAAGAGTATTTGGACATTTATTCTGTTTTAATACGTTACAGTAACCTTTGATATGGAAAAGCCCACACCAGTAACAAAAAATGGTAGTAACTATATGGCATTACTCAGCATTATTCTGAAGGATGCTGAATCTTTTGTATATAAAAACCTAATGACCACCTGAAGACTTCTGGTAACAGCTTTTTTTTAAAAAACTTAATTTTATTTATTTATTTAATCTTGGGACACAGTCTTCGTTGCTGTGTGGGCTTTCTCTAGCTGTGGTGGGTGGGCTTCTCATTGCAGTGGCTTCTTTTGTTGCAGAACACAGGCTCTAGTGCACAGACCCAACAGTTGTGGCAGATGGGCTCAGCTGCTCCACAGCACGTGGGATCTTCCTGAGTCACGGATTGAACCTACGTCTACTGTACTGGCAGGCAGGCTCTTTACCACTGAGCCACCAGGGAAGCCCAAAAGCTTTTTATAAGGCACCTACTTTTGAAAAAATGTTCTTGCTATTGTTTCTGAACCATCTGTTCAGATGACACTGTATTTTCTTTGTTAACTTGTTTAATGAGTATTCAAAAGTGATCTAAATAATTAACATTTTCTTGCATGCATTGAGTGCTTTGCAAAATAACACTTATTAACCTGCATAAATGTACTATAAAAATGGAGAAAATTTTAATACCATATTGTCTCAGGATTGAATTGTAAAGATTTCACATAATTTCAGCCTTTGGACTAGGCTATGGACTGAATCATGTCTCCCCCACCCCCTAATTCCTACATTGAAGCCCTAACCCTCAATGTGACTGTACCCAATACAGTCACCTCCCAAAGGTGGGGTCTTTAGGTGTAATTAAGGTTAAATGAGGTCATAAGGGTGGGGCCCTGATCTGATAAGTAGAGAAGTCATTCGTGGCTCCCTGCCCTGCACACACACAGAAAGAAAGCCTTGTGAAGACCCACACAGCCCTACACAAGCCAGGAAGAGAGTCTCCACTAGGAACTGAACTGGCCAGCACCTTCATCTAGGACTTCCAGCCTCCAGAACTGTGAAAAAAAAATGCTCAGTCTATGGTATACTGTATGGCGGCCCAAGCTGAGTAAAACAGAGTAAATCGAGTTTGTTGAGTGAGCATTGTTGGGTTCTTCTCTGCACTGCATTACCAGACAATTATACCAACTGGTAGCTCAGCTGGTAAAGAATCCACCTGCAATGCAGG
>NW_011494640.1:3652883-3670134 GCF_000754665.1 Bison bison bison
TCCAATTCCTGGGTTGGGAAGAGCCCCTGGAGAAGGGACAGGCCACCCACTCCAGTATTCCTGGGCTTCCCTGGTGGCTCAGATGTTAAAGAATCTGCCTGCAATGTGAGAAACCCGGGTTCAATTCCTTAGTTGGGAAGATCCCTTAGAGGAGGGCATGGTAACCCACTCCAATATTCTTACTTGGAGAATTCCATGGACACAGGAGCCTGGCGGGCTACAGTCCATGGGCTCGAAAAGAGTCAGACACAACTGAGTGACTAAGCACAGCACACCATTTCAGTAGCAAGCTGCTCGCCCTGCATGCTTGCAGTCCAAGCTTAGTACCTTTTTTTCTTTTACAGAGAGTTAGTATTTCTTCTCCCACTCCAGTACTCTTGCCTGGAAAATCCCATGAACGGAGGAGCCTGGTAGGCTGCAGTCCATGGGGTCGCTAAGAGTTGGGTACGACTGAGCGACTTTACTTTCACGCATTGGAGAAGGAAATGGCAACCCACTCCAGTGTTCTTGTCTGGAGAATCCCAGGGACGGGGGAGCCTGGTGGGCTGCTGTCTATGGGGTCGCACAGAGTCAGACGCAACTGAAGCGACTTAGCAGCAGCAGCAGTATTTTTTCTAAGGGTTCAAGGCAGTATCTTTTTTCAATCATACAGCTGAACATCTGAGAATGTAACATATTTCCTGACTTTGTGTTTTAGTGTTTGTGAAAAGAAAGTCATTGCAACTAAATGCAACGTGGTACCCTGGACTGAACCCTGGAACAGAAAGATAATTGGTGGAAAGACTGGGGAAATCCAAATAAAGTATGGATTTAGTTAATAGCAATGTTCCAATGTCAACTTTTCAGTTATGACAAATGTACCATGGTAATGTAAGATGTTAGGAAGGGGTGGGGGGAGCTGGGTGTGTGGTATACGGGACCTCTCTGTACTATCTTTGCAACTTTTCTGTAAATTTAAATTTATTACAAAAACAGAAGAGTTTATAAAAAGAAGGCCACCGGTTTTCATTACTTGATCTCATAACTGTTATAAATCTTTGATGGTCATTGTGACTGGTGTGAGGTTGTTATACATTTAAATGTGGAAGAAGTTTATGTTAATGAAATACAATCTATTTTTACATACTGGAGACTGGGGTTAAGATTTGATTTGCAAAAAGGGCTTTACCACTAAAAAAACAAAAAAGACAGACATAGGGGTCTTGCCCTGTGTAATTTGGGAAACCTAGTGTAATTCCAAGTCTTGGCTCTGTCATTAGTAAACTAATATTGGAGATGCTCAAAGTCAGCCCACTGGGCACCCCACGGTCTGCCGGGGTCCCTCAGTCCTCCCAGGGGACCTTCGTTCTTCGTAAGCCTTTGCCTTGGGCCCCTCCAGTAACCAGAGCCCCGGACCTGCCTGCTGCTCCACTCGTGCACCTGTGGTTCCCTCTTTCTGGAGCACCTTTCTGAGAGTTTCGCATGTGGCCGACTTTTGTACATCCTTTAAGATTCAGCTCATCAGCATCTCTGAAACAGTTATCCAGGTTCCCCTAGGGGGACCAGGCACTGTGTTTTATACCTCCCTCCGACCTGCTCCTGTTCTTTCCAAAAGGACTTGAGGCAGTTCTGAACTGTCACTCACTGTATCCCCCTGAGCTCTCATGACGCATCTACGGCTCTTGCTCTCAGCCTAATTGCTCCTTTATGTGACTCTCCTCTCCACTAGACCACGGAATCTTCAGGAATGAGGACTGTTTCTGTCTCTCTGTCCAGCGCTTTGACACACAGCAGGCACTTACAGTTTACAAATGAATGGCTGACTTTTGCCCAGAAAACAAATCACCTATTTTTGTCTATTTTAATTAACTGTTTATCATTATCACATGAAACATTTTATGAACTACATAGTAAACTTCCACTTAAACATCTGTACTTAACAAGTTGATAGGCAGCTAGTATTTTAAGTGTATGATAAGCCTGCTTCCCAGGTGGTGCTGGTAGTAAAGAATCCACTTGCCAGTGCAGGAGGCCAGGGTTGGATCCCTGGGTCGGGAAGATCCCCTGGAGAAGGAAATGGCAACTCAATCCAGTATTCTTGCCTGGAAAACCCCATGGACAGAGGGGCCTGGTAGGCTATTGTCCCTGGAGATGCAAAGGGTTGAACATGACTGAGCACACATTATTATTATTATTGTTATTGTTATTAAACTGTTCTGGCTATTCTCGCTTAAAAACTATCGGTACACTCAGCAGCTGACCAAGGTTATAAACACTGCTTGATATCCTATGTCTTACACAGAGGAAAACAAGCTAAACATTAAAACTTTTGGGGTAGTATAATTATGCCTAATTTTTAAAGGGCATTCCTTTCAATAAGCTTTCACTAGATCTTAAGGCAGGATTCAGGTGGACTTCTGAGAAAACAGTCTTTATATCCATATAGTTTTGTATAGACAGTTATTTCCGAAAAGCAAAGGAATGAAGATGTTACAAGCACATCCGTGGTTTGGCATGTCAGGGCCTCTCATAAACTGGGCCTGTTCTCCGCCCGTGGTGCTGGGACTGCCCCACGGCGCACGGCACGTGTGTCGAGTGCGCAGCACGTCAGGGACCTTGTGGGAGGGAGGCTGAGACAGCCACTTGGAAAGTGGCTTCTGCACGTACCAGTTCTGTTGCTTCGGGGGAGACTCGCCTAGACAGCATAGTGGTCCCCACACTTGGCTACTTGAGACCTGCCACGGTCCTGGAGAGACCCTGGGGTAGGGTGCTAAGTACAGGACACAATGTCTGACTGGAAAAGAGAAGTGAGTGCTCGAGCAGGTGAGAAACCGCTGACCGTCACCAGCATCTTGTGAACGCATAGGCATCCCTCATCCCTGGAGAGTTTTCCACAGTGTCTTTTTCAGCTTCATTACTCAGTGTGGCCCACGTGGAGAGTTCCTTCTAAGTTCTCAAACGCTCTCACTTTCCCTGTCCCAACTCTACAGATCCACAAGTCCTCTGACAGTCTTGCACAGGTCCTGGCTGAACAATGATGGAGAAAATAACCAAGACGGGCAGGTCCTCCCCCCCTACTCCATCCAATTAGCTCCGGATCCCGCAAGTTGTGCATTCAAAATCTCTCTGAGTCTTTTCCTCTCCCTCTTCTGCTGTTCGAATGTGGAACCTTCGTCTGTCTTGGGACATATCCTAAGTATCCTAAACCATCAGCAGAGTTCGAGAGTTGAAATTACTCTGGGTAAGATTTCCATATCATTTTCCAGACTTTCAAATCTTCTTACTAAATTCCACCCAGTGATAATCTGCAATCCTATTTACATTGGGACACATTGTCTTTATCTCCCCCAATGGCTGATGAGCTGAATTCAGAAATTTTATTTTTTTGCTCATCCTGCTAATGAGCAAAGGCCCAAACGTCATCATGAAGGCCAAGAGGTCTTCAGTACAAGCCTGCATCCTCCATGTGCAGCGGCCAGGAGCTCTCAAGAGGAAGCCGGCAGAGGGCCCACAGAATCCATCTCCAAAGAGATGGCAGAGCTGACAGGGGATGCTAACCTCTCCCACGTACCTGGCCATGCTCTGCTGTGGGATGTGATTGCTAGATTGGGAGGAGACGAGTCTGGGGGCGGATGTGAATGCTCCTTGTTCAGGATGTTCCTCAACCACCAGGCTGAAGACATCTACTGCTCTATTCTCTGGGGTCCAGTTGGATACCACTGCGGTGCTCAACTCGCCTATGATTCTGTGAGCAAAGATCTCTCTCTGTTTTGGGGTGGTTACTCAAAGCCTCAAGGGGCCATGACTGAGGGGAGGGGCCCTCGTACCGATAAGTACCTTTCTGCTCTGTCTCACTGTTCCTCAACCACACAGTGGCTAAGGTGATTTTCTATCTTAGTCAAAGGAGATGATGTCACTTCCTTGCTTGACCGCAAGATGAAACCCAAGCTCCCTGGTCTGCCTTTGAAACTTCATCTCTTGGCTCCCCCTGCAGTTCATACCCCAGCAATTCCAAACTACGTACTGTTCCTTGGATGTTCCATGCTTTCTCTAACCTCTAATTGAGATGCTCTCTCCAACCACTTTTGTCTACCAAGGAATTTTCTACTCACAATTTGAAACACTGCTCAAAAATCAATTGATGAAGCCTTCCTGGCTCTTAAAAAATTTCCTCTCCCACCACCAGTCCAGGGAGAGACAGTTCCTCTCTCCTCTGATGCTCCCTCTCTGCGGAGCACTTCCACACCCACAGGCAGTGCAGGGTACTGTCACTGTTCCCTGCCTACCTCCCCTGACCACCCAGGGCAAGAGCAGCCTCTCTCTTGTCTTTCCAGACCTGGTACACAGCCAGTACTCAACAAATGCTAACTGGTGACACTTCAGGCAGCAGAAAAGGAAAGGGGCTTAAAGGGTGCTAAGTCTTCTTACGCCTGTTTCAGGGCCAGAATCAAAGCTGGGTCAGGGCAGATCTTAAAAGCCGGTTACAGGAAAAAAGGACACTGAAGATCCCACACTGACTTTCTAAGCATTGTGGACCAGGGCTTAGGACAGTGGAGAGAAATGGATCACTTAGGTAAATTGCCCAAGGCAGCTGGGTGGGGGTACCATCAAGACTATAAAATCTTCTGTTAGCCTCACAGAGCAGAAACATCTGCTAAAGCCACAGCGGGCAGGCTGGCCAAGTTCAGCAATGGGTTAGCCAGGACAGCCCTGTGACCAGCGGAAAGGGCCACAGACGGGGGAGAATCAATCATCTAGGAAAAAAGGAACAGGAAGGACTAGCCGTGATACAGGAGTCACAACAGCTCGCAGGGGGCAGATGGCAACGCCCACTGGGGGTTCTCCAGCGCCGGGTGGGGTGCGGGGGTGGAGGCAGGCTGCAGGGGCTTCTTCTGCCCCTTTTACCCCAGGCCTCTGCCAGCTCCCAAACCTCTCTCCCACCGGCAGTGCCTACTGGCTATGAGAGCCTGAGAACTTGGTGAGTTTTTCCTCCTGTTCTCTCAGGACTTCGAGGTTTTAACGATAAGGTACATTCAGCTAGCTCCCCACTCACAGGCTGAAATGACTTACAGCGAAGAGATAATTCATCTGCCAGCCAACATCTCTGCTTAAAGAGTTTTCTTTTTCATATCAACACTTCCATGAATTCTGAATTTGATCAACTCTTTGCTCCACAGTTTGACATTAACAAAACATCAACACTCTGACAACCTGCTGGGGTCATAAAGGAACATCTTAAAACTCTTTGGACTCCATATTAAGTCGGGCTTCCAATCCCCATCTTTGATCTCTATTATAAAGCAGTACCAATAAAATATCGTAGAGATTTATGGGAGAACTTTCATTTGAGCTGTTTCACACCTAAAATAACACAAGTGCTTGAGCCAACAGGCAGAAAATTTAGGTTTAGGTTTCAACTGTTTAGGTTTTATTTTAAAAACTTCTTCACTTATTTTTTAAACATTACCTTAAATTCTATTATTGCCTTGTATTTCCCTCTCAGAGAAAATAGCTTGGGGATATTAAGTAGCTAGCTGTCACATCCTTCTGAGCAGGACAAGACTAAGCTGAGATAGACAGTTGTCCCGTATCCTAACAGATATCTATCTTTTGTCAAAAAGAGTGCTTTTTCATAGGATTTAAATACAATATACAAATTTATCTTTCCTTCTAAGTGTACCCTAATGTTAACGAGTAACTAAATCTGTATTAGTGTGAGTAAAATCCCAACAAAAAGAATTTCATGTATAAGATAGTATGGTGATATCTGAGGCTTCCCAGGTGGTGCCAGTGGTAAAGAATCCACCTGCCAATGCAGGAGACATAAGAGACGCGGGTTTGATCCCTGGGTCGGGAAGATCCCCTAAAGGAGGGCATGGCAACCCATTTCAGTATTCTTGCCTGGAGAATCCCCATGGACTCCACATGGAGCCTGGCAGGCTACAGGGCCATAGGGTTGCAAAGAGTGGGACATGATTGAAGCAACTTAGAATGCATGCACATGATGCTAATCTGGACAGTAACATAGTATCTGGACCCAAGATCTATTTCACTGAAGACTATCCTAATCAATGGGAGAATTTCCCAAATCAAGCTTAGACTATAATGCTGACGTCAGTTACTTATAGGTGAGTAACATGGAATGAAAAGAGACTGATGCCACCTTCCCTACAGATGGTATGCCCTCCCCCACCCCCCAACACACACACTCTGCCCCAGTCTGATGAACTTGAGAGAGAGAGAAACGATTTTGCCAAATGAGACAGAGGGAACCTGGGTGGGGGGTGGGGAGAGCAGCAGCTTTGAAGCAGACGTTTATAGGCAAAGTCAAGTGAAAACAGCAGAAAAGTTCCTGGACACGGTCCTTTAAGAAACACAAATGAGTAGGAAGAAAGGTCAGAGCAGTAGTTCAAAGGAATCAGAAAGCACAGCTGCTGCTGCCCAAGGCTGCGGCCGGCACCACTCACGAATGCCAAGCTTGGGGGCAGGGTCCGGCAGCAGGAGCCCTCCCTCCACTCAGCTCCTGGCCTTTCAGGGCCAAGAAGCCCCAACTCTGCAGTCCCAGAGAGAAATGCTAGAACGGTGACAGTCACAAAACCAAAGGAAAGAGAAGAGCAAAGGAAACAGGCTGATTAGTTACTTAACTCAATTTTCATTTTCTGAATTTGAAATGTAATTCCTGGCTATAAAAAGGAGAGTGTGGCTGCTAGATAAGAGAAAGCCATCTGCTTGGAATAAGAACTTCTAGTTGGGTCAAAACTTCTTAAACATTTGAATCTATAGGGGAAGAACGTTTCACATTTATTCACCTCATGGAGTCTGACTGCTACCTCTATTTCTCTTTCCATCACAACGTTACAGTTTTTGCAGATAAAAGGGGTTTTAAAGTCTCATCTCCCTTCCCTAAGTAAGGCTCTGGGCCAAACAAAGGCTGGATTGAGCCAACTGCATTTCTGGGCAGGAGGTGTAGACGGGATGTCTCCAACCTGAGGTTATAAGTGTCGTCAAGGTACAAACATCAGAGCTGTGTTCTCAGGAGGGCCAAGTCTGAGTCGGGGTCTTGGATTTTGAGGTCAGTTCCTTTGCCTGAGTAGGCTGCTTGCATACGCTAAAAGGAACCAGAGTGGAATGCTGAAAGTCACCCCCACAAGCTTCAGAAGAAAAAAGATTTCAACACACACACACCCCCCACACACAATTCATAAGGAAGAGCTTGAAGCATTTTCACAAACTGAACACTCATGGGCCCAGACCAAGAATCATAAGAAGCCCCCACCAGATGGGCCCCTTTCCTCAAGGGTAATCACTATCTTGTGGAGAAGGGCATGGCAACCCACTCCAGTACTCCTGCCTGGAGAACCCTGTGGACGGATGAACCTGGCAGGCTGCAGTCCATGGGGTCACAAAGAGTTGGACATGACGGAAGCAACTGAGCACCATCACTATCCTGACTTCTCGCTTTGCTTGTTTTTGAACGTTATGTAAATGGACTCACACAGTGTGTACTCTCGTGTCTGCTTTCTTTCCCCGTTACGTTCGTGTGTGGAGCTGTCACTCATTGTTGTACAGCATCCCACTGAGTGCCTATACCACAGCTGATGGGATTGAATAGTTTCTAGTTTTTTGGCTACTTTAATAGTGTTGCAACAAATATTGTCATACGTTTTCCTTCTAACACATGCATGCATTTCTGTTAAGTACATACCTAGAAGTAAAACTGTCAGGCCATTCAACTTTAAAAGATTCTGCCTATCTTATCACACTCAGATCGGGTGGCTTAAACAACACATACTAATTTCTCACTGTTCTGGGGGCTGGGACATCTAGAATCAAGGTGATGGCAGATCAATGTCTAGGAGGGCCCGTTTCCTGGTTCAGGGATGACACCTTCCTGCAGGATCCTCATATGGTGATGAGAAAGCTCTCTGGGCTCTCTTCCTGTTGCTGCTGCTGCTAAGTCACTTCAGTTGTGTCCAACTCTGTGCGACCCCATAGATGGCAGCCCGCCAGGCTCCTCCGTCCCTGGGATTCTCCAGGCAAGAATACTGGAGTGGGTTGCCATTGCCTTCTCTGGGCTTTCTTCCTATAAGGGCACTAATTTCATTCATGAGGACTCCACCCTAAAGACCTAATCACCTCCCAAAGGCCCCACCTCATAAGATCATCACATTAGGGATTAGGATTTCAATACATGAGTTTGAGGGGGAAACAAACATTCAGTCCATAACTCTGAATGGATGCCTTATGAGACCCAGGCTTGATGATATATTTCTCACTTCAGGTCAGCCTACCAGAAATGCAACATCCTCCTAAGTAACTCATGGCTCCTGAGGTACTAGTGGGCTACCCTATACTGGGGAAGCTCAGAAATTGAGGCTACTATGAATGAGGATATTAAATAAAGGCATGAGGAAACTCATAAAGGAAACAAGGAATGTCATCAGTAGAAATGGGTGTAACAATAACAATACTTCTTCTGGTCCCAGTTGATAGGTCTTATTTGGTTGTAAGTGAACACTGAGTGGAATATGAACTTGAAAAATGTTGAGTAGACCCTCCAAAAAACACAAACACGCACTGAGGGCCAGCACTGTTCATTCACATGGATAGAAGTGCAATGGTGATGGCTCAGGTTTCACAGCCAGGGGAGGGGAGGTCAGGCGGCAAGCCTCGCGTGTTGATGTTCAGTGATTTGTGTGGGTGGTGCATTTGGGCTGCATTCTCTTAGGCCACCTATACCTGCCCTCGGCTTGGGCACAGGTGTCACAGACATCATGTGGGATGGGGGTCAAACAGAAGTCCTCAAACACCACATTTAGGTTTGAACAGGCCACAGAGGCCAGACGGGCATGGATGCTTGGACATAAGCTAAGTCTTTGGGGTAGAACACCTCCTGTTCAGAAGAGGATACAGCTTTCCATTCCCACTGAGGGGTGACTGAAGGTTCTGGGTCTTTTAGTACCACTATGCCTAGAGGTTACCTGTCACTGATAACACACTGTTAATTATAACAGGGTCTGAATGATTATGCAGCATCTGACCCAGAATTTCACAGCTCAATGATCAACTCCATCCCCCTCTCTTTCAGTATTCTCATATCTGGAGCAGCAGAAAACACCTACATGGAGGTTCTGAGCACCTACTATAAACGGCAGGCAAAGCTGAACACCTGAATAAACCAGATGTCCAATTTTCTTGACAGTGTCTTTTGCTGAGCATAGATTTTTAATTTTAATTAAGCCCAGCTTATCGATTCTTTCTTTCAGAGGTGTGTCTTTGGTACTGCATCAAAAAGGTCATTGCCAAACTGAGGGCATCTAAATCTTCTCCAATGTTATCTTGTAGGAGTTTTATAGTTTCACATTTTACATTTAGGTCTGTGGTCCATTTGAGTTAATTTATGTCCTTTCCCTTCTGAGGGAGTCAGTGATTGGGGTGGACAAGTTGAACATGTGAGAGGAACCTGGTAAATACTAGACATCCTAGGACCTTTTGGATTGTCCCTGAGGACTCCTGTTCTAGAACTGCCAGCACCTTTGTAAGCACAACACAGGCACGTTGCTAAAACCGGACTCCAGGGATTCTAGAATGTACCCCTCTTGGGGTTGGCAAGGAGACTGCTGGTATAAGTTATCCAAGACCATGTGTGTAAGGGGGGGGCAGGTGGAGTGCTGGACTGTACAGGACTGGGTTGGGGAAATGAATGAGGATTCAACTATGCAATAACCCTTCTGCCCAGCAGAGATTCTTACTGTTAGCAGACGGCTGGGGCACTCACAGGCCAAATGACATGGCTTATTGGACCCTGGCAGGGACATGTCTGGAAGTCTATCTTCCACATGTCACCCATGCTGCCAGGTATGGCTGAGGTGCTCAGGCCTCAGAGCACAGCTCTAGAAGGTCCTGGAGCTGAGGAATGATGGGATATATAATATCACCATTATCCAAGGTGACAGCCTCAGATGACAGCCATGTTGAAGCTGCAGAGACCCTGGCGAAAGTGGGCTCCAGAGACAAGAGAGAGCAGCTAAGAAATCCCTGACACAGCTGATGCCTCTATTTGTACAGAGCCTTGGTTTCAGACTTGAAAGGAATGTATACTCTAATAGCGGGGCGAACTTACAGGCCTTGGGCCCCACGCCAGTCACGCATTTGGAATGTGGCTCCTCTGTCTTTGTGTCTGAAAAGACACACCCTTGGCAGATGGCACGATCTGGGAAATGATGTGATGGGGAGGCAGTGGGCATGGTGGTGCCACAGGGACACGCGGGAAAACTGACATGAAATCGTCAGTGACAGTTTTAAGGTCTCTACCAAGTAAAAAACGACCCAGTAGAGTACTGCCTCTTAAAAAGACCCACTGCCACCCTTCACATTGCCAGGATGACACGAGTCCTTCCCTTTAGGTCTGTGGTCCACATGAGTTAATCTTTGTCCTTTCCCTTCTGAGGGGGTCAGTGATTGGGGTGGACAAGTTGGGCATGCCAGAAGAACTTGGTAAATACTAGACATCCTAGGCTAAGTCCTATGGCCATGGCCCACTCATGATACGAGCATGGGCTCAGGCTCCTGGGACCCCAGGGGTGGGGCATTTCCAGAGTGAGCAGCACACACAAGAGCTGTTCCTCATGATTTTTTTTTAAAAGGACAAACAAACAAAGGAAGATAACATAACAGAAGCATGTTTTTCAACCCAAGAAACTAGAGACTGATTTTTACCTTCTGAACCAAGTAGACACTCGTAGCTCTCTCAGCAGCCACTTTATCCAGACTGGATCCCTCAGGAACAAAGTAACTGACATCAGCAATGTGCACGCCCACTTCAAAGTTGCCTGTAAATGCACAAGAAGGTTGATCAGCCTGGAACTGAAGGCCAGGGTGACCCTTCCTGGGAATCTACCCCGAGAAGGCAGGTCGCTCTCCGAGGTCAGGGGGCGGGGAGCCCAGGCTGCCTCCTTCAGGCTCTCCACCGACCCTCTGCGGAGTACGCTAGGGTTACTTTCCTCACTAGTCCAACAGATGAGATTTTTTTATCCTGAATAGACGACACTAACCATTTTTACAAGATGTTTACCACTGCTAAAGTTTTCTTTGTCTCTGAGTAAACATCAGTACACTTGCAGAAGAAGACTCATTTTGGATGATTAATGAATCCTCAGCTCACCAGAAGGAATTAGTCCCTAAAGCCTCTGAAAGCACTGCCCCTTCGGTCTATGCCAGCCTTCACTCAGCCCCAGGGCTGGCCTTCCTACCTGATTTCACCCTTCCCCCCATCCCACCCTCCACACTGCTGCTAATACCCGGCAGAACCACAGGTGCAGTGATGTCGAGCCTCTTACTCATGCCCTTGCACAGGCTCGCCTCAATCCACCTTGCCAGCCTGATGGCTCATCTTCCACGCACTCTCTACACAGACGTCGTGGGAAACCTCTTCCCACTCCCAGAATGTATCTTACCTCATCCCATTTGGATGCTTGCTTGGCTCATGCTTTTTCGTACACTTGGGATAATAATTGCAACAGGATTTGCCCACCCAAATCCTTCTCACCATATAAGGGTCGATGGAGACAGAATCCCAGAACAAGACAAGATGCTCTGACCTGTTTCCCCCACCTGCACCACTACAGTACCTAACCCACAGCTGAAGATGTTTATCGTGGTCTTTTCAGAGCTATCATCACTCCCAGACACCACAGGGCATCTTTACTGGCTCCTGTGTTCACTATCTGCCCCTACAGTGAAGGTTGCAGTAAGGCAGTGCCTTTAGTGCCAAGTCCACTGCTGTGGGCCCAGTGCCTAGAAGAATGCCTGACATGGTGAAAGTGAAAGTGAAGTCACTCAGCCGTGTCCGACTCTTTGCGACCCCATGAACTACAGCCTACCACACTCCTTCATCCATGGAATTTTCCAGACAAGAGTACTGGAGTGGGTTGTCATTTCCTTCTCCAGGGGATCTTCCCGACCCAGGGATCGAACCTGGGTCTCCCGCATTTGTAGGCAGACGCGTTTACCATCTGAGCCACCAGGGAAATCCCTGACATGGTAGGCACTCAATAAATACTTCCTGAGTGAATGAATCAACAATTAGTGTGTCTGCCTGTTGTCTTTGCTGTTCTGGTAAAAGACCTACTTTCTTTCCCTTTTAGAATTGCCTGTTCCCTTCCTGGCGGAGTTGTTTTTTCAGCAGGTCCCGCTTGCTCTATCAGTTCTACCAGAGACCTAATCCAAGGACTCAGGCTGGTGGGAACTGCATCAAAGTGGGCTTGGGGGCTAGTTAGGGTATACATTTAGGATTTACTCTTGAACATCCTCTACATCATCTATCGGATATACTGTATGTGATTACACACATACACACCAACATGTACACGTGAAAATGCACAGAGTGGACAGAATATGGAAAAGAGCACACCTGTGAAATGGCCCTTGACTTGGAGACAGTGAGCAGCATGGGCACTGATGATACAAGCACAGAGGGGAACTGCTCACCATTTAAATATGTGCTTGACGGAATTCCACTATACCCCATTCTGGTTCATAGTGACTGGTCTAGGTATAGGCATGTGACCCAAGTAGATTTACTCTGAGCCTGTTTTTTTTTTTTTTAATTAATTAATTTTTTATTGATGGATAACTGCTTTACACAATTCTGCTGTTTTCTGTCAAACCTCAACATGAATCAGCCATAGGTATACATATATCCCCTCCCTTTTGAAACTCCCTCCCATCTCCCTCCCCATCCCACCCATCTAGGTTGATACAGAGCCCCTGTTTGAGTTTCCTGAGCCATACAGCAAATTCCTGTTGGCTATCTATGTTACATATGGTAATGTAAGTTTCCATGTTACTCTTTCCATACATCTCACCCTCTCCTCACCTCTCCCCATGTCCATAAGTCTATTCTTTACGTCTGAGCCTGTTTCCAGGGGTTGATATGGACTTCAGAAAAGAGGGTCTCTCTCCCCAGACTCTGGACAATAAGTCTGGAACTGTCAAGGAAACACCTTTGCTCCATAATTATGCTGACAGAGAAAACAACAAGGCTGAGAATCACAGGGAGATGCACAATGGCCTTGTTTGGACTTGAGGGCACAGCTGAACATGAAACCAGCCTACCTGGAGACTTGGAAGTTCACGTGTCGATCAATTTCCTTTTGGTTATGACTCACTAAAATAACCAAGCCTGATAGCCAAGCTGACTCAGAGGCGCTCGCTAACATGTCACCACTTTTTCTTCTGCTTTACCTGGATAATCAGTCTTAAGGTATCTCACATTTTAGCTGCAAACTCTGTAGCTATTTCAGTTCAGTTCAGTCACTCAGTCGTGTCCAACTCTTTGTGACCCCATGGACTGTAGCACGCCAGGCCTCCCTGTCCATCACCAACTCCCAGAGCTTGCTCAAACTCATGTCCTTCGAGTTGGTGATGCCATCCAACCATCTCATCCTCTGTCGTCCCCTTCTCCTCCTGCCCTCAATCCTTCCCAGCATCAGGGTCTTTTCCAATGAGTCAGTTCTTTGCATCAGGTGGCCAAAGTATTGGAGCTTGAGCTTGAGCTTCAGCATCGATCCTTCCAATGAATATTCAGGTTGATTTCCTTTAGGATTGAAGGGTTTGATCTCCTTGCTGTTGTAGCTATTTCCCTTATTTCTTCTTAACTGGGGGAAGATTTTTCCCTCAATTTTTTAAAATGGAAAAGTGTTTAAACTTGGGGTGGTTAAAATAAGAGGTTCAGGGAAAAAAAGAATTTAAGATTCCCCACTCTCATCTGTCTCACACTCGGGGCCCACCCTCCTACAGGGCAGCATTGGGGTTTTCCACCCAGTCCTGTAACATTAATACTTTAGGGGAAACCCAAACCCATCTAAGAAATATTGGCCGCTATGGGATCACAGAACAGGCCTATTTCCCACAGAGGAAGGGGCTGTCTGGAAAGCTGAGGAAAACCAGTGTGGCTCAAAGTTCAGCTGCTTCCCTGTGTGAGCTTCGCAGCTGTGTTGTTGGGTCACCAGGAGCAGAGAGACCTGCCTGCAAAGATCGAGGAACTCAGCCCGGAGAGAACGTGGCCAAGCGTCTCAGACGGCTCAACTCCCAATTTCCGTATTACCAGTATCTAAAACCAACACTGGGAGAAGGTAAAATAAAGTGTCTTCTTTTGAAGTCAGAGTTGTAATATACTGGCCTACCAGGTCAATATTGACTAAAGGAAAAGAGAGAGGATTATTACATCATGATATAAACCATCATTTTAAATTCAGTCTGTGTGCTGTTACTACACATGAACTTTCTGTCCTTAGTCAAAATTGACAAACTGACAAAGAGCTCATTACAGGAGATAAAACATGCAGGGGCCAATCAAAACAGATTTGAGAGGCTTAAATTTCTCTCGGGATTCCCAGAAGAGCCTCTAAAACCAGCAAAGAGGAGCTCTCTTACTCTCTCCTTTGGACCTTTTTTTATGGAAACCCTAAGTAAATATTTTATTACATATATTTACATAATGTGAACTTGCAGAACTCTTGAGTTTTTATTCTATGAAAGAGAAAATACAAATCCAAAAGGTTATGTAGTATATGCTGCCAAACATCCAGGACCAATTCGATGTTTCAAAAAGTAGTCTTCCATACAAAAGTATTCCTTAATTTTTTTTTTAAACATTAAAAATGTTCATCTGCTGGGGCTAAGGTGAGTCCCGAGAGTTGTGAAGAGCTGCGGAAGCAGAGGAAGGGAGAGTTCCCAAGGCCAGCCGTGTGTGGCTCACTGTGCACACTCCCAGACTTCCATGACTGCCCCTTTGGATGAACCTGAGTGAACACCACAGCGCTCCACCAATGAAAACGCTGACAGAACACAACGCAGGGGCTTAAGCGTCTTCTCTTCCAAGCTGGCCTCCCAGTCAGTCAGCCACATCCCGACTGCGTCCCTGTCAGGCAGCCCGTGACAGGCCCTCCTGGGTGGGGAGCTCACATCCTGAAGCCACTTGCTCTGAGGAGCTCTGGTCGTGAGCAAGAGCTTCCTTACACAGACCCAGGATACACAGAAATGGGGCCACGAGATTATTCTAGCACTGGGCATCTGTGAGAGGATCCGTCTGAGTAAGGCACCCGCAGTCTAATGGGGCGGGCAGGCACGCTAACACGGTGGCGGTCTGGTGTGACCAGGGCTATGAGAGAGGAAGGCTGCAAAACCTCATTCTGTGGGAGCGAGCTGAGATGAAATCTGTTTCAACTTCACTGAGAACATGTGAAAGTGTTTTGCAATCTAGAACAACAACATGAACATAACGTTGACAATGATGATCATAAAAATGATAAGGATAGCAGTAGTGACCATTTACTTAATATCTATTTTGTGCCAGGGGCTCCACACACATTCATGTAGCTTTGACAATAGCCATATAAACCGTGTTTCACAGATGAGTCATCTGAGGCTCAGAGAGGTTCCAGGTCACTTGTCTAAGGTTACCTGGCTAGTAATACAATAAACCCTGGATTCAAAACTGGGGCAGATCCAGAGCCTCTGCTCCCTTTTATGACGGCCCTCGCCAGCAACCGCTGTCGGGGTAACTCCAGGACGAGCCAACACAGCCCACGTTTCCATCTCAGTGGGTCACAGCTGGAAGTCCCTCCCTGTCTCTTCTCATTGAGCAGAAGCCACATTCTTGGCTCTGGATTCAGCAGTCCTGTCAGGGACTTTTCCCAGTGCTGTTTGCAGCCACATCCCTACTCCCACAGCCATCTCTTTAGCCTCTTGTCACAGGGACTGACTGCAGAACAACCTCTAAGCCATCAACTCTAGTCCTATTCAATTAAAGTCCCTGAGATGGAACCATTCCTTTCCACACTTCTGCTCTGCAGTCATCTTTAGCAGTGGCAGAGTGACTGTCCTAGGTACTTGAAAGGGTCAAGCCTGTTGCAGAAGGGAAAGTACCAAGCGTCCCTTTACCAGGAGTGAGAGCGGGGCCTTCCAGACGTGGGTCACCAGTGTTCACCTTTACCCCCTGCGCAAACCCTGCAGGCCCCCACAGCCCTGAGCATGCAGCCCAGTCCTGGCTTCTAAGGTCTTACTAGCCTGGCTCCTGCCAGCGTTCTTGCCCTTTGGCTTGTTTCTTCCACTCCTCTCTCTGCATGCTGTGCTCTGTCACTGTATCACAAAGCAGTAATCGTGACAAAATTTGTCATCATGTAGGTCTGCCCTGTGCACGTTCAACTTTCCTGGCCCTAAGCCCTTGAGTACCACAAACTGTCACCAAACTTCTTAAACTGTTCAAACCCATCACCTCCCTTGCAGGGCGCTTTCCTGTTTCTTTTCCTGATGACCCCCACCAGTCCTGTAGACCCCTGTGTAAAACCCACTCCCTCTGGCTGGCTTTCCCAATGATCTAGACCAGGTTGCCCCCCTCCCAAATTTGGTGTCTCCCACAGAATCTTACACCCTCCCTGCAGCCCCAACCCCCACTGGAAGGAGGTCCTGACATAGGTATCTCCCCTATCCTCTGTAATCAGCACAAAGAGCAAGGAAAAGATAGAGTGCACGGCTGGCACATAAGGTGGCGCTAGTGGTAAAGACTCTGCCCGCCATTTCAGGAGATGCAAGAGACGGGGGTTTGATCCATGGGTCAGGAAGAGAAGGTCGGGAAAAGACACGGAGAAGGAAATGGCAAGTCACTCTAGTAGTCTTGCTGGGAGAACCTCACGGACAGAGAAGCCTGGTGGGCTACAGTCCATGGGGCTGCAAAAGAGTCAGACATGATTGAGCACACACGCAAGAAAATAAAAACACAGGGCAGATTCGCTGCCACTCTGGGTGGAAAGGGACTGTAAACCCTGCCTGGTCTAACTGTGCAGAGTCCTCCCCACATCAGGTTCTTCCCTGAAAGTGTCCAACCTTCCATTTGCACGTCCGACGTGCCTGCCAAACCCCTACTTGCTAGTGCAGCCCACTCCACCCTCAGACATCAATGACGATGTAGACAAATCTCCCCTCAGAACCAAAACACCTGCTGAGCATCCCCGCCTGACGGCCCAGTTCCACCCCCCACGGGGCCGCCACATCTCCTCCAGGGACAGCACTCTGCCTTCAATAATGAGTGAAGTGGCCCATCTCTTTCACCGGGGGTGGGGGGGAGGGGGAGGGGCTCTCCTTGGGGGCAGCAGCAGCAGCTCCGAATGTTTACCCCCTGAGTCTGCCGCCCCTGGGTCTTCTCTCAGTGAAACAGCCACGTGGCTTGGGATCAAGTCACTTTGGAATCCTCAACACCCTCCTCCCAAAC
>NW_011494640.1:3670234-3673139 GCF_000754665.1 Bison bison bison
CTAATAACCACTTTCATTCACTCAATTAGCCACTTAACACATACTTATTAGGCTCCTACTATATGACAGGCATGTTTTTTTCCTAGGCGCTGGAGACATGCAAGTAAACAAGACTGACGAGGTTCCTTCTCTTGTGGAGCTTACACTCTCGAAGAGGAGAGAAAGACAATAAGCAAACAAATAAATGCTAAGATTGCTTACCATAGCAAAAACGACTTGGAAGAAAATAAAACACAGTGAGTGATGAGAATGCCTGGGACCTACCTCAGATTTGGTTTGGAAAGGTGTCCCTGAGGAAACAGACTGAGATTTGTGTATATAAAAGGAAGTCATATATTGACAGAGTGGAGAGCATCCCATGGAGGAAAATCACTAGAGCAAAGGTTTGGGGGTGTGGGCAGTGCGGGGTGGCTGGGTGCATTCCAGAAACAGAAAGAAGATAGGAAAGGAGGGAACTGGAAGCCAGGAGGCTAGAGAGGAGGCCCAGTGAGAGATGCCCCGATGGGCCAGGAGGAAGTGTTTATATTTCGCGTGTAATTGGAACCCAGCAGGGAGTTTTAAGCAGAGAAGCGACACGTGTTGGATATGCCACGTTCACCTCCTCATGCTGCCAGTGACCTCGTCCTCGTACCATGTTCTACTGATGCACCCAGGGTCAGACCGGACTGAAAACAGCAGGCCTGAAGGAGGTCACAACCTCTCAGGAACAACACCAACAGGCAAACAAAGTTGAGCAATCCTTCGGTGACGTCACACGTGTGATAAACAGAGGGAGATGAAAAGGAGCACAGCCCACTAGACACACTGACAGATGCAGCAGGTGTCGGGCTTCCTGTCCCGCAGACTGCTTTCCATCTGGTCCACGTGACGGGAACACGCTGCTCTGGCTAGGGTCACTCTCTTGACCTTGTGGTCGGTTTTCCTAAAAACATGTCTTAAGAGAGTGAAAAAAAAAAAAAAAAAAAAACAACAACAGTGTTCTGGAAGCTCAGAAATGGTGAGCCAGTCGAGAAGATGGAGAGAAAGGGACTTTCTGCCATCCAGACATCCCCAGCTGGGAGGGGCCTCACATACAGCAGCAACCCAGTCGGAATGCAGGCCCTGACCTTAGTGAAGTCACTCAGTCATGTCCAACTCTTTGCAACCCCATGGACTGTAGCCCACCAGGCTTCTCTGTCCATGGAATTTTCCAGGCAAGAGTACTAGAGTGGGTTGCCATTTCCTTCTCCAGGGGATCTTCCCAACTCAGGGATTGAACCTGGGTCTCCTGCACTGCAGGCAGATGCTTTACCATCTGAGCCACCAGGAAAGCCACGAGGGAAGCCAAACTAAACTAAGACCTTAGTTTGGTCCCACTAAATTTTAGAGACCAACTCCCTTTCCTAGGGACAACTGGGCTTGGATCACCGTGTAGTCACACAACCAACTCCATCTTTTAGTTGGGCTAAGAAAATTCCCTTTGACTCTGGTGGAAACACTGACTGGGCTGCCAGGTAAGAGGGGCAAGTAAAAGTCTGACGTCTTCCAGTTCTGTGTGGTATTTGGTTATGTAATCAAATGCAAAAGTTGACCACTGGTACAGCAAGCCATGGCAGAAGTCCATGGCCATGACGTAGTGATGGTTTGAGAATATTTCATAAGCTTAAAAGGAGGCAACATAAAAAATTCTAGGATAAGTAAATCTGAATGCAATGTAAGAAGAGGGTTGTACAAGATGATTTCTTAGGTTCTCCTGAAGGCTAGGATTTGAAGAGTCTGGGACTGTCTTTCTTGTATTTTCTTTTGGCCATCCAGCAAAGGGTTAATGAGAAGTATTAGCTGCAGCACCGTAACTGGTGAGCTCACCTTCTGGAACCAAGCAGCCTACAGAACCTTTTTCCTTCATTATTACAAAGGGCTCTATCAATCTGCAAGTGCTCACTAAACTGCCCACACAGCAATTTTTGTCATGTTCAATCTAATTCTCAGGAATCTAAGTTTTAAATTTATATGAACAGCATGGAAGAGGAACACCCAGGTAGTAAATTCCACTTTTCCCCTTCCAAATGATTTGAGCGATGGCCTCCTTCATTAACAGGGAAGAGAATGAGCAGTTGAGCATGGGAGGCTGCCACACCCAACGTCTGGGAACTTCAAGGCGTTTCAGGAGCGGGGAGAGCCCAGGTCAGACCTGGGACAGACAGCACAGGCTCACGAGAAGTCTGGAGTGCAGGAGGGCAGGCACTTTGTCCTTCCTCACTGCCAGAAGAGAGTGAGGTCAGAAGGGCCGAGAAGGACCCTCAAAGGCAGTTACAAGGTTCGCAGGTCCATGTAAGGGCTGGGAGTGGGCTGGGAGTGGGGTGGACTGGCCATGGTTTCAGGGTTGCCAGGGCTGGGAGAGGGGAACAAGGGGTTTCATTATACTGTTCTGTCTGCTTTTGTGCGTGTTCAACATTTTCTATCCAAAATTAAAAAAAAAAAAAAAAAAAAACACAACTGTAGAGGTTGAAGCTAAGGAAAGAAAAAAAAGTTTAAAAAGGAAAAATCCAGTTAAGTAAAACTAGCTACAAGTTTTCAAAGGAAGGCCAGCCAACAGAGGCAGGAGAGGGTTACCGCTTATGAGGAACAGAATTAAAAACGCCCGCAGTGACGACCTCTGCAGCCTGAGGATACGGGGACTGTTCCTTCCTACATCATACACATTTGTCATGTTTCCAGCTTCCAAAGGCTGGAAAGGGAATAAAGATGAAAAGTCTAAAGTAAAAAAAAAATGTAAACCAGTTTAAAAATGTCTGGAAAGAAATATATCAAGATGGTAAGAGTCGTTTTCTCTGAGGGGCAGGACCCTGACTTCTCTTTCTGCTGATACATAAATTCTAATTTTTATGTAAGTGGGTTACTTATTTTACAGTTTGTTTTTTTTTTT
>NW_011494640.1:3673239-3676923 GCF_000754665.1 Bison bison bison
CCCCCCGGGGGGGGGGGGGGGGGGGGGGCCGGGGGCGGCGGGGGAGCCACTGTCCTGGAGGAGAGTGGACCTCCACACTCTGCAGGCAAGCTCTTAGAAGGTGTGCTCAGTAAATGAAGCAGCAGGAGCTGGGCCTACCCCACCCCTGTGGAACAGGAAACAACCATTCCCATGGCTGAAAGGTGACTTCCCAGGCTTCTGCCACCACTTTGGAGGTTTGGTGTGTATGGCTCGCTTGAAGAGCCTATTTCTCTTGCCCGCAAGAGCGTAACAAGGCTTGCAGGAGTCCAGCAAACTGGTTTCCCAAAGATACAAGTCTGAAAACCAAATTTTAGCATGTTTGCACATTCACTTATGGATTTTTCTATTTTAAAAAGCCTCGCTATTAACAAAACATAATCACTAGTGTCTCAAAATACAAATTTAAAGAGATGAACAATCTTCAACAAGTTTAAAATATAAACATCCATGAGTATTTAAATGACTATTTACAAAATGTTAACTGTTATCAACAACTGCTTAATCCAGGGATTTTCCTGGTGTTCCAATGACTAAGGCTCCACACTCCCAATGCAGGGGGCCCGGGTTCAATCCCTGGTGGGGGAAATAGAGCCCGGTGAACTAAGAGTTCACAGGCCGCAACTAAGATCCTGCGTGCTGTAACTAGAAGACAAAAGATCCTGTGTGCTGCAACTAAGACCCAGCTCAGCCAAACAAACAAATTTTTAAGAAGACAACTGCTTACTTCAATTCCAAACATCCTTTCAGTTAAAAGTAAAGCACCTTTCATGAAAGTGAAAGTTGTTCAGTCGTGTCCAACTCTTTGCAACCCCACAGACTACACAGTCCATGGAATTCTCCAGGCCAGAATACTGGAGTGGGTAGCCTTTCCCTTCTCCAGGGGATCTTTCCAACCCAGGGATTGAACCCAGGTCTCCTGCATTGCAGGCAGATTCTTTACCAGCTGAGCCACGAGGGAAGCCCAAGAATACTGGAGTGGGTAGCCTTTCCCTTCTCCAGGGGATCTTTCCAACCCAGGAATTGAACCAGGGTTTCTTGCATTGCAGGCGGATTCTTTATCAACTGAGCTATCAGGGAAGCCCAAAGCACCTTTCATAGTCACCTTGAATTCTGAGGTATAAAAAGCTTGTAAAATATTTTTAATATATCCTGGTGACAAAACTCTTTCATGGCTTTTCTCTCATTCTGGAGAACTCTTTTGGGGTTCATGATTTTTTTTCACCATATCCAATCAGCTCCTTTGAGATCTAATTACTCAATTTTATGAATTAATCTCTTTGCATTAAGGAAAAACTGTTTTCTAATTCCCCAAAGCTTCACAAAAGTTAACCAAAAATTGTATCTGTAATTTATGCACATTGACAGTGTGAACCCACCATATTGGTTCTCCCATAATAACAGCGTGTCAATTGCCTGCTTGTTAGAGCACTTCATTTGTATTAATTCAGTCGATGCTCCCAACGCTGTGAGACAGATTTCTTTAGATAAGGATAAGGACACTGGGCCCAGGCAGGTCAGACTCCTGAAACTAAACTCTTAACCTGTACTTTATGGGATTTACCCCTTAGTGTCAGGTATTTGCCTAACTTGTAATTGCTTCTTTCTCAACTCCTATGGGCTACAAGCACTCTCAATGCAACATTTAAAAGGGGTTATACATTAACTTCACAGAACATACATTTTTAAGACAACTAAAAGACAGTATCACTTTCAACATGACTAAATGTGACTTTTTTGGGAACAATACATATTCACTGAAACAAAAACCCTGTCATGCACTTCTGTAATCAATAGTCACTTTCTATTTCCGAATTACCCATGTATCAATTGTGGGCTTCTCAGGTGGTACCGCTAAGAGTCGGACACGACTGAGAGACTTCACTTTGACTTTTCACTTTCATGCACTGGAGAAGGAAATGGCAACCCACTCCAGTGTTCTTGCCTGGAGAATCCCAGGGACGGGGGAGCCTGGTGGGCTGCCGTCTATGGGGTCACACAGAGTCAGACACGACTGAAGCGACTTAGCAGCAGCAGCAGCAGGTGGTACTAGTGGTAAAGAATCCACCTGTCAATGCAGGAGATGCAAGAGATATGGGTTCAGTCCCTGGGTCGGGAAGATTCCCTGGGGTAAGAAATGGTACCCCACCACTCCATTACTCCTGCCTGGAAAATTTCATGGGCGGAGGAACCTGGTGGGATATGTCAATTATGGTTATAACTCAGTTGTATAAAATATTCTGAATTGCTAAATCTTCTAGATAACTGAACGACAAACTTTTAATAATTGTTTATAGCTTTAGTATTTCTGGATGGAACCTCTATAAATGTATTATATACTTCCTTTTCTCAATATCAGAATATAATTCAATATTAATAACTTAGGGTCACTAAAATGAACATTTCTTTTGCATTTTGCAATAGATGCTGGTGTAGAACAATAGGGCAAACGTGTCCTGGCCTCAGGACACACACTCAAATTTACTTGTCACCCCCATCACTAAAATGGAGTAAAGACTCTTCAGATGCAAAACCTCCTGGCCAACTATAACAGCAGTTATCACTGATTTGACCTGGCAAACAGAAAATACTCATATAATTCTCAGTTAAATGAATCATCTTCATAAAACTTTTATGGAACAGATACTATTAATATTCATATTTTACAGATGAAAACACTCAGGCTCAGAGAGGTGTGATGATTTGCCCAATGCCACACAGCAAACGTCAGAGCTAGGACTGGAGCAATGTTGGACTCTAGAATCCTGTTCTTCACCATCATGCCACAGGTCTACAT
Organism: Bison bison bison; assembly: GCF_000754665.1. NCBI lineage: Eukaryota > Metazoa > Chordata > Mammalia > Artiodactyla > Bovidae > Bison > Bison bison. Next base: position 3,676,055 of record NW_011494640.1, read on the forward strand.
GGGACAGCCTTTTCCTAAGGTGTTTAATCATTCCACAGTTATTGGTATCCCTTGGCTTTTGCTTTCATAGCAGCTTGAGATTTCATTCACATACAATTCCCTCAAAGTGTTCAATTCAATGGTTTTTAGTATATTCAATGTTGCACAACCATTGCCATAATTGATTTTAGAACATTTCAACAACCCCAAAAGAAACCCCATATCTGTTTTCAGTCACTCTCTGCTTCTTCCCAACCGTCCTAACCACAAGCAGCCACTAATTGACTTTCTGTCTGTGTAGATCTGTCTATTCTGGACATCTCACTTAACTGGAATCTTACGATATGTGCACAGTCTTTTGTGATTGTCTTTCATCTAGCATAATGGTTTCCAGGTTCATTCATGTTGTAGCCTACATCAGTACTTCATTTCTTTCCATGGCTGAATAATATTCTGTCATGTGGCTATACCACATTTATTTAACTATTCACTGGTTCCCAGACATTTGGGCTGTTTCCACTTTGGGGGCACTCCTTTACTCTTTAAAATAAACTTTTATTGAGGCATAAAATACATAAAGTATACACACCTTAAGTACACATCTCAGTGAATTTTTATAAAAGAGACACAATTAGGTAATCACCCCTCCCCCTAGAGTATGTCAAGGCTGTATATTGTCACCCTGCTTATTTAACTTATATGCAGAGTACATCATGAGAAACGCTGGGCTGGAGGAAGCACAGGCTGGAATCAAGATTGCCAGGAGAAATATCAATAACCTCAGATATGCAGATGACACCACCCTTACAGCAGAAAGTGAGGAAGAACTAAAGAGCCTCTTGATAAAAGTGAAGGAGGAGAGTGAAAAAGTTGGCTTAAAGCTCAACATT
>NW_011494640.1:3677023-3682034 GCF_000754665.1 Bison bison bison
AGAGTCAAGGCTACGGTTTTTCCAGTGGTCATGTATGGATGTGAGAGTTGGACTATAAAGAAAGCTGAGCACTGAAGAATTGATGCTTTTGAACTATGGTGTTGGAGAAGACTCTTGAGAGTCCCTTGGACTGCAAGGAGATCCAAACAGTCCATCCTAAAGGAGATCAGTCCTGGGTGTTCTTTGGAAGGACTGATGTTGAAGCTGAAACTCCAGTACTTTGGCCACCTGATGCAAGGGGCTGACTCATTTGAAAAGACCCTGATGCTGGGAAAGATTGAGGGCAGGAAGAGAAGGGGACAACAGAGGATGTGATGGTTGGATGGCATCACTGAATCAATGGACATGGATTTGGGTGGTCTTTGGGACTTGGTGATGGACAGGGAGGCCTGGCATGCTGCGGGGAGGCCTGTCATGCTGCGGTTCATGGGGTTGCAAAGAGTCGGACACAACTGAGCGACTGAACTGAACTGAACCTCCCCCTAGTTCAAAAATTAGAACGTAACCAGAATTCCAGAAGCTTCTCTTGGCGCTCCTCAGTCTCCATACACACCAAAGATAACTGCTTTTCTGATCTTTATAATCTATAACCATAGGTCATTTCTGCCTGTCTTTGCACTTTATATAAATGGATTTGTACAGTATGTATTCTGTATGTATGTGTGTATTTGGCTTCTTCTCAATGTGCTTTTGAGATCTATCCATGTTGTGTCTGAATTTACTCTGTGTCATTGCTGTGCAGTATTCCACAGTACAATTTATCCATTTTATTGTTGATAGAGACTTAGGCTGTTTTTAGTTTTTGCTATTATAAATAATGTTGCTATGAGCATTCTTCTACACATCACATGTACTCTTCCTGTGGGTATTTATCTAAGAATGAAACTGCTGGGTCATGGAGAATAAATCTATCCAGATCTATTACATACTGTACAACAGTTTTTCAAAGTAGTTGTACCTAACTTTTTCCCTACTCAGCATTGTTGTTGTTTAGTCGCTAAGTCGTATCCAACTTTCTGCAACCCCATGGACTGCAGCACACCAGGCTCCTCTGTCCTTCACTGTCTCCTGGGATTTGCTCAAATTCATGTTCATTGAGTCAGTGATGCCATCTAACCATCTCATCTTCTGCTGTCCTCTTCCCCTTTTGCCTCCAATCTTTCCCAACATCAGTGTCTTTTCCAGTGAGTTGGGTCTTTTCCAATAAGTCCACTCTGCATCAGGTGGCCAAAGTATTGGGGCTTCAGCATCAGTCCTTCTAATGAATATTCAGGGTTTATTTCCTTTAGGATTGACTGCTTTGATATCCTTGCAGTCCAAGGGACTCTTAAGAGTCTTTTCTAGCACCACAATTCGAAAGCATCAATTCTTCAATGCTCAGCCTTCTTTATGGTCCATCTCTCAGTTCTGTACATGACTACTGGAGAAACCATAGCTTTGACTATATGGACCTTGTCAGCAAAGTAACATCTCTGCTTTTTAATTGACTGTCTAGGTCTGTCATAGCTTTCCGTTCAAGGAGCAAGTGTCTTTTAATTTCATGGCCACAGTTACCATCTGCAGTGATTTTGGAGCCCAAGAAAATAAAATCGGCCACCGTTTCCACTTTTTCCCCCTTCTATTTGCCACTAAGTGATGGGACCAGATGTCATGATCTTAGTTTTCTGAATGCTGAGCTTTAAGTCAGCTTTTTCAGTGTATGAGAGTTCTAATGTATCCATTAGATCCATGGATCCATCCATATTCCCATTATATTTGGTATTGTCAGCTCTAAAATTTGTCAACTATTCTTGTAGGAACATAGTATATCTTATTGTGGTTTTAATTTCCATTTCCCCTGTGGACTAATGATGTTAAGCATTTTTTCATATGTTTTTGGCACTGGCTATCTTCTTTTATAAAGTGTCTAACTCTACATATTCTCAATAAGAATCCTTTGCTCGATACACACACACACAAACATATATACACACACAAATATATGTAAAACAAACATTCTCTCCTCTGTGACTTGCCTTTTCATTATCTTAATGATGTCTTTTGATGAACAGTTCTTAAATTTAACAAAATCTAATTTACCACTCTTTTTGTTTGAAGTTAATGCTTTTTGTATCTCACGTAAATCTTTGCTAAGGTCATGAGGTTATTTTTCTATGTAATGTTCTAGAGAAGAGCTGACACTTCCAGAAGCATTAATGTTTACCTTTCATGCTATGAGTCACATGAAACTGATTTCTATGTATGGCACGAAGTCGGAGTCCAAGTTCATTTTTTTCCATATGGACAGTCAACTGATCCAGGTGGTGATGGACCCATCCTTTCCTCACTATGCTGCACCTTTGCTGCAAACCAGGTGATCATACACACGTGGGTCTGTGTCTGGATTCTCTATTCTGTTCTCACCTTGACTTCTGAACAGCAATTGAGTATTTATTATTTCAGCACAAGCTTACTAAAATTCTGCACCAATTTTAAACTTTCCACTTTTATACTAATGATAGTTTTCAGTGAGCACTTACTTTTTGTCTGGCACAGTTCTAAGTACCAAGGATTATCTCATTTAATCTTCTAGGCAATTTCCAATTGGGCATTATTATCCAAGTTTTACAGGCCTAGAGAGGTTAATTCTAATCTCTAGAATATGAACTGTGCTCTTCTTATTTTTTGGCCACACTATCTACCTTTGTGCAAAAGCATCAGTAACCTATGCAACTCTAGGCATTTATTGCTAAAACCTTTAAAGCTAGGTTGTGTTTTTGCAACAACAGGCACAAATGAAGTTTTGCTCCTTTAGCTTTTCATATACTCAGTATTTTGGAACTGCAGGACACTTGAGAAACTGCCCAGTCCAAACACATATATAGTTGGGGAAAGAGACTTCCAGAGAGATTGCAGATATGCCCCAACTTACGTGATGTAGTAGAGGCAACAATGAGACAAGAACCCAGCTCTGCTCCTATTTCAGTGCTCTTTTTGGGACCACAACTGCCTCTCATCAGGCAGTCAAGTGTGCTGGATCATGGAGGCTTCTTAGCTGGCCTCCAGGTTTACCCTGGTGCCAGGTCCTTGAGGATGCCTGAGTAGTGGGTGCCAGATTATCTTGGCTTTAATGAGCAAGGAAACTGGAACCAATCAGCAGAGCTGGAAGCAGATGAACAGGCCACAGTCCAAATTTGGTTTAACAAGGTGCACTGAGACATCCATGAAAAAAGAGAATTTCCAAAGCCCAGACCCCACAGGAATCAGGCAAGCAAGATTTGAATGGAACATAGGAATAAGACTTAGAGGGGTGGAGCTGCCTCTCCACTTAATCTTTCCACTTCGATTCTGTGTCCTCAAAACAGGAACTCATTGGCAAGCATCCCAGAAGCCCACTTCCATGCCAGAGGCTTTGCATGACTATTCAGTTACTCGGATTTTTTGAGTCAAGGTACAATTCAATTTAGAAATGACCATTCAACATGGACAGTTAAAACTGTTCACTCACCAGTGCCCTAAATGAACGGAGAAGACATGCACTTTCTTATGAGCTGATGGTTCTACAGAAATTTTCCATTTCTCTTCCCAGGTTCATTATCAAGAGCCATACTATGAAAATAGGATTTGTCTGTGATCAAGTACTTGGGTTGCCTGGATTTGCCTGAGGTCAGAATGACCTCTGACATAAATGATAGTAAGAGCAATAATCAGTGTTTCAAAACCAGGATTAGAAATTATTTCACATAGAAGAGGAGTGTAGGAGGAATAGTATTTGAAGTGCTGGGCATCATAAAGATGTCAGGGACAAAACCCAGAAATGGATCCAAGTAGAAAATGGCCTTAAAGTGCAATTTTTCTTTTCCAAAATCTGTGTTAAGAGTTTCAGGGGTTCTCTTCTAGAAAACAAGGAATGGATTTAGAACACCGTTTTTGATTAAGTGTTGCTGAGTCCTAACCACTGGACCACCAGGGAATTCCCATAAATCTTATTTTTAAACCACGTGTGGTATATATTTCCAATGGCTAATAAATGAAATTTTCCTAATTAAGTGTGAGTTGCCTCTTACAGTATAGTAATCAGTAGTTAGGAAGGACATCCCTTAGAAACATGGTACTTCAGGGTTCAGCTTGTTGAAGTGAATGAAACAGAGACAAGCATACATGACCAATGGGCTAAGAGAATATGAGGGACTGAATCTAAGGGCTTAAATTAAGGTACCTTGTCAGAGATGAAGTCAAATTCCAAGAGGCTATAGAAGGCCTAACACACTGTTTAGACATTATCTTTTCTGATGAACTGATCCTTCTAATTATCATTTAGATACTTTCCTTACAATTAGTAATGTTTTCTATTTTAAAAGCTATTTGTCAGACATAAAAAAATATACTAGCTTTCTTTTGCTTAGTACCTTATTGAAAGCTTTCCTCATCTTTTTACATTTCATCTTTTCATCCTCATGTTTTAAGTGCGTAGTTATAAACAGCATATAGCTAGATTTATCCAGTCTAACAATCTTTGCTTTTTAACTGCAGTTAAATTTGATGTGCTTATTAATTTTTTGGTACTTTAATATGCGCTTTTTATATTTCCTGCACTCTCTACTACTTTGCAAGTTATTTACTGTATTTCTATTCTTATTTAAAAGATAGTTGAAACATTTATGGAACATGAACACTATAAATATAATATATATGATATAAAATATAAAATAACACAGAAACTGAATATTTAAAATCATATGTTTATATGCTTCCAAGTCTGTTACAAAGTTAACAATAACATGGCAAAGTTTTTTCAAACAGTAATGACTTTTCGGAAAAGACCTTAATTTGACAATTAATAGTAACTCTAATACTATAAAATTGAAAATGAGATCTAATAGCTATGTTTGATATTTTGTTTCTACTTTTTAAGCTTTCCATTTTGGCAGGGCCAAAAGTAGAAACAGGAACTTCTATTATTCAAGTAAATGAATCCTACCTTTCACAACGACATGCATGAAAGGAACAGTAGAGTTGAGTTATTTGCTGT
>NW_011494640.1:3682134-3685590 GCF_000754665.1 Bison bison bison
TATTTGCTGTGTTTCTTTGGGGAGTAGAGGGAATGTCTACTGTTACAGTTATAATAGATAATTCTCATATTTTGGTTCAGTACTTGTACCGACAATTATGTTCCTATAGCAAGTCATCTTCTACCTTTCCTGATCTCCGAACCTTTGTGAGGCTAACCTTTATAGGCTCAAATTTTTACACTTTCTCCTTTTTCATTATAAGCACTTAAAGCTATAAAATCTCCTCTAAGTATTGCTTTAGCTGCATCATTCCATGTTTCATAACTTTTCTGTACATTCAGTTTCACTAGAACTTTATCTCTGGCAAATCTTTAAGGCTCTGGCTAAGAGTTAATTCTTCTGGAAAGACATGCTTATGATTCTGACTGATTTCTAGAAACACCATCCATCTGGTGCCATTTTAAACTAGACGTGCTTGGCTTGGAATTTTATGGACCATGCAGGGAGTATTAATTCAGGTCTGGAGCAAACTTTCTAGGTCACTAGATATTAGACGATACCACTAGCTCTGCTGGCACATACCTCTTTCTTCAGTTATCTGCTCCTGTTTCACTACTGGCTTCTAATGGCTGGCAAGCCCTTTATTGCCACCTTAGCCATACATTTCTAAAAGATGCATCATCTGAAAGAGTTTTTATTGAAGAAGAGTTTTTCAGGCTATCCACTCTATCATATTACTGGAAATGTAAAGTGAAAGAGTTAGTCACTCAATCATGTACAACTCTTTGTGACTCCCATGGACTGGAGCCTCTGTCCCTGGGATTCTCCAGGCATGAATACTGGAGAGTGCAGCCATTCCGTTCTCCAGGGGAATCTTCCTGACCCATACGTGATATAGTGTAAGAACTGAACCTGGGTCTAATGCATTGCCGGCGGGGTCTTTCCAGTCTGAGACACCAGGGAAGTCCACTGGAAATGTAAGTCCTATGCAAAATGTAGTGAATATATACATTTGTGTACTTTTTTCTGAGGAGAGACTGTGACTCTAAATATAGATTAAAACCACTAGCATACATTCTGTTTCAACCTTATGCAAATTAAAGTAGCAAATTTTATCTTATGTTTTACAGATCTCCAGGATAGAGGAAATTTTAAGATAACCATTTAAAGTTGATTTCCAGTCTTAAACTATAATTTAAAAAGATACATGCATCCCAGTGTTCACTGTAGCACTATTTACAATAGCCAAGCCATCAGACAGTTCAGTCACTCAGTCGTGTCCGACTCTTTGCAACCCCATGAACCTCAGCATGCAGGCCTCCCTGTCCATCACCAACTCCCGGAGTTTACCCAAACCCATGTCCACTGAGTCAGTGATGTCATCCAACCATGCCATCCTCTTCATTCCCTTCTCCTCCTGCCCTCAATCTTTCCCAGCATCAGGGTCTTTTCAAATGAGTCAGCCCCTCGCATCAGGTGGCCAAAGTACTGGAGTTTCAGCTTCAACATCAGTCCTTCCAATGAACACCCAGGACCGATCTCCTTTAGGATGGACTGATTGGATCTCCTTGCAGTCCAAGGGACCCTCAAGAGTCTTCTCCAACACCACAGTTCAAAAGCATCAATTCTTCTGTGCTCAGCCTTCTTTATAGTTCAATTCTCACATCCATACATGACCACTGGAAAAAACATAGCCTTGACTAGACTACCTTTGTTGACAAAGTAATATCTCTGCTTTTCAGTATCCTGTTTAGTTTGGTCATAACTTTTCTTCCAAGGAGTAAGCATCTTTTAATTTCATGGCTGCAATCACCATCTACAGTGATTTTGGAGCCCAGAAAAATAAAGTCAGCCACTGTTTCCACTGTTTCCCCATCTATTTGCCATGAAGTGATGGGACTGGATGCCATGATCTTAGTTTTCTGAATGTTGAGCTTTAAGCCAATCTTTTCATCTTCTCTTTCACCTTAATCAAGAGGACAGATGAATAAAGAACATATGGTATGTGTGTGTGTACAAACATACACATACGTAATAGAATATTACTCAGGTGTAAAAAAGAATTTAGTTTTTTTAGAGATCCAACCAGTCAATCCTAAAGGAAATCAGTCCTGAATATTCATTGGAAAGACTGATGTTGAAGCTGAAACTCCAATACGTTGGCCACCTAATGCAAAGAACTGACTCATTGGAAAGGACCCTGAGGCTGGGAAAGACTGAATGAGATGGTTAGATGGCATCACCAACTCGATGGATATGAGTTTGAGTAAGCTCCGTGCATTGGTCAGACACAACTAAGCAACTGAACTGAACTGAATTGATAAAGAAGAATGGAATAATGCCATTTGCAACAACATGGATGGACACAGAGATTATCACACAAAGTGAAGTAAACCAGACAAACAGCATTATGATGTGGAATCTTGAAAAAAGATGCAAATGAACTTATTTACAAAACAGAAATAGACTCACAGACAAAGAAAACAAGCTTATAGTTACCAAAGAGAAAAGGAGGGAGAAAGCTCAACTTGGAGGTTGGGACTAACATATACACATTGCTATATATGAAAGAGATAAACAACAGGGACCTACTGTATAGGATAGGGAACTAAATGTGGTATTTTGTAATAACCAATAAGGGAAAAGAATCTGAAAAGAAAACACACATAAATATATATATATAATATATATACTGCTGCTGCTAAGTCGCCTCAGTCGTGTCCAACTCTGTGCGACCCCATAGACAGCAGCCCACCAGGCTCCCCCATCCCTGGGATTCTCCAGGCAAGAACACTGAAGTGGGTTGCCATTTCCTTCTCCAATGCATGAAAGTGAAAAGTGAAAGTGAAGTCGCTCAGTCATGTCCGACTCTTAGCGAACCCATGGACTGCAGCCTACCAGGCTCCTCCGTCCATGGGATTTTCCAGGCAAGAGTACTGGAGTGGGGTGCCATTGCCTTCTCCGATATATATACTAAATATATAAAAATAATCATATCTATTATATGTATATAGAGATTATATACATATAAATGTATAACTAAATCATTGTGCTGTATACCTGAAACTAACATGACACTAGAAATCAGCTATACTTCAATAAGATAATTTTTAAAAAAAATTGATTCCCATTTTCAAAATGTCACCTGATTTCTACAACCTGGTATCACCTTGGCATTACCTCCATATACCAACCTAACCTCCAAACATTTCCAATGGAGGGAAATTAGACACAAATTTCTTCAATTTTTGAAGTCTAAACATACCATTAGCTTTGTTCGTAGTGATGCTTTCTAAGGCCCACTTGACTTCACGTTCTAGGATGTCTAGCTCTAGGTGAGTGATCACACCATTGTGATTATCTTGGTCGTGAAGATCTTTTTTGTGCAGTTCTTCTGTGTATTCTTGCCGCCTCTTCTTAATATCTTCTGCTTCTGTTAGGTCCATACCATTTCTGTCCTTTATCGAGCCCATCTTTGTATGAAATGTTCCCTTGGTATCTCTAATATTTTTGAAG
>NW_011494640.1:3685690-3686054 GCF_000754665.1 Bison bison bison
AACAAAGGTCCGTCTAGTCAAAGCTTTGGTTTTTCCCGTGGTCATGTATGGATGTGAGAGTTGGACTGTGAAGAAAGCTGAGCACTGAAGAATTGATGCTTTTGAACTGTGGTGTTGGAGAAGACTCTTGAGAGTCCCTTGGACTGCAAGGAGATTCAACCAGTCCATCCTAAAGGAGATCATTTCAATGTTGGGCAAAACTAACACAATATTGTAAAAGTTTAAAAAAAAAAAAGAATGAATTTTTTAGGTAAAAAATAAATAAATAAATAAAGGAGATCAGTCCTGGGTGTTCTTTGGAAGGACTGATGTTGAAGCTGAAACTCCAATACTTTGGCTACCTGATGCGAAGAGCTGACTCATT
>NW_011494640.1:3686154-3687043 GCF_000754665.1 Bison bison bison
CAGACAGCCATTTTGCTTTTTTGCATTTCTTTTCCATGGGGATGGTCTTGATCCTTGTCTCCTGTACAGTGTCACGAACCTCCATCCATAGTTTATCAGCACTCTATCAGATCTAGTCCCTTAAATCTATTTCTCACTTCCACTTGAAAAATATCAATAACCTCAGATATGCAGATGACACCATCCTTATGGCAGAAAGTGAAGAGGAACTAAAAAGCCTCTTGATGGAAGTCAAAGAGGAGAGTGAAAAAGGTGGCTTAAAGCTCAACATTCAGAAAATGAAGATCATGGCATCCGGTCCCATCATTTCATGGCAAATAGATGGGGAAACAGTGGAAACAGTGTCAGACTTTATTTTTTTGGGTTCCAAAATCACTGCAGATGGTGATTGCAGCTATGAAATTAAAAGACGCTTACTCCTTGGAAGGAAAGTTATGGCCAACCCAGATAGTATACTGAAAAGCAGAGATATTACTTTGCCAACAAAGGTCCGTCTAGTCAAAGCTTTGGTTTTTCCCGTGGTCATGTATGGATGTGAGAGTTGGACTGTGAAGAAAGCTGAGCACTGAAGAATTGATGCTTTTGAACTGTGGTGTTGGAGAAGACTCTTGAGAGTCCCTTGGACTGCAAGGAGATTCAACCAGTCCATCCTAAAGGAGATCATTTCAATGTTGGGCAAAACTAACACAATATTGTAAAGTTTAAAAAAAAAAAAAAAAAGATGAATTTTTTGGTAAAAAAATAAATAAATAAATAAAGGAGATCAGTCCTGGGTGTTCTTTGGAAGGACTGATGTTGAAGCTGAAACTCCAATACTTTGGCTACCTGATGCGAAGAGCTGACTCATTTGAAAAGACCCTGATGCTGGGAAAGATTGAGGGCAGGAGGA
>NW_011494640.1:3687143-3690186 GCF_000754665.1 Bison bison bison
GAGGAGAAGGGGACAACAGAGGATGAGATGGCTGGATGGCATCACCGACTCAATGGACATGGGTTTGAGTGAACTCCAGGAGTTGGTGATGGACAGGGAGGCCTGGTGTACTGAGGTTCATGGGGTCGCAAAGAGTTGGACACAACTGAGTGACTGAACTGAACTGAAACATACCATTAATTAAGATCTGTTACCAAAGGGACACTTGGATTTTTGTAATACCAACTTCCCATTTCTCCAAACTAACAGATGATCATATTGTCACTGCAGATGTGCTTGGCTGCTAAAAAGCCCTTTCTTAACTAGCAAGGCTGTTTGTCAAAATAATTAAAGGAAAAAAGTTCTGGCTTTTGTATCATAAACCAGTTTTGTTATTGTTGCTTTTCACTATCATGTTAAGGTTCATTCAGTAGGTAAATTTTATCAGAAAATTAGCACTCATTGAATTTGGAAATGGTAAGGATCAAACAAGAAGGAGATGGATAAAAACGACAAATAAAAGCAATAAACAAGTTACTATGGAAGCCTGTAGGTATGAAATGAGAAGAGTAGTACAGGCTATACAACAGACTCATGCAAGAAAATACTGGGGAAGAAGTGAGTCTCAGATATGCCAACTCTTAGAGGTACAGGGACAAATGTCATGGTCATGGATGTAATTCAGTGATCTTACACGATCACTGAGACATGATGAGATGGACTCAAAACCTTGACTGTGATGAGGGAAAGGAAAACCTAATTCTAAAGAAACAGACATCACAGGAGGACATGTGGTATAAGTTTATATGTCAGCTTTTAAGTATACAGGCAACCTACAAATAAGGGCTGAAGCATGATGGAAATAAAAAGGGCAAGGCAAGAAACAGAAAAAGGGGAGAGAAAGATGAAAAGTCTGTAACAAGATGCTTAGGCTGACTAGATCAAGCAGTTTTCAAATGCAGGGTACCATGCATGATACTCAGGATACAGAGATGTCTGAGGAATGCCCTGCTTTTAGGAAACAAGCAAAAAGGAGAATTACATCCACAAGCCATGATGTTTATTGCATTAGGCACATGAAGACAATCTGCTAATAGAGTAGGAACAGTTCATTCTGCCAGGAGGAAAGGAAAGCTCCACAGAGGTTTCATCATGCTCTTGAATGAAATTCTGACACAGGAGTATCCAGGGAGGCCAGGTGTTCTAAGGGGAGGGCAGAGGGCAAGCGGGGTCCGGGACGCAGGGTAGAGTGCAGTAGACATGCAAAGCGAGGAGTGGCCAGATCCCATTAGGGTGTTGTGCATGTGTGTGTGTTGGGAGAAGTCTCATTAGGGTGTGTGTGTGTGTGTGCACGCGCACGTGTGTGTTGGGAGAAGTGGCACTTGGAGGTGGGGAAGGAGAGAAAGGAGGCTGGGTGCTAATCTTAAAGTAAAGGGCTTTGATAACAAAGTTCTGCCGAAAAACGTGGACTGTGCTATAGGAATGAGGAGGTTTTCAAGCAGAACAGTGACATGAGCTGGTATTTGCGTGTACATGAAGGAACACTAGCTGGGTAGCCAAGTGCAGGACGGACAGGGAGGAGGGGGAAGATTACTGACAAGGCCATGACAACAGTGCTGAGAGGAAAAGGAATTAACTGTGATTTCAGGATTCCCTTTTGAAAAAAAGCTTTGGTTGACTAGGTAGCAGGTGATGATGCCTTTATAAAAGCAGGGGACGGAGAAGAAACAGATTTAAGGGGAAGCAAGGTCCCAGCGCCCTTGCCCTGGTGCCCACCATGTCCTCCCTCGCAGCAAACCCCCAAATTTGGATCACTGCAACTTCTGCTCCCACATCTAAGAGGCTAGAGGAAATCAGCCAGGCTTGGCAGTATTCCAGCTCACTCCAGGGTAGCTGGGTGCAATGGGCTCCTGGTCAGCTCCCATCCAGCCATTCTACTGTCCCCTGCTCCCCGCAGAGCCCCCACCCCTTCTGCCCTCAACAGGCCAGCCACTTCCTCTCATGACTGAAGTATTATCCTTTGTAAATACTCAGCAGGCATCCCACTCCTTATGTCCTGCTTCTCTGTCTCAAAAGGAGAGCTGTTCACCCTCCATCGCCATTACCATCTCCAGTCCTGTTTTCCACTCCCTTCTCTGCCACCTGCAGTCTGGCCTCCCCTCCTCAAAGTCCCTGACATTAGTCTCATCAAGGTCGTCAGTGACCTGGTTGCCAAGCCCAGACTCTCCAGTTCTCTTCTACCTGACTTAACTCAGGCTTTCTGACTTTAGCCTCCTCTACCCACTCCCCTTCACCTCCAGTCTTCCTGGACTCATCTCCTGGTTAATTTTCCTCATCTTCCCGGGAGTCCAGCTAGGGTCCTTCTCTCTGCCTGTGACCTGTCCTGGGCCATCTCTCCCAGACCCATGCACTGATGACCCCATATCTCCATCTCCAGCCTTGGACAAGTGACTCCTTTCACTTGTCCTCTTGGTATTTCTATCTGAATGACTCTCAGACTGCAAACCCAACATGTGTTTGTCTGAACACACCATCCTCCCCTCTAAAGTTGGCTCTTCTCAGTATTTCTTGTTGAACAGCATTCAGTTCAGTTCAGTCGCTCAGTCATGTCCGACTCTTTGCAACCCCATGAACCGCAGCATGGCCTTCCTGTCCATCACCAACTCCCGGAGTTTACCCAAACCCATGTCCATTGAGTCAGTGATGCCATCCAACCGTCTCATCTTCTGTCATCCCCTTCTCCTCCTGCCCTCAATCTTTCCCAGCATCAGGGTCTTTTTAAATGAGTCAGCCCCTCGCATCAGGTGGCCAAAGTACTGGAGTTTCAGCTTCAACATCAGTCCTTCCAAAGAACACCCAGGACTGATCTCCTTTAGGATGGACTGGTTGGATCTTCTTGCAGTTCAAGGGACTCTCAGGAGTCTTCTCCAACACCACAGTTCAAAAGCATTAATTCTTCGGCACTCAGCTTTCTTTATAGTCCAACTCTCACATCCATACATGACCACTGGAAAAACCATAGCCTTGACTAGACAGACCTTTGTTGACAAAGTAGTATCTCTGC
>NW_011494640.1:3690286-3703460 GCF_000754665.1 Bison bison bison
ATGGCTGCGATCACCATCTGCAGTGATTTGGAGCCCAGAAAAATAAAGTCAGCCACTGTTTCCCCATCTATTTGCCATGAAGTGATGGGACCAGATGCCATGATCTTAGTTTACTGAATGTTGAGCTTTAAGCCAACTTTTTCACTCTCCTCCTTCACTTTCATCAAGAGGCTCTTTAGTTCTTCTTCACTTTCTGCTGTAAGGGTGGTGTCATCTGCATATCTGAGGTTATTGATATTTCTCCTGGCAATCTTGATTCCAGCTTGTGCCTCCTCCAGCCCGAGCGTTTCTCATGATGTACTCTGCATAGAAGTTAAATAAACAGGGTGACAATATACAGCCTTGACGTACTCCTTTCTCTATTTGGAACCAATCTGTTGTTCCATGTCCAGTTCTAACTGTTGCTTCCTGACCTGTGTACAGGTTTTTCAAGAGGCAGGTCAGGTGGTCTGGTATTCCCATCTCTTGAAGAATTTTCCACAGTTTATTGTGATCCACACAGTCAAAGGCTTTGGCATAGTCAATAAAGCAGAAATAGATGTTTTTCTGGAACTCTCTTGCTTTTTCGATGATCCAGCAGACATTGGCAATTTGATCTCTGGTTCCTCTGCCTTTTCTAAAACCAGCTTGAACATCTGGAACTTCACGGTTCATGTATTGCTGAAGCCTGGCTTGGAGAATTTTGAGCATTACTTTCCTAGCGTGTGAGATGAGTGCAATTGTGCAGTAGTTTGAGCATTCTTTGGCATTGCCTTTCTTTGGGATTGGAATGAAAACTGATTTTTTCCAGTCCTGTGGTCACTGCTGACTTTTCCAAATACTGAGTGCACTACTTTCACAGCATCATCTTCCAGGATTTGAAATAGCTCAACTGGAATTCTGTCACCTCCACTAGCTTTGTTTGTAATGATGCTTCCTAAGGCCCACTTGACTTCACATTCCAGGATATCTGGCTCTAAGTGAGTGATCACACCATCATGATTATCTGGATTGTGAAGTTCTTTTTTGTACTTTTTGGTACTTGTTCTGTGTATTCTTGCCAAGTCTTCTTAATATCTTCTGCTTCTGTTAGGTCCCTACCATTTCTGTCCTTTATTGAGCCTATCTTTGTATGAAATGTTCCCTTGGTATCTCTAATTTTCTTGAAGAGATCTCTAGTGTTCCCCATTCTATTGTTTTCCTCTATTATGTTCCACCTACTGCCCAAGGCAGAAGCTTAGATGACATTCTAGATTCTTCTCCTACTTCCAGTTATCAAAAGCTTACTAACTTGCTCATTCTACAAACACTGCCACGCGTGTCAACTATGTAACACACAGTACACAGGGCACTGAGGGTTCAACAGTGAACAACAGGACAGTCTTTTCTCTCGTAAAGCTCACCTCCAGGGGGACAGACCCACACAAGTACCTTAAGGAAAATCAACAAATGGGTGGGGAGAGAAGACTGTAGTGACAGGGTGGTCAGGAAGGGTTTCCTTCAGATGAAATTTGAGCAGAATTTAAGAGCAGTGAGAGATCTGGGAGAAGGGGATCCAGACAGAGGGAACAGGAAGTACACAAGTGCTGAGCTAGGAGCAGCCTGGCCCATCTTAAGGACAGCACCGAGGCCATGATGGCTGGAGGAGTTTGGGTGAGAAAGTGACTGCAGGAAAGGAGGGTGGAGGGGTGGTTAGAGCCAGAGACAGCAGCAGGTCCCGCTGAGGACTTGGAGGAGAGGTGGTTAGAGAGAGAGAGCAGTGGGTCCCAGTGAGGACTTCGGTTTTTATCCTCAGCAGGATGAGAAGTCTTGGAAAGGGTGGGGTAGGGGAACAACCTGATCAGATCTTCATTTTATAAGGACTGCCTTGGTTTCCATGAGTGGGAAGAAAAGGGCCGTCACGAGAGAGCACTTAAGAGGCTCCTGCAGCTGCCCCGATGTCACCCTTGGCTAGTGCCTCCCGCACTTCTGGCTCCGCAGCCTCTGCCTTGGTTGGGGCAACTGCCATCTCCCACCCGGACTATCTTAACCCCATGCTCCATCCTGACTCCTCACTGCTGCCAGAGCGAGCTCTCCAACCTGCAGGCTGGATCCTGAATCTCTCCTGCTTAAAGCTCTCTGCTTACCATTACACTTGGGATAAAACTCCCACTCTGGAAGAGAGCCTGCCAGCCCTCAGAGGCTCCTCCCACCCCGCCACAGTTCAGCCATGCTGACTTCCGGTTCCTTTCCATACCAAAGTCTTTGTACTTCAGGGCCTCCACATGCTCTGTTCCCTTTGCTTGAAACGTTCTTTCTACCCACTCTTTTGTGTGGCTCACTCCGTTAATTCTTCAAATCTAGGTTTAAATACTACTGTCTGTCCCTCACACCACTCTCGCATCTCAACCATGGGCCATTCCCATACTTCTGGTTGACAGTTACTTGACATTGAACTGGGAAGGACAGGGAGCTTGTCAGGGCTTTTCCTCTGTTGTAGATCCAGCAGAAAGAGGAGCCCTTGCTCCTCAAATCACATTTCTCGTTTCTTGAATGGATGGATGATGTTGCTCTCCAACTTAAATGCTGTCTTCTCCATAAAGTCTAAACTTTCTAGCAGGACCTATGAAAGAATTGAGTCTCCTCCCTGCTTCATCTACAACCACCACCCTACTTGAACCTCACAGTCCAGAGAGTCCCAATTCTGTGTGTTTCCCTCCAAATTACCACGTGTCTGGCACCTGGGGCTCTTCACACAATCTTCCCTCTACCTGAGAACCCCCTCCCCTCTTGAGAGGTTATGAACATCAGCACAGGTACAGAGATTCACTGAGCACCTGCTCTGAGTCTTGCACTGCAAGGGGGTGGCTGGATGGTGAGAAGGTAGATAAGAAACAAGATAGTCAACAGCATGTCAGTGGGTGATGAGTGATGAGGAAAATAGTACAGCAAGGATGTTGGAGAGGGCTGAGGGGAGTGGAGAAATTAGAGGCAAGATGGCTAGGGAAGGTCTTTCTGAAGACAGCCACCTGTCTTGAATCAGCCACGCAGCTCTCCAAGGAAAGAGCAATCAAGCAGAGGGAACAGGGCACAAAGGCTGAGGCACTAGGAAGGAAGGGGACTGGAGTGGAAGTCCCACAGACTCCCATGAGGCAGACAGAGAAGGGGGAAGATAGAGAAGAGTTAAAGAGGACAACCAGAGAAAAAGAGTCCAATGACCAAGAGCAACTAGAGCCGCCAGAGCCCAAAGAAGAGTAGGTGAAAAGCAAAACAACGCACACGTTTACTGAACTGAAATCAGGCACAACCTGTGCCACTGAACTTTCTGGAGCCATGTAGCAAAGGGAATAAGAAAAAAGTGGGAGACTGGAGAGTGACTGCAGC
The DNA here is from genome assembly GCF_000754665.1 of Bison bison bison. Taxonomy (NCBI): domain Eukaryota; kingdom Metazoa; phylum Chordata; class Mammalia; order Artiodactyla; family Bovidae; genus Bison; species Bison bison. The sequence goes on from NW_011494640.1 coordinate 3,693,629, forward strand.
AAGTACAGACGGTTCTTTGATGGGCAAGGGAACACAGCTGCTCCTGAGGCTGTAGGGGGCTGAGGAAGGTTTTACAGGATGGAGACTTAAGTTTGTGAGAGGAGGAAGCCAGACTAAAGGGAAACATGAAGGGGCCGTGGAGAGCGACTGGTGGGGTGAGATCTTTCTAGACGTGGGACTGAACCCAGGAATAGGGTCCAGTCCAGGTGCTAGGATTCGCCAGAACCCTGTGCTCATACCTTCAGGACTCCCATGCCCTCTTCCTTTCCAGCAGCAGACCCAGAGCCTTCAAGGCCACTCTCCACTCATTAAAATTATGACCCCCGCCCCCTTCTATGGCTCAGGTTCTCTGGCCTAAGCTTGGCACACAGCAGGGGCAGAGTCTTTCCAGCTCCTACTTCCTCACTGCCTCCAAGGGTGACAGGTCATGACAAGAACTCTCAGCAAGTGACACATGTAACCACATGGGTAGGACTTCTATGGAATTCTTACAGGCTCTCTCCTAGTGTCTTGTTCCTATTCCCTGAGTGAGAAGGGCTCCCAGGAACAGAGCTCCCGAGTCCTCCCTCCTCAGGGAAGGGAAAGCGAAAGCCAGATCACAGAGACAAAGTGGCAGGGAGACTGGTGCCCCCCTACAGCAGCGTAGGCACAGTGCTCTCCTAGGGTCCCTCAGGCAGGACGCCGTCCACTCACGGAGCACTTTCTCACACCCGGTCAGCTGGACGGTTCCTCCTTTCTGTGAGTTGGCCAGCTGCCCTCTGAGGGGGTGGAGAAAAGGCGCAGGTAGCTAAGTACCTAAGATGTGTGCTCGCTCCTTGGGCAAGATTTTCATGGTTCATGGGTGAAAGCAGCGAGGAGGAGAGACAGGCAAGAGGGATGCAACTCTGGGAATCCAGCCAGGTGTTCATTCCATCAAGACTTCTGTTCAGTGATTGTCAAGGTGTGAATTCCCATTTCCAGAAAGCCTCAAGGATGAAGGGATTTGTTTATGTATTTATTCTTATTCATTTACTCACTCTTTTTCCTCCAATGGTTTTTAGTATATTCACAGAGTTGTATAACTAGTCATTTCAGAACATTTTCATCTCCCCCCAAAGAAACCCCAAACCCATTAGCAGTCAGTCCCAACCCCCCACTCCTTCCCCAGTCCTTCAGCTCTAAGATCTGGCAAGGCTGCTCCTGCCATGTTCAATGGCAGAGCACTCACTGCAGAATAAAACATTAGAGAAGCAAAGAGAGCCAGAGAAGCAGAGAACAGCAATTTCCTGTAGGATCTGTTGGGAGCCTGAATAAAAGTTGAATAAAAGTCCTGACTTGTCTGGCTGATGACTTCCTCTCTCAGAGACTAGAGCAAAGCAATAAGGCAGGTTTAACTGAATAAAATGGGTGGCTGGAACTGGCTGGAACAGAATCACCGTGCTCTGGCAGACACGGAGAAGTCCGAATACAGGCAGCCACCTACCTCAGAACTCACAGAGGCAGAAGTAATTCTGTGACAAGGGAAATGGGCTCAAATTTCATAAGCTACAGGACATAGAAAAATATACCGGATGCTCAGTTGAGAAGCTGTGGTTCGACATACAGGACAGCTGTTATATAGTATCTGAGGGCTGTCACATGAGAGACAAGATTTATTCTATAGGACCCCAAGGGCCACACATGAGACCAACAAGTGCAAAGTCACAGGAAGAAAGAGTATTTGAGATCATTACTGGGAAGGATTTCCCAATAGTCACACAATCTTAAGGCTGAATGGGCTGCCTGTCAGGTAGAGAGTCAAAAGTGCAATCTGGATATTCAATAAGCAGACGCTGGAGAAGTAATCTGAAAAGCAGAGGGTAGTGTGACAACTGTGACGTTCCCACACTTGACTGGTGAGGTCAACTGTGGGGTGTGCGGTGAGTGATCTGCTACAGCCATCAAACACTGCAGCATGTGATTTACTGGTTTTAGGTGCTGGGTTATCATTATGACACCAGTCTTTCTCATTTGCACTTTTAAATACTTTCTTGAGCTAAGCTGAAAGACTCCATGTTAAAGTTGGCGGGCTGGTAATGCTTGCGGGAATGATGCCCTCGAGTGTGTTCCTGGGGGCCTCGAGTGTGTTCATGGGGCCCTTGAGTGTGTTCACAGGCTGTAACAAGTGGGGAACTACCAAGCGAGTTGACTAGCAGAATCTTTTCCAAGGCCGATATCCCTCAAAGGGAGAGGGCACCTCCTCCTCAGCCTCCCAACCTGACCAAAGCCTACCGGGGAGCAGGTGTCATAGCACTTCTGCAGGATTCATTGCAGACTGTAATGCCTAAATCTCATACCTATGGGAGAGATACTCGTAACAAGTCCTGGGGGGCCTCTGAACTCTACAGAAAGGGAGGGTAAGGACTAAATAAGTTACTTCGGACTGTGTGTTTCATTTTCACAGAAGAGTCATTCAGACGATTTCAATGGGACCAAAGGCAAGTTTAGCCTTTACGTTTTCTTTACATAAAAATGGTTGCAGATGATGAACATATGCCCAGAAAACATCACTTGCTTTTTGAAACATTAAACAGTTTTTCCTCTAAGCAAGAACTGACACGAACTGTTAACTAACGGAACCTGAACTTAGCCAACCTGTCCCCAATCCAAACTGGAATTGACTTTCACTTTTCATCCCCCTGGATAAATGGCCTTGGCAGAAACTGCTGTCACAAAGGCCAACTGTAGAAGTGCCACCAAAAAAATGCTTGACTACCCAACTCAGGTCTTTTCAGACTCTTCCCTGACTCCTTTCCATGTTCTTTTTCTGTTGCTCTGCCAAATGACCAGACGTTCCTTACTCCTCTGGCATGCAGGAGTAGTGAAGCAGATGGAAGGTATCTCATCACCTGGGATGGTGGCTACCGGGCAGCCTGTAATTTCTGGCACCTCATAATTTTTTTATTACAAAATTTTTTCATTATAAAGCTATTATTACCACATTATGAAAATCTGGAAACTAGGGAAAAGGGAAAAATCACTTACAGTCCCATCATCCTAAGAAAATCACCCTTTGAGTTCTGCTGCATTATCTACTCATCTCCACGGCTCCCTGGATATGACGAGATGAACCACACACATTTAGCCCACCTGTCCCCCACCTCCTCTGCAGAGGATCTGCAGCAGGTTACAGGGAAACCCAAACACATGTCGTCAGGCAGCGATTCCATATAGACATGCTCTCTCTGAAACCAGCTCGTCCTCCTTGTTTCCCAGTTTCTACCACACAGATTCCACGTCCTCATCATCCAGGTTGGAACTTTTGCCCCATCTTGGATTCCCCTCCCTCCACTCCAACATCCACCCCATTGATCTTCTGTCATTACCGCTTTTTTCACAGCTGTCCTCCCCACCCCCATTAATAATAATGCCAGCATCTCCAGTCCGGGCTTCCCTGGTGGCTCAGATGGTAAAGAATCTGCCTGCAATGCAGGAGACCCAGGTTCGATCCCTGGGTCAGGAAGATACCCAGAGAAGGGAATGGCTACCCACCCAATTCTCCTCTGGAGAATTCCATGGACAGAGGAGCCTGGAGGGCTACAGTCCATGGGGTCGCAAAGAGTCAGACATGACTGAGCAACTAAGACTTCTCTCCTCTCCAGTCCAGGCGCTTCAATCTGTCTCTCTAACCAATCACAATGTTTCTCGGCTCCTATTTCCTGTCCTTTTCCTCTACCTTGCGCTGCTAAATGACTTCCCTCACTGGGACTGCTTTCCCTGAAGAGCAGTTTGAAAACAGTCGGTTTTCGATTGTCTGATGAAGCATATTCTTTGGAATACGCTGGAAATTTCTAAACATGTACAACTTGTCCCCAGTCAACCCTTCTGGCCCCATCTTTTACCATTTTCCTACACGAAGCCTCTGCTGATAACCTGGTGCCCTAGACAGGACACATAGCGTGTGGAGTGAGTGGGGGCAGGACACGCGCCTGCTCCCCAGTGTCCCTGCAAGGGGGATACCATGCGGGCCAGCTGAGACAGGGGAGATGGGGACCAGGCCCACCCTCCCACCATTAACTACAGAAGCGGCCAAAGTAAATGAAGCAACAGTTTCCAAGCATTTGGCTACAAATAGAGCAGGGCTATGAACCTGGAGAGAAAGGAAATACAGGAAGTGAGGTCCAGTGTCACTGGGCTTTCTCCCTGGGGACACTTTTCAGCTGCAGCTCAGGGGAGTGGACGTGAGTGTGAGAAAGCCCAAGCCTTTGCATGTAGCAAAGATTGCTCAGATATAAGAAACCAATGTGCTATTTGCTTTTTTAAGTAGACTGCTCTAACTTTGGACTGTAAAAATACGTAATTCGTCTGAAATTCCCATGAGACCTTTCCTCTCTCTTTATCCTTTCTCGTCCTTTGAGTTTTCTGTGGTTGAAAACACCAAGCAACATGGCCCAGAATCTCAAGGAGAACTCTTACTAGAAGAAGATGAGAGCATTTTTGGCAGTAGTATTTTCTGTCTCTCAGCTTTCCATCTACTGAGAGCCTCCCTGTCTATTATGGAGAAGAGACAACACACTGAACCCATGGAGTTCTGGATATTAATAGAACATGTGAACATCTCTGCAGGGTTTGCAAAGACCAGGTCGCTGGGCCACCAACACTCTGCAGTATATTTAAGTCCCAAAGGTGGATACCATCAGGGGCAGGCCGGCGAAAGCCATACTGGAGAATGACTCATGCCACAGCAGTCACCAGACACCCTTTTCCCCACCCCAGAGCAGGGCAGGAAGCAGCTTGAGAAGCTGGAGCAGCACATGATGGTGGTTGGGGTGGGGGGCGTGAAGAAGCAGATAGCAGGGTTACTCTTCTCACACCTCACACACTTTCCCTTCCCGCTACTGTAGTTTTCAAATCCTACTTTTTCCTACCTATCTCTGTCCCCAAAGAAGGTTTCAAGAGCCACTAACAACTGCCTTCCACAGCCTACTGGGCAGGTTGAAGACCCTTGCTGAGCGGCACTGGCCCTGAGGGGCTTCCTCAGAGGGGCTGTCCTGCTACCCTGCTGGGCCTGGAATCACCACTGTGTGTCGTTCAGTTCAGATGAAGAACTCCGTGCTTCTCCCAGGCAGGGCTCAGGGGCTTCTTCTTCTCTAACACGCCATGCCCACACTGGCACTTCCTGCAGGGCCAGGCCTGAAATCAGTTCTTCCGCCCTCCCTGCTGCCCCTTCTGAGGCCTGAGGAGGATCCCTTAAGAGGACATTTCTCATTCCCACCTCTCACCAAAGTCGGCTCAGGAGCACAGTCTTGAAGTCACATACTTGTGGAGGCTCCGTGGCCAGGGGCAAGTTCAGGGACAGAGCAAACCTAATCCTGCACATTACACTGTGCGCCCTTGCCTGCCACCCAGAGTGCACAGAAATCCCATCCTACCATCAGCGAGGGACTTGCAGGAGAGGGCGTCATCGAGGTCTCGGGCGGTTGACGGGTCAATGGTGAAGATACAGTCGTTTCTAGGAAAGATTGAAGACATAATTAGCAAGGCCACAAATAACCGAAACTTGACCCCACCGGAGAGCAGCTTTAAAGAACAGTTATTTTGCAAATGTATAAATAGTAGGCAAAGTGGGGAGGAACTTCTCTCTTGTCTCTCTGAGAAGGGGATCTTTAGTAAACTGTGAACTAGGGAGGCTAACAAGGCTCTGTACTGTCTCTGAGGGCCCTTCTCCTCTCTGTGGCCTGGCCCCTCTTTCTCTTTGATCCTGAGAAACAGGTGCGGGCACATGGAGGTGAGGCAGCCTCTGGGAGTGAGGCTTCCCAGGAAGTCCATCTGAAGAGGGGCAAGTCCCTTCGGTAAATTAACTCTCTGATGGGCTGTCCTTTCTTTGCCTCCCTCTTTCTCGATGGCTGATGGGAGTCTGTCCTTCAAGGATTATATGAGCAAGATTTACTGAGTCTTCTCCGGCCTTGCAAAAGCAGGATGTGCCTAAGAATAAATGGCCTGACTCGTGACACAGGGATGAGCCCCAAGAGTAGGTTCTGTGAAAAGCTTTGGGCCCATTTAGTTGGCTGTGACGCAGTTCTACTTGGAAATGGCCCTAATAACAATTTTTTTTTCTCTTCAAATAATCGTATACTTCCCCCAAGCTCATACACTTAAGTACACCCCACGCCTATTTATCACCACAGTATCCCTGTGCACATCTCATTCCTAATCTGTGAAGCCCCTGGACAGTCTCATTTTGCTTTATAATTTCCCAAGTAACATGTCCCACCTAACCCAGCCCTTCCTACAATGTAAATATCTAATACTTGGGCAGTCTAGTTCCCCACACCGCCCGCCCCATCTACCCAGGCACTGGCCTGGAGGTTTGGGTATTTGGAAGAAACCACCCTCCCTTCCCCACAGGCAGGCTATTTGAGTCAGCACTCCCCACTCCCACTGGACTCTCCTCCAGAGGTAATGAGTGCATCCTGACAGGAAGTAATGCATGCCACCTGATGGGAAGTAATGAATGCATCCTGACAGGAAGTAACAAGTGTAACCTTATGGGAAGAGACAAGGAGGTGAAACTAATCCTGATACCATGGCAATGGGCTCTAAATCGGTGAGGCTCTTGAACTTGATTCACAAGGTAAAGCTGTCTATTTCTTGTTCCTTTCAGTATCCTCCATAAAAGTCAGCAAACTGCATTGTAAACCCTGAGTACTCAATAAATACTTTTTAAATTGAAACTGAAATGTCCAACTTGGTGGTGGGAAAGTTTTGACCCACCTACAATCACCGTAAGGGCAGCATAAGAAACTAAAAGAACGTTCCTCTAGTAAAAATCAAAAAGGATATTCTGTTAGCTTGATGAGGGCCGCAGTTTACTAGTTTACTTAGAGATTTAACCGGGAAGTTAAGTTTTCTTAAAATCAAATGTCTCTAGGTGCTTTGAGAATTTTATTTCTATGAAAGAAAGATAAGGCTCGCTAAAACATTTCCAGCCTCAAACTGATTCAGCCATATGTGACAGAATAAAACTTTAAGACTTCAATTATTAGTTTGTATATGTCTGAGAGGGCCCAAACAACCTTTGAGAAAAATCTTAAGACTAGCCCATAAGCACTCAAACCAATGCTCCATTACACTTTTTCAAGAAAATCTGCTCTTAAACCAGAAAGATAAAAGTCTGAATGAAAACAACTCTGAGGAATGGTATTCAGGAAGGGTTACTGGAAGATGTACCATCCAAACAGTATCTTGATCAGGGTTTGGCCAACTACAGCTCTCAGACCAAACTAGGCCTGCCACCTGTTTGTGAACAGTCTGCAAACTAAGAATGGTTTTTGTCTTTTTAAATGATTGAAAAAGAAATAAGAAGAAAAATGTTATTTCATGACATGTGAAAATTGTATGAAATTCAAATTTCAGCATACAGAAACGAAGCTTTATCAAAACATCATCAAGCTTTTAGGATACGATGGCAGAGTTGAGCTGGGTACTTTTGGCAGGGGCTGTGTGCTAAAATATCTGTCTGACCCTTAGCACAAAGTGTGCTGATCTTTGTTTTAGATCAAGTCAAAGTGTTAGTCGCTCAGTTGTATACAACTCTTTGTGGACACGTGGACTGTCCGATGGACTGTATCCCACCGGGCTTCTCTGTCCATGGGATTTCCCAGGCAAGAATACTGAAATGGGTTGCCATTTCCTTCAGTGTTTGCAAAATAAGTGTTTTAATTTTTTTTAAAGGTCATATAATTAAATCATTTTGGTAAATGCTGAGCCAATTTTTTTTTTTTTTGAGCCAATTTTTTAATTGAAGAACTTCTCAGAGCCTTCAACATGCTGGAATCGCATAATCCTTGCCAGACTCATTTGATCTTGGTACTTTTTTTGTGGCAGAGAATCTCCCAGATTTGAGGGGTGATAAATGCACCCTTGAGACACCCATCACAGTGGAATCTTGTCATACAGGGCCTCACCACCAAGCCTACCCCATGGGACACCACAAGAAGTCAACCAAATGGCTGCGCTATTCACTGCAGGGAAGCCAGTGAGGGCCTTGCTCTTGCTCATTCAGTGCCCCTTTCACGGGCACTTACACAACAAGCTTATGCAGTGCAAAGACTCCCTCTTCTTTTCCTGAGCTGACGGTCTGCCTGTACCTCACACACGTGTGAATTTTATCCTTTTTAAGTTTCCTTCTTTGCTTTGGCTGCTAGGAAACTCAGAAAAAAACATGTGTGATCTGTTTCGAGAGAATCTTATTTATAATTTGAACTTTATGAACTAATCTTTATCCTGGGTGTGCCTATTCTCCTATTCATATATTCCTTTTGCCCTGAAACCTGATATAAAAGTTATTCACTGCATTATATGTGTATCTTCAAGTGGTCTTAAATTATTAAAAAAAAAACAGTGTATAAAAACATATGCACATATATTGAGGGGTTACAACATTTGGAATGTGTTGAGGGGGTGCTGGAAGAAAAGAGAGACAGGCAGTCTAGGCTACTAAGAGAACTAACTTCTAGAGAGAGTAAAACTCAGAGAGCTCTGGGCCAGTGTTTGCACTGTAGCAGTGGACTCCAAGCTTGCTCTCTCACTATGGAAAATTGGGAGAAGAGAGGGAACAGTGAGTGACCCTGACAAACCCCAGTCCTCAGTGCTGAGAGCCAGGGATTTAATCTGTTGTCATCGCCACAATTATGACTCGGCCACGATGTGGTGCAGGAGGGCTCTTCCTGGTTGCGGGCCACAGCGGCTGGGAGCTGCTGGCCTCAGCCCTGGGAGCCCGGCCCTGCAGGGGTGGTGCTCCGTGCAGCTGTTACACTCGGTTAACATGCTTGGGATTGTACTGGCTCCTCTTCTGGAAGCCTTTGGTCTCACAACCTGCAGGGAGCAGCCTGGCCTGCCAGTTTTTAGAACCTGTGAGACCAAATATTTAAAGAGTTCCGCAACAATGGTTAGAAAGAAACTAACCCTGACCCACAGAAAATCAAGTGCCAGGTGGGGGAGGGAGAGGACGGGGGCTGCAGTGCATGAGGCTGCAGAAACCCAATCCGGAGCCGGGTTATGTAACCAGCTTCTGAAGGCACGTGACTCAAGGGCTTAGTCAAACTTTTTAAAGTGACAGAAAACCTCGAAGACTGTTTTGCTCAAGGCCATTGGTCCTGGAAAAGAACACATGAAGAATAACTAGATGCCTTCTGCAATCTCTTACAACCTGGCCAACGATCCCAGGAAACAGCAGAAGCATAGAAAGAACCTCTGCTCCTCTGTCACTCACATGCTCTTCCTCTGACCTTAAGTCCTATTCCTCCTCAAGGCACCCATCGCTCTGCCTCCTTGCAGCTGGAAGCAGCTGTCCAGTCTCCACGGCAACACTTACTCACCATGTTGTCACCATTTACCTCCCTGGATCTGGGCCGTGGCCCCTACCACATCACAGAAATTGTTCTCCCCAAGGTCATGGTTGCTGCCAGATTAATCATCTTAGAGCATGAGTCTGGTCAAAAACCTTCATCAACTCCTTACTGAGGAAAAGAGAAATGCAGCTTAGAATTCAAAGCCTTTCATGACATGGCACCTATTCGTATATTTCTAATCAGATTGCATACTCCCAAAGTGCACCTTATGTGCCAACCTTTTCTCTACACCTTCTGGTCCCTCAGACACTGCTGGTGAAGTTCCTAACATTAGGACATTTATCCCACTGGTCTCCAAGGCCTAAGACCTACCTAGCTTTTAAAGGCCTGGCTGCAATGCTCTGTTTTTTTTATCCAGGGAAGCTTTGTGGCTCCAGAGAGTAGAAGTCACCTCCCCACAGCTGCCCTGCCCAAGCCTGAAACTGGGCCCGATCCAACAGCACTGACCACTACAACCGGCA
>NW_011494640.1:3703560-3723258 GCF_000754665.1 Bison bison bison
ACAACCGGCATGCTGGGGGTTAATTATGGACGCATGCCTCAGCACTGTGACAAGACTGGGAGCTCCTCAAGGTCTGGCTCTGACACTGACCAACCTGTAGATCTCTTCCAGCACACTGAAGGCACACATGTAATGAATAGCTGATGGATAAGTGAATGAAAAAAAATGACCAAAAGGGCTCCCTTGAGCACTTTTCCATGCAGTTTTGCCACTGTGTCTTGGGAAATACATTTAGGATTAGAACTCATGACCTCCTGGCGTCCAACCCTGTGGTCACACCACAGTTGTTATTGTTTCCAAGGGTGTCCTTTTCTGTCTTCATCCCATCTTCTTTTCTCATAAAACAGTGTTTTACAAACTGCGGTTCAGGGACCATTTCCAGACTAACAAAATTTATAGAGGCCCTCCTCTGTCCGTGACTCTGGGTTTGTCTCCTTGCTAGCAAGCAATTCTGTGAGGAAGATCTGGGTCAATGATGGTGAATGGATGGAAAGGGATGGAAAATATTTAAGAAATAAACTTAAAGGGATAAAGAGTACTATTTTTACTTGCCTTCTTAGATTAGATGGGACACCAGTCAATTCTAAAGGAAATCAACTCTGAATATTCATTTGAAGGACTAATGCTGAAACTGAAGCTCCAGTACTTTGGCCAACTGATGCCAAGAGCTGACTCATTGGAAAAGACCCTGATGCTGGTAAAGACTGAAAGTGGGAAGAGAAGGGGACAACAGAGGATGAGATGGTTAGATGGCATCACTGATTCAATGGACATGAGTTTGAGCAAACTCCAAGAGCTGGTGATGGACAGGGAGGCCTGGTGTGTTGCAGTCCCTGGGGTCACAAAGTTGGACACAACTCAGTGACTGAAAAACAACAACACAGTTTATATAGAAAGCAGAAAATTTTATGTAAATTGGAGCAGAAAAAATAACTACGGAGCTGAAGCACTCCACTATGATAATGCATCTCTATGGAGCATCATGTACAGAGTCCAGCCAGATGATTGCTAGGACGAACCAGTCAAGTCAGATGCTGAATTCATCCGAGCTTCTACTTTACACTGGTTTTCCTCCAGGACAGGCCGACTTCTCCTGTCAAAAGCAAAAGGAGCTGGGAGCACCATTCAAACCTAAATCAGCCCCCCTAAGTACAGCGGGGCTGGACCTTTTATTTTTTTCTGATGGCAGCTGCGGATATGTTAATACTCTTTCACTCACGACTACTACCACAACAGATGCTAAAAAGCCGGACACAAATCACAGATTTTTCAGAACAGAAAAAGACTAAGGACTATTTAAAGCAGAAAGAGATCTTGGTCCATCTGTCCCTCCACTCCCCCTAAGTGATGAAATGACACATACGAGGCCATACTGTTAAGAGTTAGTCGCTCAGTCGTGTCTGACTCATTGTGATCCCATGAACTGTAGCCTGCCAGACTCCTCTGTCCATGGAATTTTCCAGGCATGAATACTGGAGTGGGTCCATTCCCTTTGCCAGGGGATCTTCCCGACCCAGGAATCGAACCTGGGTCTCCTGCATTGCAGGCAGATTCTTTACTGTCTGAGCCACTAGGGAAGTCCATGAGGCCATAGAGTGAACATAAAGAAAGGGTGCAGTGCTCTGAGCATCTGTTCACCCACCTAGAGGGTTTTAATCTAGGGTCCACAGAAGGTCTACCTCCAGCTTTAGCAAAATCCAGGACCACATGAATGTAGTTGTTAGATTACTTTCCAAAGGATTGTGATATGACAAGAACTGGGTCAGAAATGACCGAAATGGTCTCCATTGTTGTATTTGTTTACTCACCCATTCACTGAACCTCTCGCCATTCTATGCTTCTTTTACACTTCAAAAACCCAACACCATGGAGCAGATGAGGCTAGCCTGGTACCCTGGGAGCCAGAGGTCACGGCACAGGCCAGGAAAGCCATGGTTTAACCTTGGAGAATCTATGGATTCATGTTGATGTATGGCAGAAACCTGCACAATATTGTAAAGCAATTTTCCGCCAATTAACAATAAAGAAAACAAAATTTAAAAACCTTAAAGAAAATGTTAAAATCTTAGAGATGTTAAAATTAACTTTCTTCTCAATTTTCATTTTGAAAAATGTAAAACTTTCAGGAAAGTTTAAAGAATAGTAAAATTAACATCCATATACCTCTCATTAAGACTCATCAAATGTCAACACTTTGACCTATTTCTTTTATCTTTCTCTTCCCTCTGTCCCTCTTTTCATATACTTAGCTTTTCTTAAACATATGAACTATTTTAAATTACATAGTACAGATCATGAAACTTTACCCCTTTATCCTTCTGCATGTGTCTTCCAAGAATAAAGGCATTCTTCTGCAGAACCACAGTACTACTATCACAGTTAAGATGAACAGTACTTCCCTATATACAGTCTGCAGATCATGTTTAAATGTCTTCAGTTGTCTCACAGAGGCTCTTTAGCTTTTTGTATTCCTCCTGATCTGGGCTCTAATCAAGGTTTACATTGTGTTTGGTAATCATGTCTCTTTAGTTTGTTTAGTGTATATGAATCCCTCTTTTTTTTTTTTTTCTTATAAATATAACACTGCCTTTTTTTTTTGAAGAGTCCAGGCCAGTTGTTTTGTAGAATGTCTCATGTTCTAGATTTATCAGCTTATGGAAGGAGGAAGAGAGGAAAGGACAGAAATAAATCAAATGTGGCAAAACTAATGTCTAAATTTCCAAGAAACAGAAAGTTAGGTTTTAAGTCTTGATTAGATTCAGGGGGAACTTCTGACATGAACCCTTCACAGGTGACGGCGTGCTTTGTACCGCATTCCTTCAGAAGGTACAAGCTGTCAGGGTGCCAGATTTGATCTGCTAAGGTGCTAAGAGCCAGATCGTTCTGGCTTCCTTTTACTCTTTATTAATTAATAACTAATCTGTGGAATAAAAGTTTTAGATCACGTGAATATCCTGTTCGGAAACAACTTTTCATGGCTTCCCTGGTGGCTCAGTGGTAAAGAATCCACCTATCAATGGAGGAGACGTGGGTTCAGTCCCTGCGTGGGTAAGATCCTGTGGAGAAGGGAATGGTAACCCACTCCAGTATTCTTGCCTGGAGAATTCCACGGACAGAGGAGCCTGGTAGGTGAGAGTCCATGGGGTCACAAAAGAGTCAGACATGACTTAGCAACTAAACAACAAAAACAACAATTAAAGAAAGGTTCAAATAACCTTTCAGCCAGTGATTTTAGCTTCCACTGATGAATTTTGCCTGAATCAATCATAGCTTTGCAAGCTATAAAATGGTGCTTTAACCTTCTGTATTATTAGCAGACACTCTCCTGTCAAGAGCTTTTCCTGCTCTGCTCCCTACTTTTTGTTTGTTTCTGGTTTCTCTTTGAGTATTATTACAGGTGCACTGACTTTAAAAAAATGATATGAAGTATAATCCATTACCATTACTATTCATTCTAATACTCAAATTGTCCCAAATTAGGCTGGTGGAAGCCCTTCCAGTGATCTCTATGTGCTTGTGCTGTGTCTCCTTAAGTCTTCCAGCACTTCTATGCTTTTTGGCACAGTAAATAGTTCAGGTTCACCTTAAACATTTCCTGCCCCAGACTAATAATCAGCACGTCCCTAAGGAGCCCAAATTTCTTTCAGTGGAGAATGAACGCTATTTAGAAACCAAGATAGGGTCCTAGAGATTGCTATGCTCATTATTACTTGGCCTTTTTAAAAAGCAGAATTAGAAAATACTGAGTTAAGTCATGTGAAATTGCTGATATTTGACTACTTATGACCTAACACTGGTAGCTTCATATGGTAGAACCTAGTATATACCGTTTCAGTCATATTTATACCTCCGACTGTACTCTAGTACTACAGAGTCCTTCCTCATCTTCTCCCATTCCATATTTACATTTTTATTCTCCCGTTGAGAACCTCAGCTCCCCATGGCTTCAATATTCAAAACAGTTTCAGAATTACAATCCCAATATCTGCCAGCAACAAAGTATCTGTTAAGATTTCTTTGGAGCTTTATCCTTAGAACACAGGCACAAAGGAGGTCCAGCACAGTGCCCAAAAGTTACTTTTTCCTCCGTGTGGTGATGCCACACATCTGATAAACATTAGGACCATTTATTATTGTCTTACGTCAGTTTTAGATATTTTGCTTTTGTTGTCATTCAGCCGCTAAGCTGTGTCCGACTTTCTTGTACTAAATGGTTGATACCTATGTATAGGTGCAGCTCTTTTCATAAATTTTCACTTATTTTGTGTCAAGAACAAATTGAAGCTGTAGGAACCAGTAGAATGTCAATGTGAAGGTATCACAGGTGAAGCTATCATAGGTTGACAGAAAGAAGGCCAGAATTCCTCCATTCATTGTTTATGGGCATTTACTACTCTAGGTGTCTGGGACACATTTGAGAACAAAGAATCTTACCCATTTACATTCTAGTGGGGGAGGGGGCTGCAGAAAATCAACAGTATTGTAATTGAGTGTTCAGTTCAGTTCAGTTGCTCAGTCGTGTCCAACTCTTTGTGACCCCATGAACCGCAGCACGCCAGGCCTCCCTGTCCATCACCAACTCCTGGAGTTTACCCAAACTCATGTCCATTGAGTCGGTGATGCCATCTAACCATCTCATCCTCTGTCGTCCCCTTCTCCTCCTGCCTTCAATCTTTCCCAACATCAGGGTAAAGAATCTTACCCATTTACATTCTAGTGAGGGAGAGGGCTGCAGAAAATAAACAGTATTGTGATTAAGTGTGATGGAGGTTAAAAAAAAAAGAACATTAGAACAGAGTAAGGAGGGCTGGAAGTACTCATAACAATTATAAATAGGAAAGTCAACATAGGCTTCAAAAGAGATGGTGACATCTGAAGATGACATGAAGGTGAGGAGTGAGCCACGGACTTTATATGGAAGAAAGACTTGGGCAAAAGGAAGAGCTAGTGCAAAGGCCTGGAAGCCACCAATTAGTTTATCTGAAAGCCCTGAACTACTGGGCACAATTCAACCAAAACAGTTGACGTGTAGATCAGGAATGGCTTGTCCTCTTCGCTCTTTCACTTCCAGTCCAAGTCTAAAACCCAGGCTTGCGGATGTTCAGAATGCAGCTCTGCACAGCTAAGGGAGTAACAAGAACAGCCCAGTTCCACTTTCTGGGTCCAGAAAGTCTTTCTACCAGAAATGCTCACTGAACATCTCACTCTCTTCTTTGACCTCTGGTAGTAGAGCTTTCTTATAACCCAGATTTAAAATATCACATTGGGGTTGCTTTAAAACAGAGTGGAAGAACAGTGATTGATACATAATAAGTTTTAAAATCAGACAAAATGAAGTAGCAGTAAGCTTACAGGAAATGCTCTCATAGGGGGATCAAATATCTAAACCCCTAAATATAAGATTAAGAGTTTAGGCATGAAAAGTTCTCCTATGTGTAAAATGTATCTGAGGTCTTCAGCTCAAGACACAGGAAATCTCACACTCATTAAAAATGCTTTTTCCTCCCCCTACATCACCTAGAAATCATCTCATGAGAGGTGATTTTTCACTCTCCTTTTATGGATGGGAAACTAAGGCTCAGAGAATTAAACTAACTTGCTAACATCACAGAACTGCAGAACTTTAACTTAAAGGAACAAGAATTCAAAAGAGAAGGCGTTAAAAGAAGTTAATTAGACCAAGAAGTTTGATTTCAAATGGAAGCTGAAATCTCTTCTAGTCACCCTTGGTTCCATAGTTTAACTTAAGATTTAAACAGCCCAGAAGCATTTTGGCGGAACCAATAATTACCCCAAATTTCTTTGAGAAATGTTTCTCTATGGTTGATTAAATTGACAATGACTTCATTTTTAGGTACCAAATCTAAATGTGACAACTTTTTACCCTCAGCCTGAAAATCCACATACAGAGTTCTGACATCAAGTTATTATTCAAAATGAATATTCTTTAGTATGCCAGAGAAAGTCAAGTTCTAAGTATCCAAAAGCAGGAAAAGGTAGCCAAAGAGGAGCATAAAGTATACTACTTTAAAATACCACTCTTTTAAATTTGGCTTTGCAATTTCCAGAAAAGCCATAGTTAATATATTAAAATAAAACAGAAAATGTAAACCAAACTTTAATATGACTTTATTAGCAACTTAAGCACAATGGTAAAGGCTAGTATTGGACAGATTTAAATTCTAGTGGACAGAATTAAGAATAGTCACAAAGTCAAGGAATTCACTATGTCTAGACATCTCTCCTAGATTTCTATTTGAGGAACAGTCATCCTTTGAATTCCCAAGCCAGGAATTCAGAACCTGCTGTTGAAAGGATCATCATCCTTAATTCTCAATCCATTTATCAGGCTAAAATGCAAATGTAAGTGGTGAATACATTTCCACAGCACTGGAACTCCAAAGAGCCTTCTCAGGGAGCATGCTGAGCTAACTGGGGAAGGGTTAAGCCACCCCTATTTTTCAGATCTGAAAACAGTTGTTCTGATATGAGAAGAATCATTACAATGGTGCCAGCTCCCTTCTATAAAAGCTATACACATTTTCTGCACAACTGTATGATTGTTATGGCAACCATAAAAATGGAACTATCATTCTTCAAATTACACACTACCCATACTGGATTACCTACATAGTCTGCTCTTCCGCATCACCCAGAATTTCTTTTCAGAAAGTGCTATGTCTGTCCTATAGATGTTTAGGAGCAAGATAAAGTGGTCTCTTTCAAAGGGAGAGTCCACAACAATGAATCTTTCAAAGGCCCAGTTCTTCAAGAATTCTAGGACTTCCCTGTCAAGCCTTTTAATCCCATGGTCACTGGGAGGCCTCGAAATATTTCCCCTGGGAGGCAGGGGAACTGCCTGGAAAATGTATTCCCCTAAATGACTGATTTTATTATAAGCATGAATAAGAGCACCATGAATGAGCCTTATTAGACCTCGATCAGTTCTGCAAAGTACAGAGAACATTTACTAGAGTCTCAGTTCAGGAAAGTGAGAGATTTAAGAAAACACATAAGCATTTTAATTAAATTTACTGTAGAAAATAATAATAACATGAATACAGCAAACTAAAATGTCAAAAATTTCAGCTGTATTTCATGATGATCAGGGACTCTTTAAAAATCACTTTGGCCAACATAAGTAGGATTTTGTAATTTTTAACAGAAAAGAGTAATGGAGAAAGCAAATTCTAGTCTTGTCTTTTAAATATTAATTTTAGGTCAAAATTCTCTCTCATTGTTCACAGAACTGATTCCATAGTTAAAAAAAAAAAAAAAAAAGGCAGCCTGGTAGTAACTTTCTGGCTGATTTTAATATAGAATACTTAGATTTTGGATGAAAATGTGTTCAAAATACTGTTTGCGCCATAGAGTTTCCAAATAAGGCACTGAAATTTATCTAGATTTCCTTTATCAAAAAACACCACCACCACCCAAAAATTCCCCAGGCAAGTCAAGCTCTAATATAGCACCTCTAGTCACAGGAGGTATTCCTTCAGGGTGCAGTGAACCATTAATGTTCCCTTCATTCCCACTCCAACTTCAGGGGACGAGGAGCCCCGAAGTGATCCCCAATGACCTCATCCACAGCCTACACTTCTTCTTGCACTTTCAGGGTTCAAGTTATCCAGCATAATTCCTCTATCTCAGCCCAATCCCCATCTTTTAGCCTTTATGACATTTTGAACTGACCACGAATTCATAATCCCACCCTCACATCCTACTGAAACAGCTCCCCAGCTGGATTCCAGTCTCCTTCCTCTCTTGCCTTCCTGCCTTTCAGATCCTTTAGCATTTGACTACCAGGATGAAGTTCCTAAAACACACCGTTAGATTATGCTTCTTTCTCATAATGTATGCTTTCTCAAAAATCTGCACTGGCTTCCAGCCACCCTGACATTACAGTCCTCAGTTTGGCATTCCATATCCTCCATGATCTGGCTTCAAACTACTTTGCCCCCCCTTACTTAAGATGACCTATCTTCATCAACATAGTGCCTTAGTAAGCCAGTTCTACGAGCATCCTGAATTAATGACTTGTGTAGATCCATCATTTCTTTTTCTAGATTTTATTCTCTCGGGTAGAAAGGACTATCTCTTTCAATTACATATTTTTCAGTTCCAACAATACCTAGAGTTCAGTTCAGTCACTCAGTCGTGTCTGACTCTTTTGTGACCCCATTGACTGCAGCACGCCAGGCTTCCCTGTCTATCATCAACTCCTGGAGTTTACTCAAACTCATGTCCACTGAGTTGGGCATGCCATCCAACCATCTCATCCTCTGTCGTCCCCTTCTCCTCCTGCCCTCAATCTTTCCCAGCATCAGGGTCTTTTCCAATGAGTCAGCTCTTCGCATCAGGTAGCCGAAGTACTGGAGTTTCAGCTTCAGTATCAGTCCTTTAATGAATATTCAGGACTGATTTCCTTTAGGATTGACTGGTTGGATCTAGAACCTAGAGTTCAGGGTCTTGCAAATAGTAAAGATAATCAATATTTACTGAATTGAATCTTTAATCAGGCTCCTTCAGCTCTAACCACAGGAAAAAAGGCTGGAGCTGTGGTAGAGCTGATACCCCCTTGACTGGAAGTACCATCTATCTGTGAGAGTGGAATCCACTTCAGGTGATACCTAGGGACCTCTAGCTCTGGCCTGAGAATACAACCCTAGAAACTTTTCTAGGTTTAAAACCCAAGTCCTTTGCCAAGTCCAAGGCAATGCATCTTAATGCTCACCAGAAAGAAGGAAGGGGCAGTATTTTATCAAGCATAATGTATGCTAGACCTGGGCTAAGCATTATGCGTGTTATATTTAATCCCTGCCACGACCTCATAAGAAATATAGCAACTGTACATTCCTTTTAACTTGTACAGAAAGAAAGGCTCAGAGTATTTAAGTAACTTGCCCAAGAACACATACCTAGTAAGTGGCAGAGTGATAACACTAGCCAAATTTGTCTCTAAAACCTACATTCTAATATTTCACTCCTATGCTATCAGGGCCATTAACATTTTCAAACTCCTGGGATAGAAAAGTAACCAGTGGCACCATGGCATAAAGGGAGGAGGAAACAAGAGTTGTGGTGGACTGTTAACTGGCTTGACGCTCCCTCTCCCAAACCAACACGTAACCCAAAGCAGGACAAAATTTAATTCTCACCCTTGAATTTGGAATCAGGACAGGGAGAGTGAAAGAAAGAGGAAGGCATGTGAGGCGGGGAGAGGGAGAGAGAAGCAAGGCTCCTTCTGGGTAGCTGTGGTAGCTCTTAGTAGCAGCCATCCCCCTCAGGGACAGGAAGCAAGAGAGGCTGGTGTGAATTAGGGGAAGCCAGGGTGTAGAGGGCGTGAGGGGCGGAGGTGAAGCAAGAAACCTTTCTGGGTTTCCTGCCTCACTGCAGTCCCTGGTTCCCTGCCCTTGAATTCTGGGAGTCATCACAGGATCCTTAAAACAAATTCCCCTTTCTGCTTAAGTGAGCTCCAGTGGTTTCTGTTATTTGGGACCAAAAGTCTTAATTAATGCAACAGCTGTGGAAAGTTTCCTAGAATGGCGAACTCCTTGTGGCTTTCCCCAAGGCTTTCTCGTTAGCAAGCCATGACAGAATGTTACAGCTGATGCTTCCACACTGCCCACTCCTGGGAGCACCAGGTGCTGGGAAGCAGAGGGAGGGCATGGCAGGGTATCAACATTGAGTTACTATTGTGGGAGGAGGGGAAGTGCCGCACTGTATAGCACACGGGATCTAGTTCCAACCAGGGATCGAACCCTTGCCCCCTGCAGTGGAAGCCCAGAGTCTTAACTGCTGGACCACGAGGGAAGTCCCTCAAGTTTCTATTTCAAAAACAAATTAATTTTTAGGATTGCTTCTGTAATTAGAATTACACAAAGTACAATGAATGCTATGACATTTTTTTGGCCAGCAGAGATTTGAAGGAGGTTCTAACTTCTCCTTTCTCAAAATGGGGAGGGGAAGCATGTGGTGTTTGTTTGTTTGTTTGTTTTGATTTGATGTTTTCCTTGTTTTTTTTAATGTTTTATCAAGGGTATGAGTTTTAATGTGGAGACATACGGAGATGGTGGTAAGAGGTTCCTAGACTGCAGAACTGAATTCAAGTCCATGCTTTGCCCCTCTCAGCCATGTGACTTTGAGCAAGTGACTACACTCATCTGAGCCATAGTTTCTTCATCTGTCAAACAGGGGTGATTATTGGATTAAAAAGTTCATTTGGGTTTTTCTATACCATCCCAAACTAACTTTTTGGCCAATCCAATATTTCACAGGGTTGTTTTAATGATTAAATAGGGTAATGCTTAAGTATAAAATAATTATACCTATCAAAAAGTACAAAGGATGCAGTCAATAAATTATATTTTGGTATATGTATATTTGGGCTTTCCTGGTGGCTCAGATGGTAAAGACTCTGCCTGCAATTCAGGAGACCCAGGTTTGATCCCTGGTTTGGGAAGATCCCCTGGAGAAGGGAATGGCAACCCACTCCAGTATTCTTGCCTAGAGAATTCCATGGACAGAGGAACCTGGAGGGCTACAGTCCATGGGGTTGCAAAGAGTCGGGCATGACTGAAGCAACTTAGCACATATGTTTATTTGCCACATTAACAACAAGGCTAAATGAAAACTTCAGACTTTCCCATGTGTTAATTTCCCTTATCCTGGATATGTCTGGCAGAACGTAACGGAGATGATCTATTACTAGGGAACGGGTCTTTCTCTTGGTGTGTCCTTGGTGTGTATCAAGCCCCAAGGCAGAGACAACAGGAAAGGGACACCCAATGAGCACCTCCTCCGTGCCCAGCACTGCGTCAGGTCTGACCAACAGTCAAGATCATGCGAGTGATTTAATATTTTCAAAGTAGCTCTATTTCAAAAAGAAACGATTAAATATGGCTATAGAAAAGGATAATTGAACACACATTTAAAGCATTATTATGCTTGTGGGAACACTCCTATCCTAGGAATTCTAATTACATCTGTAAGACCACAGGAGAACTGTTTAAACAATCACAATTTGAAACTCTGGATTCTCCCACATACAAACTTTGGTATAATTCCACTAGGTCACCTCTCAGGCAAAAAGAATACAGGGCAACTTTACATTTGCAAACTCTGAGTGAATATATGTAACAAATATGAGTAAATATATGCAACAAAACCATCACACATGTAACAGGACCTCTATGCACATCAATATCTTCCTCTGAAACCTACAAAGAGACTTCATACACTTGCTCACATCATGCCACAACTGCTCAAGAGGTTTTTGGAATTCTGTAAGAACTACTTTCTAAGCCAATTCACAAGCTTCACAAGAAAATCAGTTTTACTACTTTATAATTATACTTTTTTTTTTCTTTTGAAGTCGTATTATCCAGCCTGATCACCCACCTGATTTACCACTCTTGGCTCCAAACTGACTTAGCTGTTTCCAAAATTCAAATGTACTCTCAAAAGATGAAGATTTGCCATTGTTGAAAATGTGCCTTAGGCTCTGAAGGCAATTTCCGAAGAGGAGTCCAAAAATGTGTATGGCTCCTTACCCGCTGCCTGCCAGCAGGCTCAAACCCTCCTCATTCTCACAAACATCTTCAGGACCCTGCTTCTGTCAAGCTCCCTGTCACAGCCTCTGGTGTGGCAAAGCTCTTTGAAAGGCATGTATGTATTTAGCGTCCCCACTTTTTCATGTCCCTTCCACTCTTTTGGCTCTGGTGATGCCACTGAAACAACTCACGAGATAGTCCAAAGACAAAGAAAAGGGCTTGATAGATAAATGCAATGACTTCTGTCCCAGAGCCCAGGGCAGCTCACCCTTGCTTGGAACTTGCCTTCCCTTTACCTCTTCTAACACCCTCCTTTCTGTAGCCCGCTCCTCACCTTTTCCTAAGAAGCTTCCACCCTTTAAATGTCGGAGCTCTTCACAGTCCATCACTGGTCCTCTTTCCCTTTTCTGACTATAGGCTTACCAGGTATATGCATTCACTTTGTGGCTTTAACTACTACTTCATGTACCTGAGTAGGTATCTGCAGCCCAGACTCCATTCATGAGTGCCAGCTGTTTCTTTCTGCCTCTTGGACATCTCCTATTGATTATCCTAGGCACTTAATACCCAAATTTTACTCATCTTCCTCCATCCAAACTTTCTGTTCTCGCCCTCTAACTCACACCCTCAGATTTTCCTGAACTTAACCTAGGCCTAAGGTTACTGACATACAGACATATCCTCCTACTGAGAGGTCTTCTCAGACGATGTCAGTGACAGTGTTAATTGCCTTTTCCTCTTCCTTTTAAAATAATAATAAGACAAAAGCCTGTGGAAATTCTATTCATCCCTCATGATCAAGTTCAAAGATTACCTGGCTTTAAAGTTTCCTCATGCAAAATTAATTACTTTCTCATCTGTGTTCATCTGGTGCCCCTTTAAAAAATTTTAAACTTTTATTTTGAGATAATCATTGATTAATACACAATGTAAGAAATAATAGAGAGATGCTATCTTTCTGTTGGGGCTTCCGAGGTGGCTCAGGGTTAAAGAATCCGCCTGCGAATGCAAGAGATGTGGGTTCGATGCCTGGGTCAGGAAGATCTCCTGGATGAGGAAATGGCAACTGGCTCCAGTATTCTTGCCTGGAGAGGAAAATTACATGGACAGAGGAGCCTAGCAGGCTACAGTCTACGGGGTCACAAAGAGTTGGACACAACTGAGCAGACACACATCTTCCTTTTACGTGACTTCCAATGGTAAATCTTATAAAATTATAGTACAATATCAAAACCAGGATGTTGATGTTGAGACAGTGCACTGATCTTATTTAGATAACCCATTGGTACCTGTATTCATGAAGTCCTCAACAATTTCATCATACGCGGAGGTTCATATAAGCACCACCTCAGTCGAGATAAAGAATGCTATCTTATCTCAAGGATGCTTCAAGTTGTCTGTTAATAATAATCATACCTAACTCCCACCCGTCTGCACGCCTCAGTCCCTGACAACTACAAACCTATTCTCCATTTTCAAAATGTGTCTTTCCTAAAAAGTGACATCAGTAGAATCATACAGCTATAAACCTTGCAGACTGGCTTTTTTTTTAACTCAGCTTATTTCCTGAAGATTCATGCAATTGTTGTGTATATCAACAGTCCATTCCTTTCTGTTCCTGAGTACCATTCCATGATGTGGATGTACCACAGCTTGTCTAACCATTCACCCATGGAAGGGAATCTGGGTTGTTTCCAGTCTGAGGATGCTACAACTAAAGATGCTATGAAAACCTGTGCATAAGTTTTTGTGTGAAACGTAAGTTTTCATTCTTCTGGGATAAATGCCTAAGAATGCAATTACCAGGCTATATGGTGGTTGCACTTAGCTTTTTGAGAAACTGCAAAAAGTGTTTCCAGAGTGGCTGTGCCATTTTACATTTCCACTAGCAGTGTGGGAATGAATCACTTTCTCTGCTTGGAACTTCTCACAGACTTTGGTTTTTGCTTTTACTTTAGCCATTCTGATAGGTAAGTACTGGTATTTTCATTGTAGACTTAATTTGCATTTTCTAGTGGCTAATGATATTCAACTTAAAAAATATTTATTATTTATTTATTCATTTGGCTGCACCAGGTCATAGCTGGAGCACTCAGGTTCTTTGATCTTCACTGCAGTAGGGAGATCTTAAGTTGCAGCCTGCAAACTCACAGTTGTGGCACGTGGGATCTAGTTCCCTGCCCAGGGATTGAACTCAGGCACCCTGCATTGGCAGTGTGGAGTCTTAGCCACTGGACCAAAGTCAGGGAAGTTCTTAGATGTTTTTTTGTTTATGCATTTGCCATAAGCAGCATGTGTCTTCTGCCAATTTTCTAACTGGATTGCTTTTATACTGTTGAGTTTTAAGGGTTCTCTACATATTGTAGACACTATTCCTTTGTTGCATATGCGGTTTGCAAATATTTTCTCCCAGTCTAGCTTGTCTTTTCATCTTCTTAACAGAGTCTTTCACAGGAAAACAAAATTTCTAATGTCATTGAGAACCAATTTATCCATCTTTCCTGACATGGACTGTGCTTTTCGTGTCAAGTCTAATAACTCTTTTGAAGTGTGGAAGCACGTGTGTTCAGCTGTGTCTGATTCTTTGCAACCCCATGGACTAAAACCCACCAGGCTCCTCTGTCCATGAGATTTCCCAGGGAAGAGTACAGAAGTGGGTTGCCATTTCCTTCTCCAGGGGATGTTCCTGAACCAGGGATCAAACCCGTGTCTCCTGCATTGGCAGGTGGATTCTTTTACCACTGAGCCACCAGGGAAGTGGCAAAGTAGAAGCCATCCCTTTACTAACCTTCTATCATGCAAGTATTCTATACACATTTCTGTGAGTTTTATAGTTTATAATGAAGCCCATTTTCAGTTAATTTTTGCCTAAAGCATGAGGTTTAGGTTAAGGATCATTCATTTGTCTATATATGCTCAATTCCTCCAACAAACTTCATTTGCTGGAAGGCTATCTTTCCTCCATTGAATTGCTTCTGATCCTCTATCAAAAATTAATTGCGCATATTTGTGTGGAACTAATCCTGAGCTTTCTATTCTGTTTCATTTATCGACGTGCCTATCGCCCATAGGTTTTTTGTAGATGATCTTTATCAAGCTGAGAATGTTCTTCTCTTTGTCTAGTTTGCTGAGAGCTTTTGGTATGAATGTGTGTTGAATTTTTCCCAAATGCCTTTTCTGTAATAGTTGACGGGATCTTACAATTTTAAATTTTTGTTTATTCTGTTGACATGATAGATTACATGTATTGATTTTTAACAATGGTTTTTAAATTTTTTTATTTATATTTTTTTGGCTGTGCTGGGTCTTCATTGCTGCCCAAACTTTTCTTGAGTTGTAGCATGCAGGCTTCTCATTGCTGTGAGCATGAGCTCTAGAACATAGGTTTCAGCAGTTGCAGTAAGAAGGTTCAGTAGTTGTGGTTCCCGGGTTCTAGAGCACACGCTCAATAGTTGAGGTGCATAGGTTTAGTTGCTCCGCAGCACGTGGGATCCTCCCAGACCAGGGATTGAACCCATGTCTCCTGCACTGGCAGGCTGATTCTTTACCACTGAGCCACCAGGGAAGCCCTTAATAATAATTTTATTTGGCCACCTCATGCGAAGAGTTGATGATTCATTGGAAAAGACCCTGATGCTGGGAGGGATTGGGGGCAGGAGGAAAAGGGAACAACAGAGGATGAGATGGCTGGATGGCATCACTGACTTGATGGACGTGAGTCTCAGTGAACTCCGGGAGTTGGTGATGGACAGGGAGGTCTGGTGTGCTGCGATTCATGGGGTCGCAAAGAGTCAGACACGACTGAGCGACTGATCTGATCTGATCTGATCTGATAATTCACACACCATAAAATTCACCCTTTAAAATATACAATTCAAGCTTTGCACAGCTGTAGTACTGCAACCAGTGAGGTTTATTCAAGGCATGATTACTGCTAATTGGAAATAATCACATGGACACTTCAGAGTTACAGAATCATTTCCCTTACCTACCCTCATAATATTTTCATCACCCAAAATAGAAACTCCGTACCCATTAGCACTTACTCCACATCTCCCCTTCCCTGTAGCCCCTAGCCAACACCATGTGACTCTTATCTGTAGGACACCATGCGACCTTTTATGTCTGGTTCCTTTAGCTTGGCATTATGTCTTCAAGTTTCATCCATGTTGCAGCATGTACCTGTACTTCATTTCTTTTCACGGCCAAAAAATATTCCAATGAATGAATGCACCACGTAGTGTTAACCTGTTTACAGCTGACGGGCATTTAGGTTGTTTCCATCTTTTTGCTATTAAGGAGATGCTGTTATGAACATCCATCCACATTTAACTTTTTGGGTGCATATGTTTCTAATTCTTTAACAGCCAAATTGGTGGCTCATTACCTCTATGTTTAACCCTTTGAGGAACTGCCAAACAGTTTTCCAAAGTGGCTACATCATTTTACATTCACACCAGCAATCTGTGAGGATTTCAATTTCTCTGCACCCTCATTAACACTTATTATCTGTATTTTTGACCATAGCTATCCTAGTTAATCTGTTTTTTTCTGTGATCACTTTTCCTTTGCCTGACCAAAGGTGACGAAGACTTGCTCCTACACACATCTGGTGTCAGAGGCACGCAAGCACGGAGAGCAGAAGACACAAAGGAGGAACGTGCTTTTCTTTATAGGTATGCAGAGCTTACCGAATCTGTGGGCTTGTCTTTGGCCAAATTTGGGAAGTTATCAACCATTATTAGCTGGGTATAAGCTTAGTTCCCCACTAAGCCCCACTGCCATCAGGAATAGGAAAAGCTAAAGTCTGGTGTATACTACTTTGTCACTATAATTTGGGGGCACAAGTTCAAATCCCTGTTGACACAAGGAGAGGGAAGCAGGTTAAGTGCTAAATATCCCTCTCTCACCACGTTGTTTATGCTGGCAGAAGGCAGAGGCTCAGCTTGCCCTGAGCTCCACTGACACCAGGCAAGGATGTTATGGTAAGTGGCCCTGACCAATAGTCTCTTTGCTGCCAGGCAGGAATGGAGGCTCATCTCATCACTGGAAGCTGCTGGTACTGCTCTCAGG
The DNA here is from genome assembly GCF_000754665.1 of Bison bison bison. Taxonomy (NCBI): domain Eukaryota; kingdom Metazoa; phylum Chordata; class Mammalia; order Artiodactyla; family Bovidae; genus Bison; species Bison bison. The sequence goes on from NW_011494640.1 coordinate 3,720,186, forward strand.
GGACAGTGGGAAAATGCTTCCTTTTACTGGACAGCGGATGGAAGGTCAGTTCCACTCTTGATTCTGTCAGTTCTACCCGTGCAGGGGAAACAGAAAAGTCTGCTTCCACTGGATGGGAACAGGTGAGCTCTCTGCTTGGCCCCAGTGACACTATCGCAGTTAGGGAATTGGAGCATGCCTGCTTCTACTTAGGAGGGGAAGGAAGAACGGCTTCATGCTTAGTTTCACTGACACCACTCTGGCAGGGGAACTAGAGCACCGCCAACCACTTCTCCTGGGCAGGGGAGGGAAGATTAGTCCCCTGCTCAGATCCACAGACATCTCCCTAAGCAGGAATCAGTGTCACCTGCAATGTGGCAGGCAGAATGGAAGATTAAGTCCCTGCATGGCTCCACAGACATCACCAAGTGGGGCGGAGGGAGGGAGCAATTGGAGCACTGCTGCGTGATTTCATGAGATAGGATGGGGTGGGGTGTAGACTGTGAACACTGTGCCCAGGCCCACAGAAACCACGGTGTGTGTGTGTGTGTGTGTGTGTGTGTCTTTTCCACTGGCATTTGGTTGGAGTATGGTGAGCACTGCTTAAAAGCTTTTCTGTTTTAGACTATCCTTTTCTTGGTCTTTTGGCTAGAAGAGAAAGGTTTCTCTTGGAGACCACTTTTCCTGTGCTTTTTGGCCATTCTAGGTTGGCAATTTCCACAGTACCCTATTTAGGATTTGTAGGAGACAATAAGAAAACCAGGGGATCACTGTCATGCTGGCCCTCGAGTCCTGAGACCCCCCTAGGCAATCCACCTTCTCTTCCCCTTCCTTCAGAATCTTCCTACACGTGTTTGTTGTGTTATGCTCCACGTTTACAGCTGTTAATACAAAGAGCCAGGAAAGAATGCGTTTACTCCATCTTTGTCAGAAATATAAGTTGTGCCTTATTTTATTACAGTAATTTTAACACTTTACTCTTTAGTGTGAAAATCAGATAGGAAAACATCTTAACAACTTCTTTTTTGAAGGCACTGCACCGTGTTTTATCTATATTTTTGCCTAGGAATATCAAAAAGAAATAGGAATGATTCCTACTGTTGCTTAAAAACACATTCAGTTCAGTTCTGAATACATTAACACATTCTGCAAACTTCTAAATAAAACCCTTTTTGTCTTTTTCTCCCTTATCTTATACATATATATACATATATGATTTACTATATACTAATTAGTTTCTAGAAACAGAAAGATCTAGTCCTTGTTCTTGAGGACACTGCTCTCCATCAGAAAGAGAGAGCTGTACACAGGTAAATTAGAAATACAATATGGCAAGTGTTATAACATAGGTATGAACAAATGGTCAAGGGAAAGAAGAACGGGGCATGACTAATACTTTCAGAGTGAGATGTCAAAAGATTCACAGTAGTGAAGATGGGTCCTGAAAAGTGGATGAAATGCAGTACAGGGCAAGGGCGAGAGACAGAACTAGCACAGAGTAAGATCTTTGGGGAAAGATGAAGGGTTAAGTACAGAACAAGATACCTCATAGAAAGCTAAGACATTTATCCCCCTCTTTTCCTATTATCAATAAAGCTGTTAATTTCACGCCACTGATGTGGATGTCAAGCTGTCCAACATTTCTAAATCTTAAGAATGATTTGCCCATACAATTATTTACTTCTCATGGCCCTTATTTTCAAATTCTTTCTCTTCTCACTATTATCTTCAGTGCGGGTTTGCTTCTTTCTCAAAACTTTCTGCTGGAAGTTGTCTCCTTTTAGCCCCATCCCTGGCATGAAAAAGTGAAGAGCCTTGAGAATGACGGCAGTGGGACTGGCAGAGTATGGACCTCTCCACACAGGCATTAGTAACACCGGTGGAATGGTTAAAATGAACCTTTTCAACCAGAGGCCTATAAAAATCTGATGTACATTTATTCAAGAGAAATAGATGAATTTCAATTAGAATAGTGAGCTCTGTGCGTTTTTTACTTGCCTTAATTCTCACGGCCCACTCCCCAGCTCTGAGGTGGCCTTGAAAACCAACAGCTTTCTAATTCTGGTGAAAACCAACAGCCTAGCAGCCACTGGAGGGGACACAGCAGGTTCAGAAGCTCACCAAAATCTGCATTCTTGTCATTATGGAAGTTGTCTGGCAGTTCTCTGAAAAACCCCATTCATGTTACTTTGACCTGACTCATACCTAACTCCTATGCAAAAAGCCTTATAGCCTCAGGGGTGCTTGCTAAAAACAGTCAGCAGCAATTATTTAACATCACAGATTTCTGAGATAGCAGTAACAGCTGGAAAATAAGAAGCTGACCAAAAAAGTTAAAGGAGTCCCCAGGGGCCTTTGCAAAGACTTGACATATTCCTGGGGGTTGAGACAGCTGCATACATGCATAAGGCTGCGTACATGCCAACAGACACCAGAAAAGGACTTAAGCTCTCACCTCTGGTTGACCTTGAAGCTCTGCACAGCAGGAAGTGAAGACTAAGGCAGAGCTGTAAAGTGCATGTTTGAACATTGGAGATATGACCCAATCAGTATATGCACAGAGGCTCTCAGCAAAGGCTAAGAGACCATTGGTTCAAAGCATTTAAGAAAATCTCCGTTCATTCATTAGCTGACCATTAAGCTAGCAAAGCAGAAATTTTAGTGACTTCACACAACAAAGAATACAGACTCTACACAATTAGAATTAGTTCAGTGAAGTCACAAGGGCAATAAAAACAGTAACAATAACAAACCCTAGGGAGATAGGAAGGTGATTTTCAGAGTTCACACAGTAGTTCAGTTCAGTCGCTCAGTCGTGTCCCACTCTTTGCAACCCCATGAACCGCAACACGCCAGGCCTCCCTGTCCATCACCAACTCCCAGAGTCCACCCAAACCCATGTACATTGAGTCAGTGATGCCATCCAACTATCTCTTCCTCTGTCATCCCCTTCTCCTCCTGCCCTCAATCTTTCCCAGCATCAGGGTCTTTTCAAATGAGTCAGCTCTTCGCATCAGGTGGCCAAAGTATTGGAGTTTCAGCTTCAACATCAGTCCTTCCAATGAACAGCCAGGACTGATCTCCTTTAGGATGG
>NW_011494640.1:3723358-3724356 GCF_000754665.1 Bison bison bison
CTTTCTTTATAGTCCAACTCTCACATCCATACATGACTACTGGAAAAACCATAGTCTTGACTAGACGGATCTTTGTTGACAAAGCAATGTCTTTGCTTTTTAATATGCTGTCTAAGTTGGTCATAACTTTCCTTCCAAGGAGTAAGCGTCTTTTAATTTCATAGCTGCAATCACCATCTGCAGTGATTTTGGAGCCCCAAAAAATAAAGTCAGCCACTGTTTCCACTGTTTCCCCATCTACTTGCCATGAAGTGATGAGACCGGATGCCATGATCTTAGTTTTCTGAATGTTGAGTTTTAAGCCAACTTTTTCACTCTCCTCCTTCACTTTCATCAAGAGGCTCATTAGTTCCTCTTCACTTTCTGCCATGAGGGTGGTGTCATCTGCATATCTGAGGTTATTGATTTCTTTCCCAGCAATCTTGATTCCAGCTTGTGCTTCTTTCAGGCCAGCATTTCTCATGATGTACTCTGCATATAAGTAAGCAGGGTAACAATATACAGCCTTGATGTACTTCTTTCCTATTTGGAACCAGTCTGTTGTTCATGTCCAGTTCTAACTGTTGCTTCCTGGCCTGCGTACAGGTTTCTCAAGAGGCAGGTCAGGTGGTCTGGTATTCCCATCTATTTCAGACTTATCCACAGTTTATTGTGATCCACACAGTCAAAGGCTCTGGCATAGTCAATAAAGCAGAAATAGATGTTTTTCTGGAACTCTCTTTCTGGTTTGTCAATGATCCAGTGAATGTTGGCAATTTGATCTCTGGTTCCTGCCTTTTGTAAAACAAGCTTGAACATCTGGAACTTCACAATTCACGTATTGCTGAAGCCTGATTTGGATAATTTTGAGCATTACTTTACTAGCATGTGAGATGAGTGCAATTGTGTGGTAGTTTGAGTTTCTTTGGCATTGCCTTTCTTTGGGATTGGAATGAAAACTGACCTTTTCCAGTCCTGTGGCCACTGCTGAGTTTTCCAAATTTGCTGCCATATTTGAG
>NW_011494640.1:3724520-3760312 GCF_000754665.1 Bison bison bison
ATTGAGTGCAGCACTTTCACAGCATCATCTTTTAGGATTTGAAATAACTCAACTGGAATTCCATCACTTCCACTAGCTTTGTTCATAGTGATGCCTCCTAAGGCCCACTTGACTTCACTTTCCAGGATGTCTGGCTCTAGGTGAGTGTGAGTGATCACACTACCGTGATTATCTGGGTCGTGAAGATTTTTTTTGTACAGTTCTTCCGTGTATTCTTGGCACCTCTTAATATCTTCTGCTTCTGTTAGGTCCCTACCATTTCTGTCCTTTATTGATCCCATTTTTGCATGAAATGTTACCCTGGTTTCTCTGATTTTCTTGAAGAGATCTCTAGTCTTTCCCATTCTGTTGTTTTCCTCTATTTCTTTGCATTGATCACAGAGGAAGGCTTTCTTATCTCTCCGTGCTATTCTTTGGAACTCTGCATTCAAATGAGTATATCTTTCTTTTTCTCCTTTGCTTTTGGCTTCTCTTCTTTTCACAGCTATTTGTAAGGCTTCCTCAGACAGCCATTTTGCTTTTTTGCATTTCTTCTTCTTGGGGATGGTCTTGATTCCTGTCTCCTGTACAGTGTTACGAACCTCCGTCCATAGTTCATCAGGCACTCTGTCTATCAGATCTAGTCCCTTAAATCTATTTCTCATTTATATCATTTAAAATGGAAGAGATATAGGTATACCTTTTTGATTATAGATACAGCATGCAAACAATAATCAAAAAGAGCAGAGTACCTAAACTAATAGCAAAATAGATTTCAAGATAAAAACTGTTACTAGAGACAAAAAGGACAGTTTATAATGATAATAGAATCAATCCACCCAGTGAATGTTATCAGCAAGATACTGTCAAAGAGCTACTATTCCATACCTGTAAGAATCACTGTAATTGTGAATACAGATAACAAGTGTTGGTGAAAACATGGAGCAATTAGGACACTCACAGACTGCTAGTAGGAATGTAAAGCTGTGCAGTCACTTTGGAAAAAAGTTGAGTTACTCAAAAGGTTAAATATAAAGTGACTATATGAACCAGCAATTGCACTCCTAGGTATACACTCAAAAGAATTGAAAACATAGGTCCACACAAAAATCTGTACACAAATATTTACAGCAGCATTATTTATAACAGTTAAAAACTAGAAACACCCTAAATGTCCATTAACAAATGGGTAAACAAAATGTGGTATATCCATACAATGGAATACTATTCAGCCATAAAAAGGGTTGAAATATTGACACATGCTACAGGACGGGTGAACCTTGAAAACATTATGCCAAGTAAAAGAAGCCAGATACAAAGGCCACTTATTACATGAATCTACTTATATGAAATGTCCAGAATAGGGAAATTCATAGAGACAGAATGTAGATTAACTGTTGCTAGGACCTAGGGTGGAGAGGGAACAGGAACCAACTGCCAGTAAGTCTAGGATTTCTTTTGCGAGGGGTGAAAATGTTCTGAAATTAGTGGTGATGGTTGCATAATTTTAAGAATGTCCAAGAAATTGTCAAATTGTACATTAAAAAGATGAATTTTATGGTATTTGAATATCTCAACATAAAAAATATTTCAGAGACTTTGCCACTCTGACATTTAATTATCTCTAAATCCTACTAGTTTACTCTAAATCCTCAGCCACCCACATAAAAATAAGTTTTTTTTAATCATTACAGTATAACTTCCAAACAAATCTCATGTATTTAGAATATATAGAAATTAATCATCTTTGCTATGCATTCATATTTGCAAAATGGTACAAAATTATTTCTGAGTATAAGTTCAAATACTGTCTTCTCTGTCAACAGGCATTTTTCTACCTGTTCAGATAAAATCTACTAATCTTTGGCTATTTATTTTCTTTGAGATTTAGTGCTACTTATCAATATAAATTTTATGTTAACAAACTACTCAAGTACTTATAGTTAAGAATATCCACTTGTGGATCTACTTTCAGACCCATTCATCTTTGTTACTATCTATGAGTTTCTTGTATTTTCATAAACAGTGAGTTGGGATTTATATGAGGGGAATAGCATTGCTGTTTCAAATGACAATGACACCTTCCCCCAGACTTCCTGGTGGTTTAGACGGTAAAGCGTCTACCTGCGATGCAGGAGACCCAGGTTCAATCCCTGGGTCAGGAAGATGCCCTGGAGAAGGAAAAGGCAATCCACTCCAGTATTCTCACCTGGGAAATTCCATGGACAGAGGAGCCTGGCAGGCTACAGTCCATAGGGTTGCAACAGTCGGAGACAACTAAGCAACTAACACAATTAAACTTTGCTTCCCACCAGGCAAGAAAAGAAGGGGTTCCCTTGGCAATGGAAGAGCTGAGAATGCTTTAAAGACTATGCTTTAATTTAAAGCACAGTTCTTGAATTCCTTCTGTTGCCCACAGAGAAGCACAGTCAATATTTGTCAGATAAATGTGGCAGATAATCACCAGTGGAATACCACTTTCTTTCAAATCCAAGAATTTTGCTCTGAATAATTCAGAAAGGACATCCCAAACACAGTCACACACCATTAGACCTATTACGTTGTGAAATATTTAGTTTAGCAATTTCATAGTGTATACTAAGGAACACTAGTTTCATGAGATGATCCACAAAAAAGTGCTGTAAGAAATGTATTAACCCAACGTTTTCCGAAACAGGATGGCCACGGAATCTTTTTTCTCCATAGCACATATTAAAATCCCAAAGAACTTGCAGCCTACCAACATCTTTTGGAAAACCTAAGTTGGTCAAATAATCCATTTTACCAAAGATGAAACTTCAGTTTCATCTGTGTTCACTGTCTCCCCAAATGTAATTAATTTTCCCAAGGTCACCCAGCTAGTCCCTAACTTCCAGTGCTCCTTCTACACTGCCACACTCCCTCACCAGAGGGACCTTTTCTAAATGGCAATTTAATCAGACTGGACTTCCTGATAAACAGCAAGATCATTAGTCATTTAATGTTAGTTATGTTTGAAAGCTTTCCCACAAGAGGCTTGACCTGAAAGAGGTTAGTATTATATGTCTCTCCTTTCAAGTTGCTATTTCAAGGTTGGTTTTACCTGGAGTGAGAGGAAATTTCTGTCTATCTGGAACAGTTCCATCCTGAAGATATTTCAATATTTCTCACCACAACACCCTTTCTGTGATCAGTATTTTTAGCTCATTGTTTTCTATTTTGGCAGCTGAGAAGGTGCAGTTTGTAATTTTACCTCCAGCTTCATATTTCTTCTTAAAAGTGAATACAATGTCCTGTTTATAATAATAAAATCACTAGTTGGCAGAACGACATTAAATGGAAAAAAAAAAAAAAGGGAGGGGGGAAAGCAATTGGAAAATTTAGAGCAAGCAATTTTAAGTGCCAAGTTTTGCATTTGTAATGGTCCAGTGGAGGTCACTGGGCTTCCTTTTTATTGAGGGAATAGTAAAGAAATAGATATCTACAAGTTCTGCTGTGAAAAACTATAGAAATCACCTCTACTTAAAGGAAGCTCATAGTTTTACTGAAAAGTGACATGATCCAAACTTCTACAATACTACTGAAGTATAAAAATCAGTTTAGCATGGTATTTTCCCCCTCCAATAATTTAGGTTTTCACTTTCTACTTTAATGGAGCTTTTAAGCTTTGGTTTCAGTTTAGCAACAAAGGAAGCAAAACAATATGAATGAAATTGGAAATAATTGGAGCCAGTCTCAGAAATAACCTTGGGGTTTCTTGGGCTTCTGGTGCAACCCCCTTTAAGCAGTTTCCTTGGATATATTCTCCTCCTGATCCCCAAAGGCTTGCAGTATTGGCGTTCCTTTTTTTTTTTTTTTTTTAACCTCAAATGCCCTGCTAAGGAGAGCTGCAGGTTAGGCCATGCAAGCACCAATTCTCCAGAGACTGAAGCCCAAGGTCCAGAAAAATGGTGCTCCCAATCAGAAGGGCCAGATTCCTCCTAGGAGTTCACACCAGCCTTCCTTCTTGAAAATTGCTAACCAACCATTTTTCTTTTCAAAATAAACACTATTTCTCTCAACTTCAGTTTGCAAAATATTACCCCAATTCCACTGGACTAAAAAACTGGAATTTTACTGACATAATTGGATTATGAGGTTTAAAGATTGATGGAACTTTTCTGTTCCAAATATAATTGTTCAAATACCAAACCTAAACGGGTATGTAGAAGTCCTTACATAGCTAGAGCCAGGGCAACATCACAGGCTCCACGGCAGGGCGGCCCAGCAGAGGGGGTCAAGAAGCCATCAAAACCATAGGAGCTGTGAGCCCTGTTACAGTAGATCTGTAAGGCTTAAGGGAACACCCTACCCTTTCTGCAGCCATAGCCTGCCACTAAACTGAAGACTACTTAGTCACTCTAGTTCTAGAAATGCCTGCTCATTTCTCAGATCTCAGCTCTAGCACCAATGACATTGGAAATTTGTTCATATGGATATTATAGGACTTGCCATTCTCTGCTATAATTTATCTGAGTATAAATCTGCCTTCCTGTGAACAGTAAAGTCATGAAGAACAAGGGCTGGGCCTTACTTGCCTTGCATTTCCAGTGACTGATTTAGTATACTTGGTATATATTATATGTACATATATATTTTATATATTTATATATATATATATTAAAATATATATATATATATATGTAAACACAAGAGGCTTCCCTCATAGCTCAGTTGGTAAAGAGTGCGTGCAATGCAGGAGACCCGGGTTTGATTCCTGGGTCGGCAAGATCCCCTGGAGAAAGAAATGGCAAACCACTCCAGTACTCTTGCCTGGAGAATCCCATGGACAGAGGAGCCTGGTGGGCTACAGTCCATGGAGTTGCAAGAGTCAGACATAATTTAGCGACTAAACCACCATAGAGAGAAGAAGAGAGGAAAAGAAAAAAAGTTTGATTTAGGAGTTTACAGAATATGTATTATTTATTCATAGCATGTTTCTTAGGGTATATTAGGATTCAGTCCTAGTTCTTTTGACTTTCCTAGAAAAATATTGGCAAAACCTCTTTGAGGGCACTGAACCTCTGAGCAAAATAAATAAGAGTATTATAAATTCTTATACCAAGTATCTCTCGTCCATTATAATTCCATATTTGACTACTGCTCCAAGACAGAGTTCCACAAGAACAGAAACCATCATCTACTTTTACTTATGTTGAATTTCTACTGCCTGTGGATGGTGTTCGATAAATATTTGTTGATAGAAAAATGAAATAAATTTATTACAAGACCAATCAAAGAGAGGAAAAGGTAATCAGATCCAAACGCTTCAGCATACTAAGTACTTCTCTATTTTTTATTGTAAAAAAATGAGAAATTATTTACTGTGGCTACATACACACATGAATTAACCCTGGCATACTCACAAGATGTGTGGATCAGGTGGTAAATGAGGTGAACCTCAGGTGTTCCAGAACACAAAAGGCAATGATATTGGCACGTTTGTTGGTTCTTTTATTTTCAGCCAACTATGAACAGTGGGTAATTATACATGCCCAGTACCATGGATTTATGGTTTTAGCGAAGTTAATCCTTACAAAATAGGTACGTGGCTAAAAAAAGACTATTGCAAAAATCCAGATTGAAGATAATATTAAACTAATAATAGTAATACCATGAAAATAGCAAAGTTGACATTTTCTTCTGCTCGTAACATGAATTCATCATCAACCACATTATGATTCCAAAACAATGACTGTCAATCATATGTTCCCTAGCAGATACTTAGAAAAAAAAAATACACTTAATCTGTCCCTTCAAGTAAATGTGATCTTTTAACAACGATTTTTAAAAGTTATTGCTTTTTGAAAGCAAAATAAAACAAGAAACTCAAGTTTTTAATATAAAATTATAAAATTGGATGTTTTGAAATGTTTCATTATTATACAATTTGGGGACCTAAAATGACCTAATCTTATAAGCTACCAAACTGCTCATATCCGTACACTTAAATTTTCTCACGTAATTTTATAACTAGTTTTTAAAGATGCCAACTGAAAAATAATTGAAGATAATGAAACCATTTTTAAAAACTCTAAAAATGTAGCACCTTTCAATTTGTTCAAAAGAAAGGACTGATTTCAAAATGAATCTGAATATGATCAGTGAATAGGATTGAAAAATGATTTAGTGAGTTCAACTCATTTCTTCCTAAGATATGAGGCATCTTTTTCAGTTATGATAACCATTAAAACCAAAACTAAGTATCAAAATATAAAATACACTCAAACCTTTGTGGAGAAGGCAATGGCACCCCACTCCAGTACTCTTGCCTGGAAAATCCCATGGACGGAGGAGCCTGGTAGGCTGCAGTCCATGGGGTCGCGAAGAGTCGGACACGACTGAGCGACTTGACTTTTATTTTTCACTTTCATGCATTGGAGAAGGAAATGGCAACCCACTCCAGTGTTCTTGCCTGGAGAATCCCAGGGACGGTGGAGCCTGGTGGGCTGCCGTCTATGGGATCGCACAGAGTTGGACACGACTGAAGCGATTTAGCAGCAGACCTTTGTATTTCCATATTGCAAGTTGCTCAAGCAAAATAAAAAATTAAAATATTCAATCACATTGCTTTCACCAAAAGATTAATGATAATATGAACATCTTTCTCTACCATTTTAAAGTAAAATAAAATACATTAAAATTTGTTTCATTCTTATTTTTCCACTTTTATGTATGTTAATAACACATAATAAATTAGTGAAGTAGTATGTACACTTGTAATTTTAGAATAAAGGCACAGAAGTTACAGGAAATGCATGTCCAACAAAGTTTAGAGGTTACCACTTTAGGCATCAGGAAGCAGGTGAAAGATTTTAAGCCAAAGGAGTAGAAACAAAAGAATGATTTGAATTTTAGAAAAATAATTCTAGAGGATAATGGACAGGAAAACAGCTCCTAGAAATTAAAGTGTTTTTAAAAAAAAAAAAAAAACCCCGTTACTGACATAAAGAACAAACTTTTGGACTCAGTGGGAGAAGGCAAGGGTGAGATGATTTCAGAGAATAGCACTGAAACATGTATATTACCATATGTAAAACAGATGACCATTGCAAGTTCGATGCATGAAGCGGGGCACCCAAAGCTGGTGCTCTGGGACAATCCAGAGGGATAGGGTGGGAAGGGAGGTGGGAGGGAGGTTCGGATGGGGGGGACACATGTATACCTGTAACAATTCATGTTGATGTATGGCAAAAACCATCACACTACTGTTAAGTAATTATCCTCCAAATTAAAATAAATAAATAAAAAATTTTAAAAAAAGAGTGATATTTGGCAAAACTAATACAATTATGTAAAGTTTAAAAATAAAATAAAATTAAAAAAAAATATAGTGATAGGCAAAAATGATATTTACAAAAGTGAAAAAAAAAAAATCCCTGTTACTATGCTAACAGCAGAGAGCATCCCACAGGCTCCCTGAATCTTTGGATCCTTTTGCAGGACACATAGGTATATTTTAACAGAAGCCTTCTGCAGAGCAAGACCTCCCAGTCTGTGGTCTAACTCAGAAGGTAACAGGGGCCGAAGAAAAAGGTAATGTGGGGCCATGAGAGGGGAACTGAGCAATACTGGCTGCAGGGACTACTGGCATGACTTATTATTTACCTGCACACTAGGAGTCAGGCTTGGAAAGATTGAGCACCTCTCTCTTCTGATATTTCCATTCATAATTTTAAAAAGTTATAAAGGTTATTTGTTTAAATAACTTGAATAATAGAGCAATTTATAAAATGAAAAGTAAAATACTGCCTCCATGCCTCCTACCACTTCACTGAGTCCATGCACAATAATCACTGTCAGCAGTTTGCTGTGTCTCCTTCCGGGACTTTTTAAAATATATATATATATACTTTCATGTATACATGTATATTATACATATACCTTTACATAGTTTTAAAAACTAGGCTCATATTCTTACTGTTCTGAAACTTGCTTCTTTCACTTTGCAATAAGCCATTCTTTTAGGAAAGTCCACATGGGTCTAGCTTCTTTTTCACAGTGACAGAGAATGCTAGCTTACTGATATGACATAGGTTATGTAACCATTCCTTTACTAGCGGACATCAGCAGTGTCACTTTTATAATAAGGTAGCAACAAACATTCAAGTACATGTGCCCTAATATACTTCCTTGAATAGCATGAATTGAAAGGGTAGGTACATTTAAAATGTCGATAGCTACGGAGGAATAGCTCTACTAACTTACACTTCAAACAACAAAATTCAGTCATCCATTCTATCTTTTTCTTATTAATTTTTTAATAGATTCCTAGATTTAGGAAAAGATCTCAGAAAACAAGTCCCTCCATTTATATATGAGAATATGAAGATTCAGAGAGAATATTAAGATTATGGCCTCAGGATCCCAAAACCCTTGACAAGATAACTGACCAGAAGCAGTTCTATGAACAATGGTTACTGCTGAAAGCCAAGAAAGCAACTTGAGTTAACTGACTTCAAATATAATGTGTGTTCCATCTGAGTCACTAACAAGTAGGAAAGGGAACCATCAACTCCTTTTCCTTGCCTACCCTTGGCAAGAAAAGGAAAAAAAAAAAAAAAGTAAATTCCTAAAAGATACAAAAGCGAGAGGGAGCCGGAAAGGAGGATTCTCAAACTAGGTGGAGTAATGGGCACCACAAGCTTAAGGTACCATAAGTTCAGCTGCATGAAGCGAGCAAGTGTGGTGGTGGAAAAGACTCTGACACGGGATGACCTTAGCAAAAAACCTTCCACGGCCTCAGTGGGTTGTATGAAAAGTTTCTTGGTTCTGAATATCTCCATGTGGCATCCAAAATGAATGCCAGCACTGAAACCAAATTCTGAAGAGAAATATCAGAAAAGAACTAACATCCCACAATGAAGAAACATCTTCAAAGAAGATGTTGTTAAAAAAAAATACCACAAAAGTACTTTCCAACAAATTCCAGACCTAAAAGTAAAGCTTTAAAATGAAGCTCCAAGCACAGAAGTCTTGAATCCTTTGCTCTGTGTCTGAAGAGGCCCATTTAAAGGAGGGCACTTCTAACAAGATAACACTGTCTTTATTGGACCAGACCTATGGGGCTTAGCAATGAGAAAAGAAGGTGGCAACTGTACCTGTTGAAATTAGAATGGTCTAGAAGAGTCAGCACACATTTTCAATAAAGGGCTAGACAGCAAATATCTTAGGCTTTGCAGGCCATATGGCCTCTGTTGCAACTATTCAACCCTGCTATTGTATTGCAAAAAAACAGCCAAAGACAATATATAATCAAATAAGCATGGCTAAGTTTCAGCACAACTTTATGAATGCTGAAATTTGAATTTTATATAATTTTCATAAAAAATTACTGTTTTAATTTTTTGCAACCATGAAAAAATATAAAAACCATTCTTAGCTCACAAGTGCATGCAAGTGTGCTCAGTCACGTCTGACTCTTTGCAACTCCATGGGCTGTGGCTTAACAAGATCCTCTGTCCATGGGATTTTCCAGGCAAGAATACTGGAGTGGGTTGCCATTTCCTTCTCTAGGGGATCTTCCCGACCCAGGGATGGAACCCACGTCTCTGGTGTCTCCTGCATTGGCAGATGGATTGTTTACCACTGAGCCACCTAGGAAGCCTTCTTAGCTCACAGGCTGTAAGTAAACAGGCAATAGGCTAGGTTTAGCTCATAAGGCATGACTGGTCAACCTCTGGTACAGAGCACTTGAGTTTCAATTGTACGGAACTTGAGAGTTGGTGGAAAGATGGCAACATCTGAGGCCAGCTCCTCAGAAAGTTAAGTCAGAAGACAGAAAGGTAGAAAACGTGTCATTTTTTAAAGGGTTTCAGATATTTACCTTAAATCTCTTCTCCTGCTGAATTCCTCTGGTGGTATTGTCCAAGGCAGGCCCTGAGGGAGGCATTCTAAAACTTCTGAAGAGAAATCAGAGAAATCCACACCATATTCTGTAAGTATCCCTTCTGTTTCAGGCTCAATTTCACCAGCCTGTCCAAGACTCTTTGCCAGCTGCCTGTGTACGGGATGGACAGGAAAGACTGTGTTAGTAATGGAACGTGGGCAACCTGTCTCCTCTCTCAAGTTAAGGTTGTCTTTCGAACTCTCCTGCCCCTCCCCTGGCAGGAACACCATCACCAGTGAATGAACAGGGGGCCAAGCCGAAGAGCTTAGGATACTCTTGTCTTGTTAATGCCATGATTACAGTGTACTGTTACCTTTCCTCAGGAATGCTGACCCACGGAGAAGGGCCAGACAACCCTCTGTGGGACTCCTGCAGTTGTTCTTCGTGGAGAAGTGAAAGCTTTTGTCAATTACTTCTCTTGTAAACACCTTTAGAGACAATTCTGATCAACCCAGTTTGCTGTTAAATCACTAGTTTCACACTGATTATTCCTTACGTCATGCTCACTAAATCAGATCTGATGTTTTCATTTATTTCACAACTACTAATTTTTGCCTTAATGGTTTAAGACGTTTTGTCTGAACACAAAAGCTATATATATTCACTTTAGAGAAGTTATTAATAGAAAAGATAGAAATATACCAAGAAGAAAACTGAAGTTATCTTTAATCCAGTCACCCAGCAAATGATCATTCACATTTTAGGGTCCTGGACCATTAAAAATAAGACTGTATTGAACAGGACAGTCCTGTCACTATGAGTAGGGTTCCATCTTTTAGAAGGCTGATCTTACTCTTTATCTGTGAGTCATCTACACAAACATCAAAACTGATAACCCTCCATTCTTGTAAGTACTGGCATGCCACATACAGCCAAGTCTAAAGTTAAGTGGTGAATGCTGATAGTCAATAGGAAATACGAAATGAGTCTTAAATCAGCTGCCTTTGTTGAGAGTGTTGAGGAGACCAGAGTTGGCTACCTCCTCCACTGCATAGGTCTATTCATCCACCAGGGTGACCCAGGAATCTACCTTCAGTAATTCCTGCAAGGAGTTTAGCTCTGGCGTTAGGGCCTTCTCTGGGGCCATGTGATTTCTTTGAAGAAGATTCTGTTTCCTTATATGAGGGTAGATGCCTGGGTACTAGAGTTCATAGGTACACAGTGGTATAGGAGGACTGGGGACGTGGTTGCCTTATATGCAGACTTTTAACAAATTTTCGGCCTCAATCCTGGAACATGGCAGTGGTGGTAGAACGGTTGGCCCCACTTCTCATATGCCAGCCAAGAGAGAGCAGCCCACTGCTGATACATACACCTGCCCACCAGCACAGGCTTGAGGCAGCCTGTGGGCATTTCACATACAATGCTGGCTCAGACCAGTGCCTCTTCTCAAAGTTAGGTGGTGATTTCCCACAAATCATATCAAAAAGACAGCAAAAATACATGGGAAAAAAAATGAAAGAAAGCTATCTGGTAGATCCATGAATATATGAAAATTAAATAACCCATGGGTTAATGAAGAAATAAAAAGAGAATTAGAAAATATTTTGAACTGAATGAAATACAATATATCAATATTTGTGAGATGCAGCTAAAGCAGTGCTGTGAGGAAAACTTACAGCATTAAATGCTCATATTAGAAAAGAAGAAATGAGTCAGTGAACTAAACTTCTATCTTAAAAAACTGAAAAAAGAAAAGCAAACTAGATCCCAGGTAAGCAGAAGGAAGGACATAATAAAGAAATAAAAATCAATGACTAGAAAACTAATAAATAATAAAGAAAACCAATAAAATCAAAAGCTGATTCTTTGAAAAGAAAATAAAATAGGTAAGTTTCTGGTGAGGCTGATCAAGAAAAATAAGGAATAAGTTTTCATTATTATAGATCTTTTGAGCATTAAAATAATAATAAGGGAATTATAAATGACTTTAGGCCAATAAATCCAATAACTTGGATGAAATGGATAAATTCCATGAAAGACACACACTGCCTAAGACTAGTCAAGGAGATATCAACACTATATATCCCTTCATCTACTAAAGAAACCAAATTCATAGTTTAAAATATTTCCACAAAGACAAAATGCAGGCCCAAATGGTTTCACTGGAGAATGCTACCAAGTCTTTATGAAAGAATTCATACTAACTTCACACAAACTCTTTCAGAATATAGAATAGGACGGAACACTTCCTAACTAGTTTTATGAAGCCAGCATTACTCTGATACCAAAATGAGACAAAAGATTCATGAGATCAATATCCCTCATGAAAAACAGACTTAAAATTCTTATGAAATATTAGCAAACAGAGTTCAGCAATATATAAAAGGGCCAAATAATTCAAGATCTGTCCGACATTCAAAAATTTACTCTATTTAATTACTCAGCTAGCAAACAATGAAAAAATACATACAATCATCTCAACAGAATAAAAAAAAATTTGACAAAATTCAACATCTATTTATGACCAAAACACTCAGCAAATGAGTAATGAACAGGAACATCTTCAATTTAACAGAGAAAGTCTAAATGCTTTCCTCAAGATCAGGAAGAAAACAAGTTCACTCTCTTTGGTTCGGTTGGTACTGTTCACCAATAGTACCAAACATGGTATCAGATGTCCCAGTGAGAACCATAAGGCAAGAAAATGAAGAAAAGGAATGCAAATGAGAAAGACTTCCACATTGCATGTGAGTGGGCCAAAGGAGTATAATTCCCATTACAGAA
Organism: Bison bison bison; assembly: GCF_000754665.1. Taxonomy (NCBI): domain Eukaryota; kingdom Metazoa; phylum Chordata; class Mammalia; order Artiodactyla; family Bovidae; genus Bison; species Bison bison. The sequence goes on from NW_011494640.1 coordinate 3,737,134, forward strand.
ATGAGCAGCTTCCTACTTAGACTCTGCTTCAGCTCAAGGCTTTGAATGTGAAGAGAGTGACACAAAGACAAAGGGGTGCTTAGGACCCATTCGTGGTGGCTACAGGGCTGCCAGTGAAAGCAGTGGTGGCAGCAGTGCCCAGTGGCAATGCTGTCTTGCAAGTGGTAAGAACCACTGCCATCGTGACCAAACTAATCCTGATAAAAGACAATGGCTAGACCTTGCTCTTGGCTTTCCAGGTTGGCCTTTCTTCCTTCCCATAACTTTCTCAGGACATTCAAGACTCTCACTGTTACTATGAACCCTTCAGTATCCCTCTAATAAATTCCTTTTTCAACCACAGTTGTTTTCTCTTATTTTGCAACCAAGGATCCAGATAGTTAAAAACTCAGGTCTCACTAATTTTCAAAATGACAACATTATTATCTGTGTATTATCCTCATTCTCTAGAATGAAGTTCCTGTTGAGGGTCTGGGAAATCTGTTGTCAACGCCTTTTAAGTTTAAAGGACATTTTGGAGACTGATTCGTATTTTGAAAATCAAGTGGGACATGAGTTACGTCCAACCCACTTAAAGAATTAATTATTCTCACAGGTTCCTAAGGTTCTGTTCTCTACACCCATTTCCTAATACAAACATGTTTGTCTGGTTCTTGGTGTAAGCATGAGAAACTAACTCTGGTTTGAAAAGAAAGTTTTTGGAAAGATACCAAAAGCTCACAGAAACAGTGAGAGATGTGGAAAACCTGAAAAGAGGATAGAAACAAAAGAACTATGTGCTCAACCTCTAAAGTCTTAATTTCAGGCTAAGATGGAAACTCAGTGACTTCCTATGTATATCAAAAAAGTTTTCTGAGTCTATTGCAGCTTCCAGGCTAAGACAGCAAATAAACAAAAATCAAAGGGTGATAAATCACTACCATCATTAAATTCAGAGTCTCACCAAGTCTCTTACATGAAAAGTAGGAATACTTATCAGAAAGAGTAAGCCTCAAGAGAACCAAACCATATATATTTATCTATATATGTATATATAGATATATATTATATGATATATATTTCATATAGATATATATTATATGATATATATTTCATATATATATATATATACATGAAATACAAGATTAAGAAATACAAGATACAGGAAGATGCAGAAAGGTCTGAGTACCTTGGATGCCTAGTTCCAACTGACCTTTCATTGTCACGAATCATAAGTGGACTCTGGTAGTATGTCCATTCTAAGGGATGGTCTCTGAAAAGACAGTGGAGCAGAAACTTCCTCCCTGCAGGTAGAACTTGAAGCAATACATCCATGGGCTACTTTGGCTGAAGAAAGATGGCCTGATGGGCAGTGGCTACAAGTTTAGCCAGATGGATAGGGACCTGAAAGAAGAAAGATTGGAGGACTGGTGACAAAGACATCTGAGGGACAGACATGGAGAAATGGGCCTAGAGTATAGCTATTTGTGTTCCATGAGAATGCTCAGCATAAGACTCTCACTGTGGGGGCAAGATGATCTACCTTGAAAATGTCAACCAACCCTCTTCCCCAGGCACTGCAGTGTTTGCTCAACTGGCATCAGAACAAAGTACCTGGTAGCAGGAAATGAGCTCCACACATGAGCTTCCTCTCACCAACGACAACCAGGCCACCACACTTAGAGGATGCCAGTTTTCCAGCAGCAGCAACCAACTCTGAGCCTCCAATACAGAACCATGGCAGGAGGACCCACCAACCTGCTGAAGGCAGATGAAGTTTGCTGAGCTCTTCTCTGATGGAGAGGGCAGTAATCTTTCTCCATTAAAAGAAACACTAAACCTGGGTTTGGCTTGACCGTCTTCATTTGTTCTACCCACCCTGCTTATATAAGCATCATAATCCATAGATTTATCAAATACTGTTCAAGCTTATTATGTTATCTCATTCAATATTTTGTAGTCAACAATTTCTGCCTCAACTAAGACCAGACACAGCGAAAAAATATTTTCTAAAAAAGCTATTTGCAATTCAAGTCAGCTGAGAGATGATTCAGAAATAAGGATTCAAAGGTAGCAAGTAATGATGTAAAGAAGATAATCATATATTGAGACACATGAAATTACCAATATATTTGACCATGTTTTACCTAGAAAACACAATTTCACATGATTCTCCCCATAGTATTAAATACCATGTAAAATAATTAACCATACATATAATCCAACAGCATACACAGTTTCTGGGAGAAGCATAAACAACAAAGCAGATCATATAGCATTTATTAGAGAATATGAAAAGAAACACATTCTGACACGTGGTAAGAGTCTCAGTTTTTGTGAGGCTGCCTTTAAATACAGTGGCCATCCTATTCCTACTTGGTGAGGTTGCAGTGGTCAAAACTAATTATCTTATGCTTGTAATGGAGGGCTTAAATGCCTGAGCAGAAGGCATTTTGTAATATCCAACTTTAAAAATATAACACTAAAATCTAAGAACTCATTAAAGATGGGGTGGGAGGCAGGAAGAAGAGCCATTCCAGGTGTTCTATTAAAAAAATACTTCATGTAAACAGGAAGAAAGAGGCAAGAGAAATGGGAGAAGAATAAAACATAGTTTACATGCATGCAGACACATAAATTACTACCAACCAGAGATGCTAGCAAGAACTCAAAAATTTTATGAAAATATCACCACTAAAGAACAGCTCAAAGTAAAGATCCAAGTGCATAAGAAATAAATTTCACAAAAGGAAATAAAAACTAGTGTGATTTCTAGTTTTCTAACTATGTCTAGGAAATAGGAAATAAGTAGAAAGGAAAAATAAAATTAATGAAGAACTGACACTACCTGAAAAAATAAGACTCATAGAGAAAAGTCTGAAAGAAGTGGGGGAAAAATGAAATTAGAAAGTATTATGCAAAGAGTGTGAAAAGATTATAGGGAAAACAGACATGAAAGGCAAATGAAGGAGAACAAACTGTGGCATGACTTATACTCCTGAAGGAAGGAACTACATATAGGAAACAGAAAGCATTTTCAAAAATACCATAAGACCATTTCCCTGAAATCAAAGAAATTTTACAGACATGGTATGCCATGTCTCAGGAAAAACTAATACAGAAAATTATCACTGAAGTTTGTGGACTTAAAGATGAAGTTTTTGGGGGTTTTTTAACACGCGAGAACTCAGGGAATATAATTCTCACAAACCCTTTCTGAAAGACTACTAAGTGAAAACAAGTCTACCAAGAGAGGGAGAAATTTTCCAAAAGAAGACTAGTGCTAACATTTTTGCATTGTGCCTTATGTTTGGATGAAAACAAATGTTTTGTAAATGTTTGCCAAGTCATCTGCACTGACTTTTCCATCTGTATCATGCACACATATGTTATTTCTATGTATTTCAACATAGTTTCTTGTTTTGTACTTATTCTGCTCTCAGAGTATTTTCCTACGCTCTATCTTTATAGATACGTATATAAGCATAATTATGACTGTGGCCACGAATTGGGTGAAAATCTGCTAAAGAAACCATTGCAAAAACAAAGCAAAGTTGCATAAAAAATACTAGAAAGTATTATACGTTGTGCCATTCTGGGTAAGAAGCTGTTTAATACAAAATCATTAGACTCCTGGTTGTCAAATTAAGTTTTAAAAAATAACAATATATAATGTTACTGTATCATATTAATAAATGTAACATTAATAAAATAAAAAAAGACTAGTGCTGAGTGCTGTATCCACTTCCACTGGGGTGAGAAGGTGAAAAGAAAGGACAAAAGCAAGCAGGTGATGATGGACCTAGTATTTGTCAGAACAAGTCACAGCAATCATCGGCCCTTTGCTGACATTTAAAGAAAAAAACACTTTATCTTTCATCTCATTTAATTTTATTCTTGCTTTGTGTTTTGGCAATATTTTTTTCACCAGGCTCTATTCTAAGTCCAAAGAATCTTGAATTGTTCATTGAAATTGGAACATGGCTCATAAAGATGAAATTATATTTTGATTAGGGCCTCCAACTGCGATCAATGACTCCAAGTTTCTTTTTCTTTTTTTAAATTTTATTTTATTTTTAAACTTTATAATATTGTATTGGTTTTGCCAAATATCGAAATGAATCCGCCACAGGTTTACATGTGTTCCCCATCCTGAACCCTCCTCCCTCCTCCCTCCCCACACCATCCCTTTGGGTCGTCCCAGTGCACCAGCCCCAAGCATCCAGTATCGTGCATCCAAGTTTCTATTAGTAGTAATTAATATTTATTTTTATTAAGTTCCAGAAAACGTTTCTCAAGTGCCATATTTAAATAATTTATTATGGATATTCACTTGAGATATATGTGATAGCAGCATAGACTAAACAGCTTGCAGGAGATAAAAATCTAACAGGTCAGCATTAAACTTAGATGCATTCAGAACTTAGATGCCCCAGAAAGAATCATATGCTGCCTACTTATGAATTCTGCTGTCACTCTAAAATCCATAATGTCTTAGGATCTAAACAAAAGCAGAATCTAGTAGAGAATCGATTTATACACTGTATATTTTCCTCTTACAGAAGGATCTGTTTTATATTTTTATTTCAGTTGTAAATTTTATTTTATATGAATACTGAAAGTAACTTTCATCTGTTAGAGCTCAAATATTACAGCTTTCTAAGTAATTTCTGTCTTTCATTCACTGTCTGCAAAAATGAAACAGTTGCTTTAGGACAATATGACTCAATGTTGCATCAAAATGTCTGGCCCATTCTCTTAAAAACCAACTTTATTGTTGTTGTTCAAGTAAAGAGATACCTGGCTGCTGCTGCTACTGCTAAGTCACTTCAGTCGTGTCCGACTCTGTGTGACCCCATAGGCGGCAGCCCACCAGGCTCCCCCGTCCCTGGACGGGGACACTGGAGTGGGTTGCCATTTCCTAGATACCTGGAGTAACAGGCAAATTTGGCCTTGGTGTACCAAATGAAGCAGGGCAAAGGGTAACAGAGTTCTGCCAAGAGAACTCGTTGGTCATAGCAAACACCGTCTTCCAACAACACAGAGAGATGACTCTACAAATGGATATCACCAGATGGTCAATACCGAAATCAGACTGATTATATTCTTTGCAGCCGAAGAGGGAGAAGCTCTATACAGTCAGCAGAAACAAGATCAGGTGCTGACTGTGGCTCAGATCATGAATGCCTTAGTGCAAAATACAGATTTAGATTGGAGAAAGTAGAGAAAACCACCAGGAAACTCAAGTATGACCTAAATCAAACCCCTTACAATTATACAGTGCAAGTGACAAATAGGGACAAGGGATTAGATCTGATAGAGTGTCTGAAGAACTATGGATGGAGGTTCGTGACACTGTACAGGAGGGGGTGATCAAACCATTCCCAAGAAAAAGAAATGCAAAAAGGCAAAATGGTTGCCTGAGGAGGTCTTATAAAGGGCTAAGAAAAGAAGAGAAGTAAAAGGCAAGGAAGGAAAGGAAAGATATACCCATATGAATGCAGAGTTCCAAAGAATAGTATGGAGAAATAAAGTCTTCCAAAGCGAACATGGAAAGAAATAGAGGAAAATAATAGAATGGGAAAGACTAGAGATATCTTCAAGAAAATTGGAGACACCAAGGGAATATTTCATACATACACAGATGGGCACAATAAAGGACAGAAACAGTATGGACCTAACAGAAGCAGAAGATATTAAGAAGAGGTGGCAAGAATACACAGAAGAACTGTACAGAAAAGATCTTAATGACCCAAATAACCACAATGGTGTGATCATGCACCTAGAACCAGACATCCTGGAATGCGAAGTCAAGTGGGCCTTAGGAAGCATCACTATGAACAAAGCTAGCGGAGGTAATGGAATTCCAACTAAGCTATTTCTAATCCTAACAGATGATGCTGTTAAAGTGCTACACTTAATATGCCAGCAAATTTGGAAAACTCAGCAGTGACCACAGGACTGGAAAAGGTCAGTTTTCATTCCAATCCCAGAAAAGGGCAATGCCAAAGAATGTTCAAACTAATGCACAATTGTACTCATTTCACATGCTAGCAAAGTAATGCTCAAAATTCTCTATGCTGGGCTTCAACAGTACATGAACCGAGAACTTCCAGATGTTCAAGCTGTATTTAGAAAAGGAGAGATCAAATTGCCAACATCTGTTGGATCATCGAAAATTGCTAGCAAGAGAATTCCAGAAAAACATCTGCTTCATTGACTATGCTAAAGCCTTTGACTATGTGGATCACAACAAACTGTGGAAAATTCTGAAAGAGATGGGAATACCAGACTACCTTACCTCCTCCTGAGAAACCTGTATGCAGGTCAAGAAGCAACAGTTAATACCAGACATGGAACAACTGACTGATTCCAAATTGGGAAAGGAGCACATCAAGGCTATATATTGTTACCCTGCTTAACTTCTATGCAGAGTACATCATGTGAAATGCCGGTCTGGAGGAGCCACAAGCTGGAATCAAGATTGCCAGGAGAAGTATCAATAACCTCAGATATGCAGATGAGACCACCCTTATGGCACAAAGTGAAGAGGAGCTAAAGAGCCTCTTGATGGAAGTGAAAGAGGAGAGTGAAAAAGTTGATTTAAAACTCAACATTCAAAAAACAAAGATTATGGCATCCGGTTCCATCACTTCATGGCAAATAGATGCGGAAACAATGGAAACAGTGAGAGACCTTTATTTTCTTTGGCTCCAAAATCACTGCAGATGGTGATTGCAGCCATGAAATTAAAAGACGCTTGCTCCTTAGAAGTAAAGCTATGACCAACCTAAACAGCATATTAAAAAGCAGAGACATTACTTTGCCAATAAAGGTTCATATACCCAAAGCTATGATTTTTTCCAGTAGTCATGTATGGATGTGAGAGCTGGACTATAAAGAAGGTTGAGCGCTGCTTTTGAACTGTGGTGCTGGAGAAGATTCTTGTGAGTCCCTTGGACTACAAAGAGATCAAACCCATCAATCCTAAAGGAAATCAGTTCTGAATATTCATTGGAAGGACTGATGCTGAACCTGAACCTAGAATACTTTGGCCACCTGATGCAAAGAACTGACACCTTAGAAAAGACCCTGATGCTGGGAAAGATTGAAGGCAGGAGGAAAAGGGGACGACAGAGGATGAGATGGTTGGATGGCACCCCCAACTCAATGGACATGAGTTTGAGTAAACTCCAGGAGTTGGTGATGGACAGGGAGGCCTGGTGTGCTGCAGTCCATGGGGTCACAAAGAGTTGGACACAACTGAGCAACTGAACAACAAATCCATGACATACTGACATGGTACTGCTGGTTCTAGAGCATAAAAGGGCTATACAGCTCCTTCCTTAAGCAATGTATCTCTATCTTAAAGGCACTTCCTTTATGACTTCCATGTTGAACTAGGCCCACAAAACAAAACAAGCTCATTCACCTTCACAGAATATAGCAGCAAGGCTATGGAGTCATTCCTCCCCCAGAGCAGATCTCTCTCCTCAGAACTATTACTCTCCTTTGGTTCTATTTCCTTTCTGGAACATGCCTCTTTCCAGCTGCCTAACAATGCTTTAGGTACATCTCTTATTTATTAATAGATGAGGAGAATCATCCTAGAGGGAATACACATTTCTTTGTTTCTGTATCTTACACTGAGACTCTGTTCATCTTAAGAGCCCAGTAAAAGATGGTTGAATGAATAAATAAACAAATGAATGCTCTCGAGCCTGGAAAAAATGTATTCTATTCCTTACTTGAAACTCCAAAGGAAAAGAAGAAAACTGAAGATGGTAAAATACAACCAAATAAAACCCAAAGTCGTGGACCTAAGTAAACACCTGAGTCCTTTGATAACCAGCTGCCACATTAGCAAAGTTATTAATATTAACATATCAAAGAACCAAGAACAAGAAAAAAAATGCCTGCTACTATTTCTTTCACTCAAAATTGACCTGACATTACTTACTGATGTGGAAAATATCACTTCTTTAATTATGAGTTGCCAGTTCAAGAAGACTTGAAAAAGAAATATTTTAGGGATTTGAATGAAAGAAACAAATCTGTTTACCAATGATATGATTACCTACAGAAAAAATCCAAAGGAAATTATATCCAAAGTATTAAAATTAATAAGGGGATTTAGCAATGAGGCTGGATAAAGGATTAATAAACAAAAATTAATTATAACTTTAAAAATTAATTATAACTTTATACACAAGCACCAAAAAGCTAAAAAATGCAATTTAAGTGCCTGCTTTTCAGAAGTCAACATTAACAACATGAACAGACAATTCACAAACCAAGGAAAAGGTGTTTTCCATATTATTAACTGCTAAAAGGCTACTTTCTAGGTTTTTTTTTTAACTCCAGAAAATCAAATGACAAAGAGGCCAATTTAAAAAGAATGCTAACATGAGTGGGTAAAATTTTAAGAAAAGAGAATTACAAAGTCTCAAAAATATCACCCCAAGTATATTAAATAGTATATTTATAAGGGAAAATAATAAAGTTAGGAATCCTGGCAGATAACTCCTTAGTCAAGTGATCAAGGTCAACATCACCAGTATACATACTGATATCATGTACCCACTGATATGCTGCACTTCATTTTGTGGTATCCTTCTCAATAATGCTTAAGCTGAATCCAGCCATGAGAAAACATTAGACAAACACAAACTGAGAAACATTCTACAAAACTGACCAGTACTCTTCAAAATCGTCAACGGAAGACAAGGCTGAGAAATGGTCACAAATTGGAAAAACTACAGTGACATGACAACTGCAAAGTAGAATCCTACCAGATTCTCGAACAGAAAAAGGGGGTTAGTAGAAAAACTGATAAGATCTGAATAAATTCTATACTTTATATAATAGTATTGTACCAGGGTTAATTTCTTAGTTTTGACAAATATTCTATAATAAGATGTTCACATAAGGAAAAGCTAGGTAAAGAACATAGGAACTCTCTACCATTTTTGCAATTTCTGTAAATCTAAATTATCTAAACAAAAAATTAACTGTGGAAAAAATATGAGGAAAGACACAAAGATAGTCTCTAAGAGAGGAAACATAATGACTATAAATATATGAAAAGATGCTCAATCTCATTAGTAATTTGTTGTCATTTGTTCAGTTGCTGAGTCAAGTCCTACTCTTTACTGCTAGATAAATAAATTATATTTCTGCAAATAGAAATATTATGAATTAAAATGAATGAAATATATGAATGCATCTTGGATACATAATGTTAAAAGAAAAAAAGGCAAGTCACAGAAGAATATGTGTAGCCTTGTATTTTTTATAAGGTTCAGAAACAAGCAAAACTAACACTTTTAGGGATATAAATATGAGCAAATTATAAGGAAAAGCATATGTCTGAGACAATGGTTACCTCTTGGGAAAACATTAAGGGTTAGGATAGAGAGGAATACACAAGGAGCTTCAACACTATTGTGACAGATTCCTTAATCTGGGTGGTGAGTTCAAGGGTTGGTTTAAATACCAGAACTCAAAAATCACATAAATGTTACATGTATTCTTTTAACTGTGAAACATATTTTGCAATTGATGTTAGTAAATATTTTAAAAATAATATTTTAGACAAATATATACCAAACCCTTAATAGTGATTATTTCAGGGGATGAAATTCTGGAAATTTTTCACTTTCTATAGTATATATTTTAAATAATATTAAGTATATAGCATATATGTCCTGGAAAAAATTAAAATTTTCTAAAATTTTTGCTACTGCAATAACAAATAGATGTGAGAAAGCTTTCCTAGTTAGAATAATTTAAATGATCACTACCTCAATTTTCCTCATTCACCAGAGTTCTTCCACACATACTGCTCCCATTCACAATCCATGATATGACAACTGGGTCCTACTATAAAATTAATCAGGACAGAGCTGAAACATTTCTAGCTCCTTACAGTTGGGAGCTATGTGTACATGTAAACATTCTATACACATCAGCATTTTTAGGGTTCACTGTTCTGGGTAATGTGCCATTAAAACCTTACTGAGGGAAAAGACCAGCTACAGGCAGGAGAAATTAAGATAAGAAAGTCCTACAAATTGGCCCCTGGGCCTTAAAGAAAATTGGGAAGGTAACAGTCAACACTGGTGTTGCAAGCCATTCATCCTCCTTTTCCATCACAACTTCTCATCAAGTTTTAGCCTTAAAACTCGGCTACACACAGCAAGGCAGCCCTGCCCTCTTGCAGTGATTGTCACTATCATTATCACCCTCACACGCCTTCACGCATACTGGCCCATGTTGGAAACCCCATGCAAACAGATACAATGGTATCCGATCCCTGAGAACCTGCAAGTGGAAAACAATAAACATGGCCTCATCTAGGGCTCAGAACTTCAGTAACAAGACACAGTGAAAACAGAGTGTGGCAAATACTTGGGCTGTATTATTTTAGGTATTATTTCCTAAAATCAAGAGAAAAGAACACATCATTTCCCCTTTTCTGGCTCAGTATTATGATGCCGCAAAAGTCAGTAAGTAAGGAATTGGGGATTTTAGAGAAAGCTCGGGCGGATCAGTGATGACAAAATGCGGAAGAGAAGTAAGGCTCAACAACGTTTGATTTTAGGGAAGGCCCAGAAGATTGACAGTAAAGAGTTTAACGTCAATGTGAAGGGAGCAAAGAGGAGGCTGAAAGCATTTAAGGGGTAAAGGAGAAGGCTGATGGTAGCTAAGCTTCTCTAGTACTTTAATATTTTCAAGAAGATTGTGGATGAAGCTGACAACCGTGGAAGAAGTGTTAATGACTGCACGTGGTGCAAGGAGGGAACAATTCGGAAGCAAAGCCTGCATCAGGACTACTCTCTTCCACTCCTTTTATTTTTGTTTGGTTTGGACCAAGATGCTCTCAGTGCTGCTTACATAGCTTTTTCCAAAGTGGGTCCTCAGAAGCCACGAGGTAGAGCCCAACAGTCACACAGAAAGAGCTCCCTCCTCAGCCTAATTTGCTTCATGTCCACCAGCCAAGACAGAGTCACTCCTCCTGAAAAGGTCTTACAAAGTCTGAGTTTGGTAATACAAGTTTTCAGAATTACATAACACAGCCTCTTCCTCAGGAGAGTCTTCAGACAACGAACATCCTCTTGAAAAGGTGAAATACTCTGCACAGGGGGAAGGACTGGATGGAGCTATTTTTTCAATTTACTAACCTTATAGGCTATGCTTCCATGAAACAAACCAATGTATCCTGTTTGTTTTTTTCTACCAACCTAGTTATTGTTTCATCTTCCTAAATACACGTTAATGTAATGTCTACCTCCTAAATTCGTATCTACCACATAAGAAATTTTGCATCTATCAAACCTGAATAGAAGAGTAAAAGTATTTGCTTCTGTCAGTCAACAAATGTATCTGATGGTCTGATTACTGAAATCTTAAGGGTACAAAGGCAAGAGTTGAAGAAGATACCAGAACAGACCCCCTTCCCCATCAACCACTTCCCTCCCCACCACACGCGTCGTCAATGAGAACTCCCCTTCTCCTTTCACCTCACCCAGTCCCTCTCTGCAGTGCAAGCTGCCGTCCATTCCCTCTCTTTAAATGTGTAGTACTACGACATTAAGCCTGGACAATCCCATGTTCAACACCAATTTTTTCAACCATGCGGCACATGCACTGACCTATTCATTTTCCTCTTTCTCAAGCCTCAAAGCTACCAAACTTTGCTAGTTTATAGTATTAATAAAATAAAATATGTCAGTTTGTTCTAGGTCAATTCATGCCATAGATCTTTAGTCAGTCTTCAGTGTTGCCAAGAGACACTGTTATGTTTTTCACAGTAGTTGCTGTAAAACTTTTCCATCTTCTTCAAGATTTATCTTTAAATATTCCAGAAGAAGAAACTATGACCAATCTAGGAGAAAGTGATCTTGGTACTTCCATGCTTATGACATCCTGGGAGGAAAGACTTGGACTGTAAACTCTAGACTTTAGGAGAACAGATTTCACAAATAATACAGGCATGAATTTCACTGTAAGAGTTTCTAAAGGAAAAAATTATTTAAGAGAGTTGGGAAGCTCTTTTTTTTTAATTAAACTTTTTATTTTGTATTGGGGTGTAGCCAATTAACAAACAATGTTATGATAGTTTTGGGTGACAGTGAAAGGACTCGGCCATACACGCATATATACAAGTGTCCATCCTCCCCCAAACTCCCCTCTGACACATAACACTGAGCAGAATTCCACGTGCTATACAGTAGGTCCTCGTTGGTTATCCATTTTCAGTATACCAGTGTGTACATGTCCATCCCAAACTTTCTAGTTATCCCTTTATGAGAGTTGGGAAGCTCTTAAAACTGTAAGTCTGATTATATAGTTACAAATCATTCCAGCAAGGAAGCAAATGTGGCTTTTTAAGTATCTTGGACAAGAGTTCTAGTACTAAATAGAAAAAGTACTAAGTATGTTGTGATGCATAGCAAAAAGCAGTGATGCCTAAAGCCAGTAAGAGTTCCTTAAGAACAGATTACCTTTAGGCTTTTGATAGCATTACAGGATTAAGATTCATGGAAGTGTGGTATATGATATATATACATACACATAGGTGAATAGGGCTCAACTGAAATCTCTCATGACCATTCCAAGAACAAAATAAAAAATAACTTTTTAACAACCAGAAGTCTCTAGTACTGTAATACTCTTTGGGCTCCCCTTAAATGGGCTACCCTGGTGGTGCAGATGGTAAAGAGTCTGCCTGCAGTGTGGGAGACCTGGGTTCAATCCCTGGGTCAGGAAGATCCCCTGGAGAAGGAAATGGCAACCCACTCCAGTATTTTTGCCTGGAAAATCCCATGGATGGAGGAGCCTGGCAGGCTGCAGTCCATGAGGTCGCAAAGAGTCGGACACGACCGAGCAACTTCACTTTCTTTCTTTCTTTTTTCTTAATTGGCACTTTGGTGCTACTGGGAGTGCCAGAGAAGCCATGCTTACACTGATGGAGGCACTAAGACTGATGGCCTCCTGAAGGCCCCTTCCAAAGCTACTGAAATTATGTATTCTATTAATGTGCATATTCTACTTAACCTTTTTGTTAAAAATTCGAAACTTGGGGTTCTCCCCCTGAGTTTATATACTGATTGGATGTTGTTATCAAGTGTTGATTTTGAAGCTAAGGAACCTTGGTTCTCATCACCTTCTGTTCTAAACCACTCGTGTTTTCCAGTTTGATTTATGGTACAATATCTTGCTAGTCAACATGGCTAAAGACCCTGGGGTCACCAAATCATTTTCATCTACCTATCTGACCAGCCAGTAAACATTCACTGAGTATCCTTGTCCTAAAGAAGCTCATGGCTAAGTAAGTAACTTACACAAGCAACTGTAATACAGACAAGAGCTATAAGAGTGGTATTATTAGAAATGACAGGAGTACCCATGACAGAAGACTCAGTCAGGGAACACTCTCTGAGCAGATAACTGACGTAAGTTTAAAAGTTGAGTATTTCACTAAACACTACAGAGAGGAGAAAGCCACTGCTGAGAAAGGAAGTGCTATGTGCAGAAGTTTGGAGCTATGAACAGAGTTAACAATGAAATAGCAAGCAATGAGGCACAAGTGAAGGGAACAGCAAGAGATAAAGATGCTCTTAGTGAATCGTGATTAAATGCCATCATCATTATTTATCCAGTCACCCAATCAGAAGCCTGAGAGTTCATTCAAGATTCTGTCCTTCTCCTTCATGCCCCATTTCCAGCTGGTCACCATGTCTGATAAAATTTGCTTCTTCCTCTCCCCTGACTCTTTTCATTCCTTCTGATTCCCTCTGTATAGCTCCCTCACTTCAGGTTCTCACATCTCATCTCATAGTGACATCTAGCTTGCTTCCAGCCACGGCCCGTCCCACCTACTCTGGACTCCTAGTCAGAGTGATTCTTTTTTTTTTTTAGTGGTCAAATATGGTTTTTATCAGAGTGATTCTTTAGCAAAGAGGCTTCCACTCTCCAAAAAACAACTCTAGATTTCCCCCTTCATCCACCTTCTCTACACTTTCAGGAAAGTATTTTATTCCTAAGGAAGAACATATAGCACTCTGCCTTGTATTATACATAGAGCTAAAAAGACAGGCCATTCAATCCATCTGCTTTGTTCACATTCCACGCCAGAGAGTTGAGTCCCATGGTCCCTGATAATCAGGTAGTGGATTGTGGGACCTTGGACCCCCGCCTCCTCTATTTAAAATTGTTGAGCAAATAACGGTCTCAATAGACCAATAAAGATTTTCTACTCTAGAAATTCTGTGCTCTAGACTTCAGTGTGTGACCTGCAGAGGACTGGCAGTACCATTTAGGGGCCATGTATGTTATTGAGAAGTTAAATGGCTACTGTGTGGAAAAGAGCAGAATAAAAGCAGCTCATGTGCAGAACGGGGTAAAGAAAAGATACCATGTGGTGGCTGGACTGGTCAGGGTGGTTTAGACAGAAGCTGTGTTTCCCTTGCTACTTTGTTAGTTCTGAGTTCCCCATGAGATGTGCTATACTTGCTGCCCTGGGCTTTAGGCAAACCACCAGTTCCTTACACCAATTGCCACTTTCACTTCAATTAGTACAAGCAGAAGTCTATTTCCTAGAAAATAATTAATCCTATGACATTTATGTAAAATCCTTCTGCGTTAGGCTATAATTTCTCTAAAGAAACCAGGGCTTGTTTACCTTTGTATTTCTCACATCATATAGCAGTGACTTACACATACGATTAACACCTGTCTTGTGAACTGAATTTAACTATAGATGAAGTAAATGGCTTTGGACTTGGATGATCCGTGGCAACTGTACAGGTAGAGGTTCAATAATTCTCAAGGATAGAGTGTTGGGGCAGAGAACAAATTCAAAAGGAAGGCTTTTTGGTTAAACTTGGTTTTGAGGCATGATTTCTATGGAAGCAAACCACACATATTCACACCCGTAGCAAGCACTACCTCCACACTCCTGGTCAAAACCTAGCAAGGATGAGAAAGGAAACCCAGGCAGTCACAGCACAGCACGCTCTGGTTGGGAAACGGTGACCTCAGCTCCTGAAGATCAGTAACTGATAGCCAGAACAAAACGGCAAGGCGACCACCAACGTGCAACAGCTGCGGCCCACACCCCCTGTGAGACAGACGTCAGCGGAGAACTTCATCGTGGAAACTTGCCGCACTTTACTTCCGAAGATAAATTTTCTCTTTTCTACAAAGACTTTTTAACAGGCTTACTTCCATAAAAGACAATTTTTAATATCCTTATAGTAAGAAGGTAGAGAAAAAGCACACCTTTCCATCTAAGTAGGAGAATCTTCAATTTTTTGTACGTAAAAGACAATTAACATATGGTTATTATTTTAAAATATTATTTTTCTGGATTCAGCAAATGTCCTTGCTGCTTCAAAGACTCAACTCCTTTTTTGATTACTGTTGTACTTTACCCACAAGAAAAGAGTTTTTGATGAAGTAAGTCTTCATCATTTGATGAAGTAATGGCACCTGAAGGGCCATTTGAACAATAAGAAACTCAGTCTGTGAAGATTTCCTGACTATACCCTGACTACACCCTTACAGCTCAAAAACTAAGGAAGTAGCCCAATCAAGTATACACAATGGGATATGACAGAAAGGCAGATAAAGACAAGGCTGGATTTCCTGCCTTGATATGAAATGTTCCCTTTTCACTGCCAAGCAGAGTGTGGCGGGCACAACCACCAGGGCCAGGTGGCACAGCCATTATCGAGCCTTTTGAGCGGATGGTGAGAAACTGGCAAGCTGCTGAGAAGGGCTATTTAGGGCTCAAGGGGTTGACGTCACTTTTGGATAATGAGTTAGGCTTCAAAATGATGACACTGCAATCACATCACTTGAGAACAGAAAAGAAAGTGCAACTGCTCCTGAGTGTCTCTGAGAACATATCAATCAAATCACTGAGAAAGTGGCCCAGGATAGTGTATATTTTTATTTATTTATTTGGCTGTGCCAAGAGATCTTAGTTGCTGTATGTGGAAATTTTAGCTGTGGCATGCCAACTTTTAGTTGTAGCATGTGGGATCTAGCTCCCTAATCAGGGAGCGAACCTGGGCCCCCTGCATTGGGAGTGTAGGGTCTTAGCCACCAGACCACCAGGCATGTCCCAGGATAGTATATTTTAAATTGCATTATTAGGACACACAGATTTGACCTGCTTTACTTCACTAACCATAAAAGGCTAAGCAGAGAATAAACTTCATCAAGGCAGCACTTGGTGGCCATCCATTGTGTTGACACTCATAACCAAGGAACATTCCCAGGAGGGTCCGTCCTGTACAACAGTAAGGCACCAAATCAGGCTGAGAGTAGCATCAGAGCAAACTCTTCTAGCTTTTATGCCTTCATTTTCATCTCCTGTGAAGCATGCCACCCATAATAAAGGGCTACAAATTTAGCTAAAACTTAATACTGCTTCTCTTTCAAAATGAACATCAATTGTAAGAAAGAAACAGGCACAGCATTTGCTCAAACAGCTGGTTCCAGCAGCTTCTTCAGATGATAATGAAGTGGCTGGTGATGATGCTCTGTGGCTACAGAATCTATACTTAAGTGAGACTGGTTTCTGAAAGCTTCCCTAAAAACATGGCACCCTTCCCTTGCTTTTGGCAGGAAGATTTAACATTTAATGCTATTAAGTGAAACCTCTGAAGTGTTAGTCGCTCAGTCGTGTCTGACTTTTTGCGACCCCATAGACTGTAGCCCGCCAGGCTCCTGGATCCATGGGATTCTCCAGGCAAGAATACTGGAGTGGGTTGCCATTTCTTCCTCCAGGAAACCTCTGAAGGATCAATACCAAAAAAGCATATCATTCAAACATATCTTTACATTCTTAGTTTATAAGCCCGGGACACTGAGGTCCCATGAATATACCTCCAATTTCACATATTTGAATGCTAGTGTATGAAAGGAGGGGTGTGACTGTTGGATGTGATGAATTCTTTGCAAATTCACAAGTACAAACAGGATTCGTAACATAACAGGAAGTAAGTCGAGGCTCAGAATGTACTTACGTTTTACACCAAAAAACAGAAACAAACAAAAAGGGTGGCAATTCAAGGAACCTATAGGTGACCAGTTGAGGTGGTAGCTAAGGGCCATTTCTGAGGAACTAGGAGCAAAATATGCCTAGGACCCATGCTTTAATGAAGAAATAGTAATTAAAATACACATAAAAACGTTTATCTAAATGCTACCTAAACCAAATTGTGTCTGATTTCGGTAGTTTTTCTCGCCAAAGGTCACCTACCCTAGGGCAAAGTTGCTGTCCTCCTTCCAGTCCATGATGCGGCAGATGAACAGTGTGTTGGCATAGTCTTTGGGCCGGGTCACAAAGTCCTGCGGACAGTCCTTGAGAGGCACATATATTCTAGGCACCCGGTGGTCCGAGGGAGAAAACAAGGCGTATTTCCTAAACAGTTCACTGTTCTTATCAGCCAAGAGTTTGAGGAAGCCAGTCGCTGCACGTGAGTGCTTTTTCTCCAAGATGTAAACCACCTGAAAATACCAAGGATACATATATGGTTAGTGTTGTTTATCTACAGTAACTAGACAACAGTCGGGAGAAGGCAGAACGTTACCTGGTCACCTCGCTGGGTCCAAGAGTTTTCCTAAGACCTACTGAAATACTACTTCTCAGTGAGGCTCTGTGACTAAATGACTTTACCACAGTGTCAGTTTTGCATATGAGTGCTGTTTGCCTGGTAATTTTAGATCAAACAAAGAAACTACACACACACACACAAAAAATAGAGAGCGCACCATTGGGGGGCAGCAGCAAATTGCAGAACACAAATTCCATCTACAGAGGTTGCTTCTACTCAGTTCTGACCAAAGTCAAAGCCATTTAAGAAGGCGGCCCAGTGTTCCCAGATGTTTTGTTTTGTCAAGAGAAGCCAGAAGCCTGATTTTTTTTTTTAACTCGAACCACTCCCATTTTTTTTTTAAATGAAAGCTACTAACTCAAAATTTTTAAACATTGCATAGGTCAAACAAAAAACAAATTTGTGAGAATTCCCTGGTGGTCCAGTGGTTAGGACTCCACTACCACTACATTGCTGAGGACCCAGGTTCAATCCAGGGTTGGGGAACTAAGATCCTACAAGCTGCGTGGTGTGGCCAAAAAAATTTAAAAACTAAAGCTTTTTTTTTTTTTTTAAGGCACAAATTTGTGAGCCAGATCCAGCCCATGGTCTTTCCGTTTGTTATAATCTTTCACACTTATCATGTTGCCTAGTGTATGGTTAGTATTCAAAATGCTTCTTAAAATAAAGATCTAGGTAACTGAATGGGCACTTGGCTGGGTGGGGTGGGGGGCAATAATATATATGTAATATAATTTAGAAATTCCCCATGTCGGTATTCAGGAGACACTCTCCTAGCCAACTTGCTAGACTGAGCGTCAACACTGCACTCCCAGGGTACACGTACCAACAGAGAGGAGACCACGTGCTCTCACACACTTCGCCCTTGGTACCACTCCTTCCACCCAGAGCTACCCCCATAGCGAGGATCAGCTGGATCTAATCCCATATCTGAATATGTCACCAGCATATATCATTAAAAAATAAAGTTGAATTATGCAAAAAACAAAAAAAAAAAAAACCACAAACAAACAAATTGGTTTTGTTACTATGATACCTAAATTAAATACTTTGGAGGAACTAGAAAATACCTTATTAAAAACTTACTTTTGAATTATATATGGTCATGACAACAATAAAAATCTAGGCGTCTACACTCATATTGCTTCACCAGTACCTAAATTCTCACGCTGCTTTAAATAAACCAAACCAGAAATTATAGTGCAGTTTATGCAGAAAGATAACACAGAACCTCAATAAATACCTCCATACACCAAGAAAGGCAAGTGAATATATAGGTATATGTTTACAGTTTATATATATATGAGTGAGTGAAGTTGCTCAGTCGTGTCCAACTCTTTGCGACCCCATGGACTGTAGCCTATCAGGCTCCTCCGTCCGTGGGATTTTCCAGGCAAGAGTGCTGGAGTGGATTGCCATTTCCTTCTCCAGGGCATCTTCTGACCCAGGAATCGAACCCAGGTCTCCCGCATTGCAGGCAGATGCTTTACCGTCTGAGCCACCAGGGAAGCTCATATATATATATATATATATATATACACACACATATATATATGTATGTATTTAAAAGATTCATTTTTTATGATTCCCTGCTTCCACTGACTTTTCTTATGAACTGAGCAACTTCAGTCCTAACTGAATTGTACGCGAGGCCTGCAAGAGGAAGCAGCGACGAGTCAGACAAGTGAAAGAAACAGGCAAAGACCTTTGCTGATCTCTGCAGCGACTTCTCTGGTAACACTCTGGAGTCCTGTGACGTGAAGGTGTTCTCGTCTTTTATCGCTGGTGCACCAGCATCCTCTTTGCCTAATTTAAAACAAGAGAACAGAAGAAGAGGAGACGTAGATGCAGAGCTATGAGGCATACAGACTTCTGGTGCTTTTAAACTCAGAGCCGCAAGGATTCTTGGATACCATTTACCCCAAACTACTCATTTTACAGAAAAGGAAACCCGGGCCCACGGTGGTTAGGTGACTTGGCTAAGGTCAATTACATCACCAACTTATATTAATGCTCACACTCAGCAGGCCACATTTTATCTGTTTAACATTATTCATATATTAGGCATCATATAAGTGGAGTTACGTTGAATTAAACTAAATCGCCTGTGTCAAAATGCCAAAAAAACTAAATGCTATACACTGTCCCTACCCGTAAGGAAGAAGAGAGACATGTTAACTTATATGCACATCTGCTGAAATAAAACAAAAGCAAAATAAATGTTAACTGTTAAAAGTACTTTGGTACCAGCCATAACAAACAAAATGGTGGAAAATAGATTATATTTATTAAATAAACAAATAAAAAAGCCAACCCTGATTTTCCTGGCTTTTCTTAGTGACATTATATAAAGAGTAAAGTACTTAAAGTCTTTTAATGTTTAATTTCCTTTCTTAAAAAACTTATAAAATGCACATTCACCCAAAAAACTGAAACCACATCTCTCCAGTAAAGAGGGAGTTAGGCTCTGGACCAGAAGTATTAAAACCACTCATGAAAAAAAAGCAGCAAATTACACACTTCTGAACATTTAATATTTTATATTTTCATGTGTTACATTAGATTTCCCCCACAAAATATTCTTATCCAACTACCCTGGAGTTTCTAGATGTTAGGGGTCACAACCAATTCATGTGGGACCCACTCCAGCTAGCTGAGAGAGACTTGTACTTATCATCATTTAGACATTATCATGGCCAAAATAAATAAGTAAATCCTTTTCAGGACTGGCCTCTTAGCAAAGGCTTAGCTGAAAGCCAACTTTACTCTGGGCGTACTCTGGAAACACTGACATGATCTGACCTATTGGGGCTTAAGAACCATCAACTGTATGCTTTTCCATCTATGCTAAAATCTACCTACCTAGTGCCCACTGAAAGCAGAATTCTTACTGTTTTCTGAAAAGAAAAACAAATGAAAACTTTCCCGTTGTCAATCACCATGTTTATCAGTAAAAGAGGGACATCATCTAAGTTCATCTTTTATTTTAGACCAAGTTCAGGATTCCAAATGCATCAGATGCTTCCAGAACAACCTCTTTTATACTCTTGGTGGTTTAGTTGCTAAGTCGTATTCAACTCTTTGCAACCCCATGGACTATAGCCCACGAGGCTCCTCCCCTCCATGGGATTTTCCAGGCAAGAATACTGAAGTGGGTTACCATTTCCTTCTCCAGGGGATCCCATCCCAGGGATTGAACCCAGGTCTTCTGCACTGCAGGCAGATTCTTTACTGATTGAGCTACCAGGGAAGATTGACACTCTTAGGGAGAAAAAAAAGACCTATACAAATTGTTGACCTATCCCATAACATATCTTGTCAATGTGTTCTGCAGAACAAGGTAAATTCAGGAAAGATTAGGAGGCTGGAATTACCACGAACAAGTATACTCTACCCAGATGTCTGATATCAAGATCTGGCAATCAAGAAAAGGTAGTGAGGGGGTTTCCAAGATAGCCCAAAATCCTGGGCAGGCAGCTTTCTGTGATGGTCACTGATGGCTCCATCTTAAAATAACTATTGCTTCAGATTCCATTCCAACCATAAGCAACTCTTCTGTTCTAATGGTTATGCCAAGTTGCATTAAAAAAAAAAAGAGGAAGTGGCCAATCGTGATTTTCAGAGATGACCTTTTCAGGGTCTATGTTCATAAGGATCGCTGGAGAAGACTTTTGAGAGTCCCTTGGACAGCAAAGAGGTCAAACCAGTCAATCCTAAAGGATATCAACCCTGAATATTCATTGGAAGGACCGATACTGAAGCTGAAGCTCCAGTACTTTGGCCACCTGATGCAAAGAGCTGATTCACTGGAAAAGACCCTGATGCTAGGAAAGACTGAGGGCAGAAAGAGAAGGGGACAAAAGAGGATAAGATGGTTGGATGGCATCACTGACCAAGCAGACATGAGTTTGAGCAAGCTCCAGGAGATAATAAAGGACAAAAAAGACTTGCATGCTGCATTGGATATCCTGGCAGAAATAAGGCTTGTTCAGACAAAGATGCATTCTAATATTATAAGGTAAACTGAAGCCTGTAGCCTTACAGGTAAGCACCAAAAATGTGTTCAATAAATGTAAAGAAACACACTGCCAGGTTAGAAAAGTGAGTCACCTTAATAAGTTTCCAACAAACCTACATCTTGGCATATCAAATAGCAAAGCTGTCAATTTAATGAGAGAACCTACTGCATTGTTTAATCACAAGACCATTTGTTTATTATACTTATTCCATGTGTATTTATTAGCATTGGGCATTGAGGATTCAGTGTGAATAAAAGAAAGATGATCCCAACTCTTAGGGAACATACAGTTTAACACTGAAGTGATATTCAATAAATACACACTTGATCAATATGAAGTTATAAACTGTGATAAATGCTAAGAATGAACACTCGCAAGGAGGAACAACAGAGAACATATGATTTAGATTAAGAAGTCACAGAAAGGCCCTGTGTGCAAGTGACATTTGAGTTGAGACATGAGGAGGTATGCATAGGAGTGAGGAAGGGGACAAAAGACCCTGGGTGGGGAATGGTACTTGGGAAGGGGTGGAGGTGTGAAGTCCTAGGCACGGTCAAGGAATGGAAAGACCAATAGGCTAGAGCACGTGAGCAAGAAAAGGCGTGGCAAGAAATGGAAATGAGAGGTAGACAGGAGTCAAGTCAGATGGGGCCCTGCAGAAGTTAAGGATCCTGGGTTTAAACCTGCATACATTAGGAAGCTGGCTAAGGATTCTGTTCAAGAAAGTGACTGCCTGACTTGAGATTGGGCCAACCTAAGAGGGTGGATGTAGGGAGGTCAGTGAAGAGCTACTGCCAAGTTCAGACATGAGAGGATAGTGCTATAAGGCCGGCACTGGAGATGGAACTAAAAGGATCAATTTAAGACATGTTTTGGGGCTGAACTAATAGACTTTGGTGGCAATTAAATGAGAGTGTGAGGATTATTACATATAAGAAATGAAGGATTACTTCAGCTTTCTGATATCTGCAGCTAGGTTGTTAGAGGAATTGCTGGCACAGGGAAGACTAGAGGAGGTGAAAATCAGGAGTTCAATCAGTATTACGGAGGAGGTTCCATTTGAGAAGCCACCAATGAGACCTTCAAGTGATGATATTGAGTAAGCAGTTCAACATGAAGTTCTGGAACTCAAGAAAAGAGATCTGGATCCTGGCTCAAAGTATAATTTATATGCCAAGAACATCAATAACCTCAGATATGCAGATGACACCACCCTTATGGCAGAAAGTGAAGAACTAAAGAGCCTCTTGATGAAAGTGAAAGTGGAGAGTGAAAAAGTTGGCTTAAAGCTCAACATTCAGAAATTAAGATCATGGCATCCAGCCCCATTACTTTAGGGCAAACAGATGGGGAAACAGTGGCAGACTTTATTTTGGGGGGCTCCAACATCACTGAAGATGGTGATACAGCCATGAAATTAAAAGATACTTACTCCTTGGAAGGAAAGTTATGACTAACCTAGACAGCATATTAAAAAGCAGAGATATTACTTTGCCAACAAAGGTCCATCTAGTCAAGGCTATAGTTTTTCCAGTAGTCATGTATGGATGT
>NW_011494640.1:3760412-3854958 GCF_000754665.1 Bison bison bison
GCCAACAAAGGTCCATCTAGTCAAGGCTATAGTTTTTCCAGTAGTCATGTATGGATGTGAGAGTTGGACTATAAAGAAAGCTGAGCGCCGAATAATTGATGCTTTTGAACTGTGGTGTTGGAGAAGACTCTTCAGAGTCCCTTGGACAGCAAGGAGATCCAACCAGACCATCCTAAAGGAGATCAGTCCTGGCTGTTCATTGGAAGGACTGATGTTGAAGCTGAAATGCCAATACTTTGGCCACCTGATGCAAACAACTGACTCATTTGAAAAGACCCTGATGCTGGAAAGATTGAAGGTGGGAGGAGAAGGGGACAACAGAGGATGAGATGGCTGGATGGCATCACCAACTCAATGGACATGAGTTTGGGTAAACTCCGGGAGTTGGTGATGGACAGGGAGGCCTGGTGTGCTGCAGTCCATGGGGTTGCAAAGAGTCAGACACGGCTGAGTGACTGAACTAAACTAAACCATATTTATACTTTACAGCACAAGCCACAGAGAAGAAATTCAAACCCAAGTCACGTCAGCTGGTAAGTTCATGAAGCTCAACCACTGACACATGCTCAAGTATGGAATAATGTACTGTCACTGTTAAGGAAGAAAGAACAATTCACTGAGGAAGTGAGTTGGGACTTGAAGGATATACAGATGTTTTGAACAAAGAAAGTTGAAAGGCATTCCAGGTAAAGGCCAGCCCTGGTACAGTGGCCCAGAGCTGTGAAAGAGCCTGACGTGGTAAAGGAAGATGAAGATTAAAGTTGTAATTTAAAGGATGGAGGCACAGCCTTTTCTCCTTTCCTTCTTCTTGCTGGCTGGAATCTGGATGTGAGAGCTGGCCCTCGGGCACTCATCTTGGTCCTAGAGGCTATAGGACAAGTGTGCATTCTACTGTGCAGAGAAGCACAGCACAGTTGAAGACTATGGAGCTATCCTACAAGACTTGACCTGTCTACCTCTGTTCTTTTCTGTGAGCTAGAAAAAAAAAAAAAAAAAAACCTTCTTATTTAAGTCAGTGATATTTTAGGATTTAATGTCACTCTCAGCAGAACATACTTCCTAAGACACATGGACATGAGTTTGTACAAGCTCCGGGAGTTTGTGACGGACAGGGAAACCTGGCAAGCTGCAGTCCATGGGGTTGCAAAGAGTCGAACACAACTGAGCAACTGAACTGAACCGAACCGAACACACAGGTCCTTACAGTGAAACTGATAAGTTTAGATACTAATCTACCAAGCATTATAAAGGCCAGGGACACATACATTTTATAGCTCTGAATTTGGTGGTATTCTGGAGCAGAGAAACAACAGTTAAAGAGATCTTTGAAAGCTGGGTTTACAGGCTAGGCAAGACACAATCAGAATCTAAATTAAGATAGTGGCAGTGGGAGTGAACAGAGGCAAAATTTGAGAGAGATTTCTGAGAAGGATGTTGCTAAGTGTGTTTGCATCACTATGAATGACTTAGTACCAGAAAAGGGGCTACGTTAAAAGACCTTTGATTGAGTATCAGGAAGAATGCTTTGACAGAACAATAAAACTCCTTGATCAATTACCAGAATAGGGCAGAGTTGCTGGCAGTCCTCAACAAAGGAAAAGGCTGTGTGGCCCACAGTCTTCAGTTTTGCCATACTGAAGGCAGAGCTGGCCCCATGCATTCTGTGGTCCCTTCTAGCTTAAAATGTCTAGAAACTAGCGACTACCAATATTCTTCATCTAAAAAAGAGAACTTTCTAAAAACTAGACACACTACAAGGACAGCAACTGCTCATGATGTTCTCCAAGAAACACTCTGAGGAAAAATCCAGTGAAATCCTAATCTCTTTATGCTGATTATCTGAAACTTCTATTTTAAACATTCAAAAAGTAAAACACCATGGTCTGCTGGAGTTGGCATTGTCACTTACTTAAAAATCATTCTGATTTGGCCTTCTCATACATAAGCAACAGATCGACAAGGCTGATGATTCTGAACACTTGACAAATTTATTGGCTTTTCAGATGATTAGACTGTGATGATAAGTGAAAGCAATGTGAAGAAAAAAGCAAGAAATTGGGCAAAAAAGGTGTTTCAACCTTTCCAATGCAAAGAGTGACAAACTCTGACAAATCTAAGCTTTTCCATCTCTGAGTGGTCACAGAAATTTACAATTTCCACCAAGAATTCAATGAAAACTGTCATATAAATTGGTACATGAAAACAATTCCCCTCAGATCTCTCAAAATGAGCCAATGAGGATAACTTATTTTACAGGCCCCAGTGAAATGTAGGAATGACAACAGAGGTCCTCACCAGGCCAGGTAACACTCATGTTATCCCCATTTTCTGTGCTGCAAGTTTGCCAGCCCGAGCAAGTTTCTCACTCTGAAGTAAAGCTACTGAAATCACCTGGTGCCAGAGAATGTCCACAGTGTGTTCACACACATGACCTCGTTTGAGCCACAACATAACTTCACACAATAGGTAGAGCGGACATTGTTATTCCAGGTTCATCAGGGAAATGGGGGTAATGAAAGGGCAGAGCAGGCGATGACGACAGGCAGATCCTGGTGCTGTGGCAGCCTATTCTCCACTTAAGCAGGAATCAGAGCATCAGGGGAAATGCCATGAAAACCTACGTCAAGATATTGCTTAAGGACTTCCTTGGTGTTACAGTGGATAAGAATCTGCCTGCCAGTTGCAGGAGACATGGGTTCAATCCCAGGTCTGGGAAGATTCCACATGCTACGAAGCAACTAAGCCTGTGCATCATAACTACTGAGCTCACGCTCTAGAGCCCAAGAGCCACCATTACTGCAACTACTGAAGCCCAAGTGCCCTAGAGTCTGTGCTCTGCAGCAAGAGAAGCCACTGCAATGAGAAGCCCGTGCGCCTCAACAAAGAGTAGCCACTGGTTGCCACAACTAGAGAAAGCCCACGTGCAGCAACAAAGACTCAGCACAATCAAAAATAAAATGAAATAAATTAAATTAAAAAATCAAACCCCGCAGTTCCATGTTTTTTAAAAAAGACATTGCTTAAGTGGCCATGGGACTCCCTGAAATGCTCAAGGGCATACCACTCAAGGCAAGTATGGCATACCATACTTGAGTATGAAACGTTCCCTGAAGCATCAACTCAGTGAAGGTCCTGGGTACCTGTAGGGTGTCAGGCACTACAAATGACCCTGGCTCTGTCCTCAGAAAGCTCATGTGTGGGAAAGTGAAATTGAAAGTCGCTCAGTGTCCAACTCTTTGCGACCCCATGGACTTATACAGTCCATGGAATTCTCCAGGCCAGAATACTGGAGTGGGTAGCCTTTCCCTTCTCCAGGGGATCTTCCCAACCCAGGGACTGAAACCAGGTCTCCCACATTGCAGGTGGATTCTTTGCCAGCTGAGCCACAAGGGGAAGCAAAATGTAAACACTACTGAAAGTACACGTAGTTGGTGAGTACAGTAAGAAGGGGGCTAGGGAATTTGATGGTGAAGCCCTGAGCTGAAACGGGAGGGCTAAGTAGGAGCTGGCTAGATGTATGGGCATGCAGAGCATTCCAGAAAGGGAGAAAACCAAGTGTAAAGGTACACAATCAAGACTAAAATGAGGAGAACAAAGGTTCTCTATGTCTAAACATGTTGCGGGGACCAGACTACTACAAAAGGCCTCACATTGAACCGCATGTATTTTACCTGTAGGGATGGAAAGATTTGAGAATAACGTAATCAGAACTATATCTGATGAGGAGTCAAGGGTCAGCCTATTGCTCCTTTGAAGATAATCTGTCTTTTTCTCTAACTGCTTTTGAGATTTTCCCTTTGGTTTTCTGTAACTTCATCTTGATGTATCTAAGTTTTAATTTTTTTTTAATTCTACATATAATCATTGGTCATAAATCTGAAGTTTGGTGTCCCAGTTGTTATGGGAAATTGCCATGATTACCTTTAAATTTCACCTTGGCTCATTTTCTCTCTCATCCCCTTTCCAGGTCTCTTATTTAGACCTCTCTATTCTCCATGCCTCTAACTCTCTCCCTCTGCATTTTCTATTTGTTTTCGCCATGCTTTACTCTGGATAACTTTTTCTTACTGTCTTCCAGTTTGTTAATTTTTCTCTTCATCTTTATTCAATCTTCTGTTAAATTCATCCATTGAGTTCTTCTCTTTAAACTTTTAATTAATATATCTTTCCTCATCCACTGAGTCTTAAATTTCATTACTGTTATGTTTACTTCTAGAAGTTTTATTTGGCTCCTTTTTAAATTTGCTATGTCCCATTTCAGTTTCCTATTCTTTGCAGATATATTCAAGCTTATCTTTTATTTCCTTAAACAGTAGCTTTTATAGATGGTAATGATTCCAATATGTGATGACATCTATGAAGGGCTGTTTCTGTTGTCTGTGTTGCTGATGATTCTTGTCCTTGAGTATGGTTTCCTTGGGTACCTGGTTATATTTATGTGCTGGTTACTGAATAATTTGAGGCCTAGGCTGAAGAAACCTTCCTTCTGAAAGAGTTTCCACTAGATTTTGCCAGATACCCCGAGGTACAACCAACCCATAAACCAGTTCAAGACTCGATTCCTTGGTTGATCCAGTCAGCTTGAACCTGGGCTGCAATTTCACAAGAGAGCTGGTATGTTTCAGGTCTACCCTCAGCCTGATAGTGTAGTCCTTTGGGGTCCCAGTTTCTTATGAGAAATCTGGGCTTTATTTCTGTCCCCTACAGCCGCTGGGCAAATCTGCACTCTTGCATGAGTTCTCCATTACAATTTTAAGATGGTAATGCCTATGAGCTCTCTAATGCTTTAGGAAGAAGATTGGGTTTGGTTTGGTCTTGGTTTTATATTTTATCCAAATATTTTTTGTTGTTTCAGTATGAGCGTACATGACTGAGTAACCATCAACCATTACTATCAACAGAAAGTCACTAAGGTTTGTATCTTAGAAATATTTTTCAGGTAACAGCGTAGAGCCTAGTGAGCAGTGACAGGAGTGAGAACAGGAGAGCAACAATGTAACCTGAGCAGGAAACGCAGCAAGGAGTGTACTGTGACAGGGCCCAGTGCTACATTAAGCAGAATCACAAGGGATGGAGAGAAGAGCCAGGTATTCTCACACTGATTCTCAGCAACCCCATGAGGGAAGCATTACTATTCTGGTTTTTAGAGCAATCAGCAGTTCACAGAGGTAAAATAACTTATCCCAGGGTTCATCCAAGGAGATGGTTAGTAGAGGTGGCATCAGAACCCAGTAAGACTCCAAGTCTAAAGTCTTCTCACCACAGTATGACAAGATCTAGAAGCAAGACAGGTGAATGTGGGTGGGTTCCAATGAGGAGATAGGAAGGTTGCCAAAAGTTGTATAATTCACTGAAAGATACCTCTGGATTTTAAATTTTAGAAGGTGCCAAGTGATAAACAGCTCTCTAAATAACTTCATTGCTTCCACTCACAGAAATGACAAGAGTGGTTAAAAGCATGAGCTTTGGAGTCCCAAGACCTAAAATCAAATCTAGGTCCTGTGATCTTGAATTTGTAACTTTGAACAAGTTACTCCCTCTCTCAACTTCCTCCTTTGGGAATCAAGAACAGTACACGTAAGTTATGTTTACATGTAGTGTCCTGGCGGAAAGTACATTAACAAAAATTGTTAGAAATTACTATTAATGTTACTGTTGTCACAGTCATTATCATTAGCTCTTGGTAGTCAGTTCTGAGTAAATCCAACCCTGTTACCCTGAACACAACTGACTGGACAGGGACTGGTATGCAGGACAATGGCAACATTACAAAATGGGTCACATTTCCTCATCTGTAAAATGTAACCCATCTTACAGAGTTAGTGGGAATGGTAAATGAAATTAACGTATATACAGTGGCTGGAGCACAGCAAGCACTCAGTAACTGCTATATAATATGTATTTAAATTGCCTGCACTTTTCTGTATGCTGGGTGCATTCTGTGCAAAGGAAGGAAGGAGAAGAAATGGTGCTACATCAGTAGGCAGAGACGAGGTCAACGTCATGAAGTTTGGATTTATCCCAAAGGCAATGGAGAGCTAGGGAAGGAAGCATACAGAGGACTAACATGACACGGTTTAATCAGCTCATGGTTTAACCGGTGGCTGAATGGGGAACAGATTTAGAAGTGAAACTGGAGGCAGAAAGGCCAGGTAGCAGGTGACTTCAATAAATTGGACTAGTGGCAAAGGGAATGGAGGATTCCGAATAGAGAGGTATTTAAAAGGCAAAACTTACCAGATTATTCAGATGCTAGTGGGAAACTGGAGGCTGGGGAGATTACATGGGGTAGAGTAAGGAATGGGAATGGGCTTCCTTATGGCTCAGTAGTAAAGAATCCACCTGCCAATGCAAGAGATTCAAGAGACGTGGGTTTGATCCCTGGGTCGGGAAGATCCCCTAGAGGAGAAAATGGCAACCCACTCCAGTATTCTTGCCTGGGAAATCCCATGGACAGAGAAGCCTGGTGGGCTATATAGTCAATGGGGTCGCAAAGGAGTTGGATATGCCTCAGCGATTAAACAACAACAATAAAGAATGGGAAAAGACTGCCTCATTTCCTTGGAATAGACATTCTCAAAGTATAGTTCCCCGACCAGGAACATCAGCATCAACTGAGAACTCTTAGAAAGACATATTCTCAGACCCCCACCCCAGACCTACTGACTCAGACCCTCCAGGGATGGGGCCGAGCCACTGAACACACCTCCCAGGGGACTCTGATGGCCCCTAAAGTAAGGAACCACTGCTCTAAACGATTGTGCGCTGACCAGCTAGAGGAAGAGTCTTCAGGCAACCAGGCAGGGACCTAAGTGCAGTCGGACTTGGTGAGTCTGAGGCGATGGCTATGAGATCTGATGCTTAAGAGAGAGAGGTCTGGGCGGGAGAGAGAAAAGAGCATATTACATGTGTGAAGAAGGCTGAGTGCCAAAGAATTGATGCTTTTGAACTGTGGTGTTGGTGAAGACTCTTTACAGTCCCTTGGACTGCAAGGAGATCCAACCAGTTCATTCTGAAGGAGATCAGCCCTGGGATTTCTTTGGAAGGAATGATGCTAAAGCTGAAACTCCAGTACTTTGGCCACCTCACACAAAGAGTTGACTCATTGGAAAAGACTCTGATGCTGGGAGGGATTGGGGGCAGGAGGAGAAGGGGACCACAGAAGATGAGATGGCTGGATGGCATCACTGACTTGATGGACGTGAGTCTGAGTGAACTCTGGGAGTTGGTGATGGACAGGGAGGCCTGGCGTGCTGCGATTCATGGGGTTGCAAAGAGTCAGACACGACTGAGCAACTGAACTGAACTGAACTGAACACGTGTACATAGGACTGATGAATAGACCAGTTCCCTTGGAAATGGTTCAGAATCAGAAGGGAAGAGAGTCCAGAGCAGAGCAGTCCTAGGAACAACAGCAGGAACAGCATTAAGAAAGCACAAGTAGAAGAGTCTGCAAGGGAAAGTAAGGCATGATCAGAAAAGGTAGGAGAACGATCAGGCAAATGTGAAGTCAGAGGAGCCAAAGAAAGCAAGCCTCTCAATAAGGAAAGTATGGTCGGTAGGGTGTACGTGGTGACAAGGTCACAGGAGGAAATGGAGTGAAGCAGAACACGGGGCGTGGGAACTAGGGGGTCGAGGGTGTGCATGCACCAGGCTCCGGAAGGCTGGCTGTGAAGGTGGGCGCGGCACAGGGTGGAAGCTGTGAGGGAGAAGGAAATCACAACACGGTTCCTTTTATGCTTTTAAGATAAGAGAAGCCTGAACACAGTTAATTGCTGATAGGAAAGAATCAGTAAGGAAGGTGTGGTTGAAGAGGGCACCATGAAGAAAGGGAGGGGACCCTGGGCAGGAAGGGATAGGATCCAGAACCAGAGGGAAGGACTAACCTCAGGCAGCAGGACAGAGAGAGTCCACCTTCCCTGCATCAAAATAAATCAGGTTGGGGATGAGCCTGGACACAAGCCAGTTGCTCTGTCTGGCGCTGGAAAGTTGAGGGGGTTCCACAGGGGAAGTCGGTGGGTGACAGCTCTTGCTTTTTGAAACACAGAAGCCAATTCATCTGCTGAAAAGTGCTAGGGGAGGCAGAGGATACCTAATACGTTCAGAGCTAGGCTTCACAACCCCAGGGGGGGATTACAAACAAACGGCATCCTCAGACAGCAGCCCTGAACATGCCGGGCACTGTGCTCCATGAATTCAAAACAGTGATGGTAACTAGTTACTGAGCACCTGTGGCACACATCTGGCACTGGGTTAGGGGGCTTATATGCCCTCCCATGTAATATTCTCCAATATTCCAATGAGGTAGGTACGATTATCATGCCAATTTTAGAGATGAGGCTCTAAAAGATCGTTTAGGAACTGAGGATCACGAAAATTAAATAACACACTTGCTTGTGGATACCAGCTAGGAAATGACAAGGGCAGGATTCAATCCTAAATCTCACCCTCTTCCCATGATGCCTCAGAACTTTCAAGATTTGAACAGCATTAATGGAAGTGATTAGTTGCTGCAGTCCATGGGGTCGCAAAGAGTCAAACACGATTGGGTGACTGAACAACAGTGGGAGGGAGAATGAAAAAGAAAACATGATTTTAGAGAGATGTGCCTTTATAAGATACTAGGAGAAGTTGATCAACTCCTGGGCCCATCCTGAGTTTGGGTGACTATGGGATATAAGTGTGACTACCTCCTCCACTCAAGCTGGAGATCCAGTTCTACATCTTGGGGCAGAGGTTGGGATTATCAATCAGATGATAACACTGTCTGAAAGTAGACAGATGTGTATAGACTGGAAAAGAAGGATTTCACACAAGAGTAACAAGATGAATAAATGAATGAAAAGAATGCTAACACTCCAGCATTAAAAGGAAAAAAACAAAATTCCTTCACCAACCAGTTCCCTTCCTTGTTCTAATTCATAGACTGATGAGAGATGAAGAACGGGGGGACTCACTGTGGCAGGACTTGGTCACCCTTCTCACCAGGCTGACCATGAAGATACGCTCAGGTTCCTGAGTTGAAGCTGTGCCCTGGATACAGTGACTTTGGGGGCCCAAACTTGAATCCTTCACAGGGTCTTCTCAAATGGGGCTTTGCACCAATTCCCATTTCCAGCTGTTAACTGTATTAATTACATCATCAACATTGCTTTTCTTTGAATACGCTCTGCTCCAAATCTTTCCCTTGCCTTAGGAGAAACCACTTTTAAATTTCTCTCTACTAAAGCTTTAATTGGTTTTGAGCTTCATGGCTCCCCAAAGACCCAAAATGTAGGCACACATACTTATGTGCTCCCATCTAATTCTGCATTTTTCCCCACAGATGAATGACTCCTCCCAGTTTAAGCTGACTTCCATCTGAGTTTTTCTTAAAGGCACCAAGCTTGACCTGCTACTTTTCAGTACCTGAAATAACAGTGTCTGACTAATGTTTCTTTACCTGCCTTCTAAAGATTAGCTATCCATCAAAACTTCAAAAACTGAACAAGGTGCTGTGCTATTGTAGAGGGTAGAGACTGGCCTCAAAGCATAGGCAGCTAAAGAAAATGAGTTTCCCTGTGTTTTGAACCCAGACCCCACATACAGCAAACATATATATATACATATATATCTCATGTTCTAAGTCACTTAAAGCACATATGACATTTCATCCTCTTGAACATTTCCAACAGGGATAATAAGATGCAGCTCACTGCTTGGGCAAAAGGGAAGAATTAAAATGCTGCTTCTAAAGAACCAGCCCCCTTTATCAATTCAGTTGTTATTATTAAATACCTAAAAATGGCAGGGCTCCAAAATAATCATTACCAGGCAAAAGAAAACAGTTTAAAGAAGAAAAAAATTCATAGAGGTTACGTCATTCCTGAGAACCATCAAGCCCCCAGCAAATGGAACAATGCACCACTCAAAAGTAGCTAATATATTTGAAGCTTCTTTAATGGAAAATTTCTTCTCCTTAATAAGGTAACAAGAATAGTTCTAAATGCAAATCAGGCAGATCACTGCTGCCAGGTTATATAGACATGGATGAGTCACTGCTTCTGATGCCTAACTGGCAAATCTGAAGGTTTGATAATGGATCCTGTGTGGCTGCTACGGAGAAAAAGGATTCAGGTGTTAGACAGGACAGCAACTAGTTTGGTCCTTCTTCAGTTTCAAAGGAGGAAAGAATAATCTTTTGCAGAACATTTCCTGAGTACAAGACTTTGTTCTGGAGGTTAGAAGTAGATGAAAGGTGAGCAAAAACAGTTATATGAGGGAAACAAAGGAAATATTCAACCCCAATAATATCAGTCATGGAAAGTGAAGAAAAACAAAAAAGTAGCTGTAAAGAAGACTCACACACAGAAAAAAAGAAGTCACAGAAAGGAAAGATCACACATTTAGTTGAAAGAAGTAAGTAGAGGCTCATGGGGAAAACCTCTTATGGTGAGTGGACTCTAAAGAGGGCCCCCAAGGACCCTCACACCTCTTGCTCGTCACACTATGACATAACTCCCTCCTCCCTCTGAGAGTAGGCAGGACGATGACTTGCTTCTAACCAACAGAACATGGCCAAGACAACACGGTGTCACGTCCATGATTAGGTTCCAAGAGGCTGTAATGTCCACTTAATAACAGACTCTGTCCCTTGCTGGATCTGATGAAGCCCGCTGCCATTCAGAGAGACCCATGGCAGCAGCTGGCAAGGAAACTGGTGCTCAGTCCAAAAGCCCACCAGGAACTGAGGTCAGCCAACAACCACATAAACTTGGAAGAAGACCCTTCCCCAGTAGAGCCTTCCGATGACCAGCACCTTGACTGCAACCTTGTGAGAAACCCTGAAGCAGAGGACTGCGCTGGGCCATGCCCGGATTCCTGACCAAAGGGGAACCTCGTTTCCTCTACTCACGACACTTAGGATACCAATTGTATGGGTTTCCACACCAAGCACGTCTCCAGTTCTCTGTGGACACTGCCTGCTCGTCCTACATTTTAATTCAGTCCTGACACTAACTATCTGGGATTAGCACAGGCTTCACAAGTGAAGGGCTCAGTCCCACAAAACTGCTCCTGCCCACTTCAGACACCAAACACAAGCTGTGGGTCTCCAGATACCCTACACTCTGAGTTGGCCACAAATGGAGGGGTTCCCATGGCCCACCCTTAGGTCTGATAATCTGTCATCATTATGACTGATGAGTCATCACAGCAACCAGGGCAGCACTTAACTTATACTGACTTGCTTAGTATAAAGGATACAGCCAGAGAGGGACACCGGAGGCCCAGAAGGACCCCAAGCACAGGAGCTTCTGTCCCCACGGAGTAGAGTGGTGCACCACCCTTCCAGGACGTGGATGTATTCACCAAGCCATAAGCTCTCCAAACCCCACAGTTCAGGACTTTTTATGAAGGCTTCACCACGTAGGCATCAGCAATTATTAACTCAACCTTCAGTTGCTCTCTGCTCCTGAAGGATGGCAGTAGGGCTGAAAATGTCAAGCTTCTAACCATTGTGTGAAATGGTTAGAATCATTTCATGAACAGCCCCATCCTGAAGCTATCCAGGAGTCCACCAAGACTTGCCGCATAGAACAGTAAGTGCTCCTACCACTTGGGAAATTCCAAGAGATGTAGGAGCTCTGTTAAGATGCTATTACCACCATTACTTGGGAAATTACAAGGGTTTTAGGAACTCTGTGTCAAGGAACTAGGGTCAAAGGCCAAATATGAGGGCAAGCACCCCTATCACTCAGGAAATTCCAAGGTCTTTAGGAGCTCTGTGTCAGGAACCAGAAGTGAAAGTCGCTCAGTCATGTCCGACTCTTTGCAACCCCATGGAATTCTCCAGGCCAGAATAATGGAGTGGGTAGCTGTTCCCTTCTCCAGGGGATCTTCCCAACCCCAGGGATTGAACCCAGTCTCCCTCATTGCAGGTGGATTGTTTACCAGCTGAGCCACCAGGGAAGCCCATCAGGAGCCAGAGGCAGAAGCCAAGTACATATTTCTTACTATGTTCTACTGACCTACAGTGGGATAAGTCAGTGGGACAGGAAGATGTGAGATAGTAAACATGTTCTATTAAGCCACTAAGCTTGTGGCAAATTTGTTACACAGTGATAATTAATATATACTTCAAATGACAGTTGACATTAGAGGAATGTCAAGGTTAGAGGAATTTTCAGAGGAAGAGTTGGGGAATTAGGCAGCATTCTCGGCAGAAAAGAGGCATGCAGACACCAAGATGGAAGAGGGAAGTGGGTGCTCAGGGACAATACAAGGTCCACTTTGGTTGGAGGTGAGGTCTGAGTGGGCAGGACCAAGAACATAAGCTGGAGAGACAGGCAGGAGGCCCCTGGTGGACAAGGACAGCTGTAAAGGGCCGTTAGAGCTCATCACTGACATCATGTGGTATCAGTTTTCTACAGGAAAACTCATTTGACATTTGTTGCTTTAAGAGGCAACAGGCTTCAAAAAAAAAAAAAGATTTGGAAAAGGCCCGTAACTCAATGTTACGATTTATCCCTTTCAAGGTATTTTCCCTTCCATTACCTCATTTGATTTATGTAAGAACCTGTGAAGAACTCAAGGCAGGTATTTATTCTCAAGTGTTTTTTTTTTTTTTTTAACAAATAAGGAAAATGAAGCACTAAGAGGCAAGAATGACTGGCAAAAGCTTTTGTTCAGTACTTTTTTGTTTCCTACTAGGAGTGTTGCCACATTTTGTTGGCTCTTCCTTCCCTGGTGGAGATGCAAACAGGACTGGCCAGACAGGTTTGGATCCTGGCCTCAGTGCTCCAGGGTGGGCTCAAGGAGCATTTATACCTGTAATAGTAGGTACAGGGAGACCTAGGAGAACTGCAGAATTGAGAATATAGTAGTTGAGTCTGCAGAAGCGGATATTAAGACAGCCTTGAAATGAGGAGGGTAGAAATGAACATCAGCTCCCAAGTCGAGCCTATCAAGTTCATACTCGACTGCTGCCTCTGGCTCAAGCAAATGAGTCAGAGTGGAGGGGACTGGCCAGACAGGGGTCAACTAACTGCAGGCAGAGCTGAGAGACTTCACTAAGGCAGCTGAGCTTGACTCAGGGGCCTAGTGAAAGGTGTGCAGGGGTGGGAGGATGGTTCCACTTAAACTGATAGAGGTGACTCATTCATTTTTTAGGTTTCTTTTTTAAAGCAGTATCTGAAAACCAACCTAGACAGCATATTAAATAGCAGAGACATTACTTTGTCAACAAAGGTCTGTCCAGTCAAAGCTATGGTTTTTCCAGTAGTCATGTATGGATGTGAGAGCTGGACTATAAAGAAGGCTGAGAGCCAAAGAATTGATGCTTTTGAACTGTGGTGTTGGAGAAGACTCTTGAGAGTCTCCTGGACTGCAAGGAGATCAAACTAGTCAAACCTAAAGGAAATCAGTCCTAAATATTCACTGGAAGGACCGATGCTGAAGCTGAAACTCCAATACTTTGGCCACCTGATGCAAAGAACTGACTCCTTGGAAAAGACCCTGATGCTGGGAAAGACTGAAGGTAGGAGGAGAAGGGGACAATGGAGGATGAGATGGTTGGATGGCATCACCGACACGATGGACATGAGTTTGAGTAAACTCCAGGAGCTGGTGATGGACAGGGAAGCCTGGTGTGCTGCAGTCCATGGGGTCACAAAGAGTCAGACACAACTGGGCAACTGAACCAAACTAAAAGGGGAAACCAATGCCAGAGAGATGAGTCATAAATCTGCAGAGTGGCAATGAAAGAGTCTCCATCAAAGCAAAAAGCCAAATGAAACCTTATGAAAGCAGGTTAAACACTAAGCTACAAAAAAGGCTTCACTACTCGACTGAATAAAGTTGGCATACGCTGACGGGAGGGGTGGACAAGGAAGGGTGTCTTGACAGGGCCTTCCCTTCTTGGAGTCTGAGGACCTGAAAACTAACTTCACAGACAAAACTGTTCAGAACCCCAGGTCGAGCTAAGTGGGGATGAAGACATTAACCATCCCCACCTGTAATGATTCTCACTTTCCAGTTCAATAAGTACAAAACTAAACTTTTCTCTTTCAAGCCATTCTTTCAAAATAATGGTTAAATGCAAAAAAAAAAAAAAAAAGAGGCCCTTCCTGAATAATTTGAAAGTCACTCAGTCGTGTCTGACTCTGTGACCCCAGGGACTATACAGTCCCTGGAATTCTCCAGGCCAGAATACTGGAGTGAGTAGCCTTTCCCTTCTCCAGGGGATCTTCCCAACCCAGGGATCGAATTCAGGTCTCCCGCATTGCAGGCAGACTCTTTGCCAGCTAAGCTACAAGCGAAGCCCAAGAATACTGGAGTGGATAGGAATAAAAGTTACTTTAAATAATTGTGAGAATCAGCCTTTTTTTAAAAAATAATCTTTAATCATTTGATATTCATTAAGGTAAGAAAGACATTCCTTCATTTCTAGAAAACAGTCATCACTTATTTCTATACACTTTTCTGTTAGGCCCCGTGCAAGGCTTTCAAAATCTTTATGAGAGTTAAGTACCAAACATCACCCTTGACCCTGAGTTTTCCATATGTACCAGCTCAGGCCTTGGTTTATAGGATAATGACTGCTGCTGCTGCTGCTGCTAAGTCGCTTCAGTCGTGTCTGACTCTGTGCAACCCCATGGACTGCGGCCTACCAGGCTCCTCCGTCCATGGGATTCTTCAGGCGAGAGTACTGGAGTGGGGTGCCATTGACTACTTCAGGTAATTCCAACTGTGGACCATCTACCCGATAATCTCTCCTATTTCCCACAGCTTTAACTAACAATATTCAGATCTAGAACTTGCATCAGTCCTCCTCTGGGTCTATATTTCTATTTTCAATCACTCACTGAATGTCACAACCTGAATGTCCCCCATACAACTCAAATTCAACACATAATCAGAATCTAGATTCATCGTCCTTCTCAAACCTGGTCTTATTTTTCTCATGTAAGATGTCAACACCTGTGCAGTTGCCTAATTAGATATCAAGTTAGTTGAATTCTTGAGTGTTCCTCTGCCTTATGTCCCATATCAGATCTACTATCGAACTCTGTCAATTCTGGTTCCAAAATATCTTGCCTCCCTATCCCTTCTCCTGCATGCCAGCTGCCTTTGCTCTCAGCCAGGTCTTCAAACATCTTAACTGGTTCCATTGCCATGCCCCAATCTCTCCCCTCTTCCTAACAATCAGTCTCGTTTCCTTAACAATGCTGGGTGACTTCCCGTTACCCAGATCTCTTAGCAAACACAGATAACTGGACAGAAGTTCACCACAGCCTGTTTCTCTAGCCTCCTCTCCAGACTGCCCCTCATCCCCCGCCCCGTGCATCCTGTGCTATTCCCTAGAGTCCTCAAGCTGTGGAGAACAAAATCTAATGGGTCCCTGGCAGCCAATATATTGATATGACTTAAGTCACATGTCCACTCAGGATCCAAATAAGTCCTGGGGACAGGGCAGAGCACATTGACCACTTTAGTAAAGGCAGTTCCCATGGAAGGGGAAGAGGGCCGTCAAGATCCAGAACACGTGTCTGTTCCTTTATCTCCTCTCATGGAATAATTTCACCTCAAGGACAAGCATCTGGATTTTACTCTTCATTCACCTTTCTTTACCGAGGAAGTGGCAGGATGCCTGGCTGGTCGTTCCCTCTGTATCTGTCTGAATGCTCTTAGTTGAGATGACAGAACATTCCACATAAACTGGCTTATGTCTCAAAGGTGATTCACTGGCTAATGAAATTAGAAGTTCAGAAGGAAGGCAAGCCTTAAGTCAGTTGATCCAAGGCTCAGCCCAGTGATGGTTGTAGGGGCCCAGAGTTTTTTCTGCTTCTTCACTCTTCTCTCCACGACACTTGGCAAGTCATACGACAGCTTCCAGTACCAATCAGGGATATGTGTTTCATGTTCACATCCACCAGGACACTATTTACATCCCAGAATTCTAAACAGGAGTCACCCTGATTAGACAGCTTAGGTCATGTGCCTACGAGAAGAGGAAATGGTAGGACACTACAATGTGCCCAATGCAGTAGTCACAAACCACATTCAGCTATTTATTAATAAATTAAAAGTAATATAATTAAAAATTCAGTTTCTCAGTCACATATCTCAAGTGCTCAATAGCCACATGTGACTAAGTGGCTAGAGACAGTACTGAACAGTACAGAAAGTCCTATCGGCACAAGGTGACCAAGCAACTTAACCAATTGGTATAAGGCAACCAAAATTCAGCAGCTGGGGTCAACTTAGCTCAAAGTCCAAGGAATTCGGGGAATGGGCAGATGTCCAGATGAAAAGCTGGGTATATAGGCAAAAGGGAAAGAGGGAAATAGACTCTAGGTGGGCAATGAACAATGCTCAACAAATTCTTGTAGAAAGAAATTAAACTGATCTGGCACGATTTGCTCTTCAAAAAATGCAACCCATTTGGAGACATTATCTGTTGTAATTAGAGGTATAAGGTGTTTTTCTTTTATGAACTCACTAACTTCCTGCGGGACACTGGACATGCCAAGTAACTTCTCTGAGTCTCAGTTTCCTCGTCTGTAAAACAAAAGGGGTGAACTAGATCAGTTGTTTCTAACCTTTTAATCAAAGCAGAATTTTTTACAATACATTTTTAATTAACTTTTGCCTCAGATCTCACACTTTAAAGTGTTTTTAGTAACTTACATGCATCAAAAACTAATGTTATCCTACTTCTTAACCAAAAGCACACAACTGTTCATTAGAGCCTCTGATCAGCAAGAAAAGTCTATATTACCATGGTAGGCTGGTATCATTTGTATCAAAAGTAAAATAAGTTGACCTTGCCATCTTACTTAAAGTAAATGAACTATTTTCATTTACTGTCATGAAACAGTGCTCCATGGGAAGCCCCTGGGATAGACTAACACATGTCAAGGAGAGTACTTGATCTTGTAGGACTCGAGTAGGTCCAAAATTTTATGATGTCTAATGTAACTGTAAACAGATATGATTCTTGTCACTAGCATGGACTTGCCTAACCTAAAAGTACCAGAGAGGGGTTTAAGTAGACATACTTGGAAGAAAGATTCCAAGGATGACTGGAAAAAGGGAGAAAATGATACCATCACACAAAGATGTTGATCTGTAAGCTCCCCCAAAGTAGATTATTAAGTAATCCAGGTAGGCAAGTATAAAGCTAAAAGTCAAACAAGAGAATTAGGAACGTAATACCACAAAAGATGTTAAAAGAACCAGGGGGCAGTGGGTGGCTCCAGAGACCTTCAAGTCTTCATTCACCTCTACTTGGGAGAAGGGCAGGCACACATAGAGACTGACTGCTAGAGACCGGGGAACTTCTGTTTCTCGGTAACAGCATGAACTGCACTCAATACAGATTATTTCCTTTTATTTAAATTTCTATCCCAGTAATTCAGTGTTTAAGTGCTAGCAAAAAGGCTGACAAGTGTGCCTATTCCTAGGTGCTGTAAGGAATGGATTGGAGCAGAGTATATTCTATAAAATTAATTACTTAAAATGTTAGAAAAATGTTCTGAAGCTCCAATTTCCTAGGTCCAATGAAACATCAAAGAGAAAATAGGTAGGAGTGACTCTATAAAAAATGGAAAGAGGAGAAAGTGAAAACAACAAGCCAGAGAAAGAACTAGACAAGCTCCAGGTATATTTCAATAAGGAACAAATGCAATTGTTATTATTTCAAGATTCCTCATGGTTTTCTATCTTTGTTAACCCTTCTAATCACTAGGTATTTAATGATTTTTTTTGAAATTTTATTTTTTTATCCTTTATTTATTATTATTTTTACTTTACAATAGTGTATTGGTTTTGCCATACATCAACATGAATCCACCATGGGTGTACATGTGGAAATTCTTTTAAAAATACCCACATTTCTCAAACAGTTGATATAGGTAGTGTAGGTAGTGTGATGTAGGTAGTAGTAGAATATGACCCAGCAATTCTACTCCTGAATATAGTAGTAGTATATGCTGGTAGTAGAATATGCTGGTAGTAGTATATGGTAGTATATTGAATGCAGTAGTAGTATATGCTGGTAGAAGAATATGCTGGTAGTAGAATATGCTGGTAGTAGAATATGACCCAGCAATTCTACTCCTGAATGTAATTCCAACTGAACTGAAAACAGGTACTCAGATACTTGCACACCAATGCTCATTTTTACAATACATTTAGGATTCTGGCCTGGAGAATTCCATGGACTGTACAGTCTATGGGGTCGTAAACAATAGGACACGACTGTGTGACTTTCACTTTCACTTTTCACTTTCACTCAAATACTTGCACACCAAGGCTCATTTTGGCATTATTCACTATTGAAGAGCCAAAAGGTAGAAGCAAAACAGTGTCCATTAACATGAATGGATAAACAAAATGTATATTCAATGAAATACTACTCAGTCATGAAAAGGAATGATATTCTCATACATGTGACAACATAGATGAATCTTGAAGACATTAGACCAAATGAAATAAGCCAGACACAAAAGGAGAAATGTTGTATGAC
The DNA here is from genome assembly GCF_000754665.1 of Bison bison bison. Classification (NCBI taxonomy): domain Eukaryota; kingdom Metazoa; phylum Chordata; class Mammalia; order Artiodactyla; family Bovidae; genus Bison; species Bison bison. Next base: position 3,778,921 of record NW_011494640.1, read on the forward strand.
TCCATTTACATATGACATATCGAGAATAGACCAAAACAAAAAAAAGAAGAGACCACTTAAAGAGAAGAAGTATGCCATCTACGGGGTTGCACAGAGTCGGACACAACTGAAGCAACTTAGCAGCAGCAGCAGATTAGTGGTTAGCAGAGGCTGGGGTGGATTAAACAGGGAGTTACTGTTTAACTGTTAGAGTGTCTGTGTAACATGATTTAAAAAGTGTGGGGATAGTACTAGATAGTAGTAATGGCTGTTGAACATCATGAATGTAATTAGCAGGACTGAAGTGTAAACTTTAAAATGATTAGAAAGGCAAATTTTGTGCTATATATATTTCATCACACACACGGAAGACTTTTAAACCTATAAGAGTTTCTTATGGAGTCTGTAGGGCAGGGAGCAGTGCGATAATATTTATTTCTTTCAAGGAAGGAAACTCAGGTGGCAGGAGAGAACAGGTAGGCCCTGTACTCTGACAGTCCCTTAAAGAAACCCTTAGAATGGAGGGGTTCTCTTCAAGGAACTAACTAGATGCCAATGATTCTTTAAATTACATTTCCCACCCAAACTATGACATGAAATTCAACCTACATTTCCAACTACACCTAACTACCTCAGACTTAACATGTCTAAAGATAAAAGTAGAGATTACTGACAATAAATAAAAATAAGAGAAATAAATCTCTACTAAAACACAGACACGTCACTTCCTAGTGAAATAAAAAATTAGGGGCAAACTGAAAGGTTTGATTATAGATGCAGAGGAAATTAATTGAAAAAAACTTTGTACAACTCTATTCTAAAATATTAATATTAGAATAGGTGCTAAAATGTATAATTTTCTTGCAAAATACAAATTATCAACATTAACACAAGAAGAGGGGAAAACCCTACAGAAACAAACAATCATTAGACATGGAAAAAGCTGCCAGATAAAGTCTTAACCCATGTTTCAACCATCAGTGCTTTAAATGGTTCAAGTACCAGAACACTTCATCCTTCTGAATGCTATTCTAAGTGCTCCAAAGCAGCGAGAAAAAGAAAGACTCCCAGTTCTTCCCACAAAGTTAACAAAGCCTGATACCAAGACACAGGGCTTCCCACGTGGCTCAGTGGTAAAGAATCTGCCTGCCAATGCAGGAGACGCAGGTTCACTCCCTGGGTGGAGAAAATTCCCTGGAAGAGGAAATGGCAACCCATTCCAGTAGTCTTGCCTGGGAAATCCCACAGACAGAGGAGCCTGGAAGGCTACAGTCTATAGGGTCACAAACAGTCAGACACAACTGAGCAACTGAGCATATATACACACACACCAAAACATAACAAAGACTGCCTAGTAAGAAGAAACTCACATCTTGTATTATAAATCCAAAAATCAAAAATAAACATTAGCAAACCAAATTGAGTTACATGTTAAAACATGCTATACACCATGACCAAATGAGGGTCACGGTTGTATGAGGGATGTAAGAATTATTCAATGTTATATACATTATCAAGTAAACAAGCCAAAGGGGAAAAAATGAAATCTTGAAAGAAGCTCAACAGGCACTTAAAATAAAAATTCAATATCCATTCCCATATAAACTTTAAGTAGAAAAGAAAGAGGACACTTGGTTAATTAGGTCTCAAGCCAACAACCAGCACCGTGCTTGAGGGTTTAATACTGGAAGCATTCCTGTTAAAGTCCGGAAGAAGGCATCCACCACCATTATGTAATACAGTTTTTAAAGTAATGGCCAACGCAATGAGGTAATAAATGAAAAGCACAAAATTAGAATGGTAAGGACAAAATTATTTGTAGATAAAATTGTTTTATACCTAGAAAATCAAAACCACCAATGAGAAAATTATTGGAAATATTAGAGCATTCATTAAGGTATCTAGTTTAAAGAGACAAAACAACACCAATAGCTTTCTTATTGTATCAATGATTATATGTAGGAAATTGCTGGAAAATTTCCTTTCAAATTAATACTAAAAAACACAAAATACTCATTGGTTTTTCCTAAAGTACAATAATGCTATAAACTATTAAACATATTAAGAGGATGTAAAGATTCTGCAATTCACACTGTGAACAGGTTTGATAAACCAAGACATATACAGATCATGCTGTAGTCAAAACAGGGCACAAACAGTCCCCAAAAAGGACCACACAATTGAGCAAAAGGATTGAGGCAATAAATTTTTATCCAAATTATTTTAAGTACCAATACATGGACAAAAAACCAATCCAATAACCACAAGAAACTAAGGAAATGAAGCGGTGCTACATTTCCTAACAATATATAATTAAAACATTCACTAAAGTCTTGTTCAGCATCAACTATCAATTTCAATAGCTTAAGCCAGTGGTTCTTCAAGTGTGGTCTGAGATCCTGCCAAAGGATTCACACGGTCAGGACTCTTCGTAATAATACTAAGACATTATTTGTCTCTTTCACTCTCATTTTCTCATGTCTGTAAAATCAGGATCAGTAAGCTAAACTGGGGATTCCCTGGTGGCTCAGACAGTAAAGCGTCTGCCTGCAATGCGGGAGACCCGGGTTCGATTCCTGGGTTGGGAAGATCCCCCTGGAGAAGGAAATGGCAATCCACTCCAGCACTCTTGCCTGAAAAATCCCATGGACAGAAGAGCCTGATAGGCTACAGTCTATGGGATCGCAAAGAGTCAGACACGACTGAGCAACTTCACTTCAAGCTAAACTGGCCCCATAGGCCAAACCCAGTCATGTCCACTCATTTACATATTCTCTACATCCACTTTCAGGCTACAAAAAGAGTTAAGTAGTTGTGACACAGAAGTCTGTCTCTGGGTATCCCACAGAGCTGGAAATATTTACAATGTGGCCCTTTACAGAATACCTCTGTTACCCCCTGCTCTAATGACTACTGGAATGTGTGCTGATGTATCCTGTGTTTTCTAGAATTTTCTAAGATAATCAATTTAAAGTATAAACAAGCACATTTTAGATGTTACTTCCATTTTTTGCCTCTGGATTTTGACTATTGTTTTATCTACCATAATCTCATTAACCTCACTAATACCCAATTTTAAATCACTATTTTAAAACCTGAAGTTTTTCTTAAATGTAGACTTGTGTACTTGCAGAATTTTGCAATATTTTAAAGCTTTCTTAGTTTTCATTTTAAATACAGAAATATTAATAGATATAACCTACATACATAAGAGCACCTTGGAGTCTTCAGTAATTCTTAAGAACATAGAAGTGTCTTGAGACCAAATAACCTGAGAATTACAGGTTTAAATAAGTTGTGAGTATTTCTGGCTTTGTGGGATACCCAGAGACAGACTTCTGTGTCACAACTACTCAACTCTTTTTGTAGCCTGAAAGTGGATGTAGAGAATACGTAAATGAGTGGCCATGACTGGGTCTGGCCTGTGGGGCCAGTTAAGCTTACTGATCCTTACTTTACAGACATGAGAAAATGAGAATGAATTGCAGCAGAATACACATTCTTTTCAAGAACACAAGGAACACTCCCCAGGATAAATCACATGCTACACCACAAAACAAGTCTCAACAAATTTAAGACGATAGAAATTATATTAAGCACTTTTTCCAACCACAACAGTATGAAACTAGAAGTCAATTACAGAAAGAAAAGTGGGCAAAGAACAAACATGTAAAGATTAAACAACATGTTACTAAAAAACCAATGGGTCAACAGGGAAGACAGAAAATACCTCAAGACAAATGAAAATGGAAATGACTTCCAAACTCTACTGGATGCAGCAAAATCAGTTCTCAGAGGGAAGTTTATAGTAATACAGGCCTTCCTCAAGAAACAAGAAAATCTCAAATAAACAATCTAACCTACCATCTAAAAAGAAGAACAAACAAAACCCAAAGTCAGCAGTGGTAAAGAAATAATAAAGATCACAGAGGATATAAAATAGAGATGAAAAAACAACAGAAAAGATCAATGAAACCAAGAGCTGTTTTTTTTAAATGAATAAATAAACAAAATTGATAACCTTCTAACCAGACCCACCAAGAAGAAATGAGAACTCAAACAAACAAAATTAGAAATGAAAGAGGAACAATAACAACCAATACCACAGAGATACAAAAAAAAAAAAAAATCATAAGGAAATACTATAAACACTTATACACTAACAGATTACCTAGAAGAAATGGACAAATTTCTAGAAACATACAAACTGCCAAGACTAAATCAAGAAGAAACAAACAATTTGAATACACTGATTACTAGTAGTGAAACTGCATTTGTAATTTAAAAAAATTCCCGCCAATGAAAGTCCAGGACTGTATGGCTTCACAAGGGAATTCTACCAAACATATAAAGAAGTAGTAATATAATATCCTCCCTGAACTAGTCTAAAAAAAGTGAAGAGGACAGAGTACCCCCATGAAGCCACCATCACCCTAATACCAAAACCAAAGAAACGACAAAAAAAAACCTACGAGCCAATATCTGGGAAGAACATAGATACAAAAATTCTCAACAAAATATTAGCAAACCAAATCCAACAATATATAAAAGGATCATACACTGTAATCAAGTGGGATATATTCCAGGGACACAAGAATGGTTCAATATCTGCAAATCAATCAATGCGATACATTAGCAAACAGGATAAAAATCACATGATCATCTTAATAGACACAGAAAAAGTAGTTGACAAAATTCATTATCCATTCATGATAAAAATTCTCATCAAAGTTGGTAGAGAAGGAATATATATCAATATAATAAAGGCTATTTATGACAAACTCTCAGCTAACATCACACCCAATGGTGACTAATGACTTCAGTAATGTTACAGGATACAATATTAATATATAGAAATCTGTTATAATCACTAATTATAAAGTACTTAGGTCCTAGAACATAGCTAATGCTCAATAAATATCAGTGATTATTATTTGTAACTACATATATGGTTAGTATGTATACAAAAATATATCCAGGTATATCCTAGATATGGCAAAAGTAGTATTCAGAGGGAAATTTATACCTTTAAAAGCATTTCAAAGGAAACAAGAAAAGTTGCAAAGAGTTACTGAACTGAGGAAGTTGGGAAGGGACTTCCCTGGTGGTCCAGTGGCTAAGATTTTGTGCTCCCAATGCAAAGGGCTGGGTTCAATCCCTGGTCAGGGAACTAGAGCCCACATACTGCAACTAAGACCTGGTACAGCCAAATAAATTAATTAAATAAAAAGAATTTTTAAGAAAAGAAGTTGGGAAAAGGGCAAAAAAGGAAACCCTCCCAAATAAGGAATTAAGTAACTACGATAAGGGTAAATATCAATGATACAAAGAACAACATCCCATCAACAATAAACAGAAGAATAACACAACAAAAAATCATGCTCCTGGAAAAGATTAATGTGGGTAAATTAACAAGATGGCGTCAGTCAGGCTCTCTCACCCCACACTCTCATGCCCTCTGGCCCCATGTTCTGTAAACAATGACTTTGCACAGTTGTGTATAGGCTGAGATTGCTTACAGCACTGTACATGCATATCACAAGGCACTCGCTTGGTCATGGGCTACTTTGTGCGGGATGCCAGTATGAACTGCATCAGGGCTACATTGGAGCAACATCATGGTTATGTTATATGAGGTTATGTTATGGCTTTGTTATTATTGCTAAGCTGCTAAGTCGCTTCAGTCGTGTCCGACTCTGTGCGACCCCATAGAAGGCAGCCCACCAGGCTCCCCCATCCGTGGGATTCTCCAGGCAAGAACACTGGAGTGGGTTGCCATTTCCTTCTCCAATGCATGAAAGTGAAAAGTGAAAGTTCGTTATTATTATGTTATAATTATGTTGTGGCTGCTGCTACAGCTGCTGCATCAGCCAGCAGAGAGGCTGTATTATGGCTGCCATGCCAGCCAGGAGAGAAAAAACATGTCTGCAGTTCCTACGGTTCCTTGAGTCTCCTTCCAGCCTCTTAGCTCGCAACTTTCCTACCATGGGTTCAGCGAACAGTGTGCATGGTGTGAAGAGCATGACAACTGGCGTCACGAAAGGATTAGCAACACAATAAGATGGATCTTTGGCAAGCAAGAGTTAAGAAAAAAGAGAGAAGGGTCAAACAATTAAAATACAGAATGAAAAGGGAGGCAAAAGTACAGATACAAGGAAATTTTTTAACAATTAAAGAATATTAATGGGCTTCCCTGGTAGCTCAGCTGGTAAAGAATCCACCAGCAATGCAAGAGACCCTGGTTTGATTCCTGGGTCAGGAAGATTCCCTGGAGAAGGGATAGACTTACACATTCCAGTATTCCAGTATTCTTGGGCTTCCCTGGTGGTTCAACTGGTAAAGAAACCCCCTGCAATGCAGGAGACCTGGGTTCAATCCCTGGGTTGGGAAGATCCCCTGGAGAAAGGAACATATACCCACTCCAGGATTCTGCTCTGGAGAATTCCATGAGCTGTATAGTCCACGGGGTCATGAAGAGTCGGACAGGACTGAGCAACTTTTACTTCCAATGAGTATTAAGAATATTTATGTGCTCATAAATTCAAATGGATAAATTCCCCTTAAATTATGCCAGAATTGGCACCAAAAATAGAGAGAGAGATTAAACAGACCAATTAGTATAAAAGACTGAAAGAGCAAAGATCTCGCCTTCTGAAAAACAGCAGGTGTAGACAATTTTACAATGAGTTCTACCAAATTCTAAGGAACACTTAATTCCTCTCTTATACAAGTCGTTCCGGGAAAATAGTAAACAGTCAAAAACTGATCAGGACACTTCATGAAGCTAACATAATCTTGATTCTAAAAATCAGATACTGATAAGAAAATGATAGGGCCATTTAACATAATACTAAAAACCCTACAAACCCTACACTATATATTACCTAAGTAAATCTAGTATTATATTTAAAAAATAAAAATATATCAGGATTAAGTAGGATTTATCCTAGGAATTCAAGGATGGTTCAATAACAAAAATATATTTAAAGGACAGAAACCAAATAATACTCTCAATCAGTAAAGAATTAGCTTCATAAAGTTCAGCAAAAGGTAATACTGTGGAGTTAATAAAGGTTGTGTGGGATATGTGACCTCAGCAGAGGGAAAAACTAAAAAAAACTATAAAGTATTTGATTAATTTTCCTGCAGTAAAATTAAGAAATTTTGTTCAATGAAAACACCATAAAGTTAATAGATGAATGAATAAAGGACAGAAAAACAGAAGTTGTTTGCAATGCCTAAAATGGAAAAGCGATCATTATGGAGAATAGACAAGAAATTCCTGCAAATCAACGATAGAACAGTAACTCTGATGGAACAATGGGCAAACAATATGAAAAGGCAATTTACAGAACTTAATCTCTAGAGGATAAAAACTTGAAAACTGTTGGCAGGAACAAGAAAACAGAAGATGCCTCATAGGTGTGGAGAAAAGGGAACCCTCCTACACTGTTGGTGGGAATGTAAATTAATGCAGTCGCTATGGAAAACAGTATGGAGGTTTCTTAAGAAACTAAAAACAGAGTTGCCATATGATCAAGCAATCCCATTCCTGATCATATATCCAGACAAAACCATACATCAAAAAGATACATGTACCTCTATTGTTCACAGCAGCACTATTTACAAAAGCCAAGACATAGGAAGACATATCCATCAACAGATGAATGCATAAAGAAGATATTGTGTGTACACACACACACAATGGAATATACTCAGCCATAAAAAAAAGAGAGTGAGGTAGGGAGGGGACATATGTATACCTATGGCTGATCCATGTTGATGTTTGACAGAAAACAACAAAATTCTATAAAGCAAGTATCCTTCAATTAAAAAATAAATATTTTTTAAAAGAGTGAAATAATGCCATTTGCAGCAACATCAATGGACCTAGAGATTATCACACTAGTGAAGAAAATCAGAAAAAGAGAGACAAATACCATATGACATCACTTATATGTGGACTCTAAAATATGGCATAAATAAACTGCCACAAAACAGACTCACAGATACAAAGAATATACCTGTGGTTGCCAAGGGGGAGGCAGGGCGGAAGAGGGAAGAACTGGGAGTTTGAGATTAGCATATGCAAACTATTTTCTATAGAATGGATAAACAACAAGGTCCTATGATATAGCACAGGGAACTATATTCAATATCCTGTAATAAGCCATAATGGAAAAGAACATGAAAAAAGAATATATATATATAGACACACACATATATATGCGTGTGTGTATAACTGAATCACTCCACTGTATAGCAGAAACTAACATACCACTATAAATCAACTATACTTCAATAAAATAAAAAAAAATTTTTAAGCCTCATGAATTGCTGGTGAAAGTATAGACTGGTGTAATCACTCTGCCTTGGTCAAAACCTTAGTTAATAAAGAAGTGCTCCTCTGCATTGCTCTATCCTTGGTTCATATATTTCTTTTGAGGACTTCACGGGGAGGAATGGTTGCCCACTCAGTCAAAAATTGTGGTTGATGGGCAACTGCCATCTATTTAATTTTTGAATAATGTTTTGTGCCAGTGTTTTGTTTTTTTTTAAACTTTACAATATTGTATTGGTTTTGCCAAATATCGAAATGAATCCGCCACAAGTATACATGTGTTCCCCATCCTGAACCCTCCTCCCTCCCCATACCATCCCTCTGGGTCGTCCCAGTGCACCAGCCCCAAGCATCCAGTATCGTGTATCGAACCTGGACTGGCGACTCGTTCCATATATGATATTTTACGTATTTCAATGCCATTCTCCCAAATCATCCCACCCTCTCCCTCTCCCACAGAGTCCAAAAGACTGCCAGTGTTTTAAAGTATCATTAAAAAGAAAGAGAGAGCAAAGTCTTGTCCAAACCTATGCTAGAAGGGTACAGTGGGGATTTTTGCTTCCCTGCTTTTTAGACTAAATGGGTGTTGCATTCGTATCATGTGTGATTCAGGCAGAGAAAGATGGTCAGGACCTACAATGTCTACCTAAGACCCAAATCCTATGCTAGACCAACCATTCCTCTCTGTGAAGGAAAGAAGGGTTTCCAAACAGCTAGGGATCTTGGGATTTCAGTAACCTCAAAGTATCACAGATGAATAATCATACAGACCTGCTTTTCTCAGCCAAAGGGAAATACAGTTACTTTTTATCAAAGGAAAGGCAACTTAAACCTAGACACTGAACAGGGCTGTCATTGGAAGGAGATGAATTTTAAGTGTGAAAGAAAGGGCTCTTCCTGATTCCTGAGCTTGACCTGAGCAGGCCCCAGGAGGAGGAGTAACAGATTGAGTCAAACCCCATAAAGGGACAAGGATTCCCTGTGGATTCTCCCTTCAAGAAAGAGCTAAAGGCGGCCAGAGACAAAAAGAGAGAATTGAAAATGTCACCGACTCTACATTCAAACCCATGTTCAGCCTTCAGGGTACTTGCAGAAGCCTACTTCCAGACCAGGAAACTGAACAAGATCTCTGACAGACCCTACTAAGGTAGAGAACAGGAAAAGTATGTCACAGCCTGATTGAGTCACCAATGCTAAGATTCAAAACTCTTCTTAAAGTTCCCAAAGATGTATGATAAAGAGCTACTGCGCCACTCAGTCATGACTTTTCTTCTCCTTAGGAGTTGGCTAATCAGGTGACTGTTACTCAAATACTTGATACCAAAAGATATTTATTTGGGTTGTCCCTGGTCTCGACCAGATGGCCATTTCCTATGCTGATAATGCCACTGCCTACAAAGTGGTAAAAGCTTAGCCTTGAGAGGCTGTGGGGCTCGACCTAGAAAAGGGCCCTAGGTCTTTGGCCCATTCTCTCTCAAGGGCTGAGGCTGATCCAGATCCATGCTGTCTTTCTAGAAGAAACTACTATGTAGGTCTGAGATGCTCAGAGAAACTTTTCTCTGAATGCAAAGTATTTGCTGCAGACAGCTGAGGTTACTTGCTCACTTACCAGAGAAACTGGTAGTTACAGTAAAGATATGAATGTTTCCTGGGCAAAGAGGGATATACAATGCATACTGTAATATATAGCATTTGCTTCAGGTTTTAAAAAAAAGATATTAAAACAAAAATAAATAAAAACCCCTCTTCTGCACATAAGTGTGATTAGGATAATACACAATCTGTAACTAGAAGACAAAGCAAAGAACCTTTCTAGAAGTCATAGGAAAAGTTTATGATGTTCTTAAGGTTATGGTTTGTTTCAATAACAAATTTCAAACCCTTAAATGGTGCAAAAAGTACTAACATCCTAACTGTAACCAGATTTTATATTATCCAGAGAAGAGAAGCTGGTTGAAATATTCTAAAAACACCATGATATTCAAAAGAGCAAATTGCAATTTTCCTAAATATCAAGAGGGCAAGAAATGAGAAACAGCCATGCGGTTTCACCAACTCTCTCTATTTAGAGGCTAGCGGGAAAGAGAAATTGGTACCAGATACTGAGGGAAGGATTAAGGCTGTTCCCTCAGTCAGGGCCAGTAAGGAAGCAATATAAATAACAGTAGGATAGGAAGACCATAAAAAGAGTAAGGAAAACACTGCTTACAGTGGACTTGCAAAACACTCAATGATACTTACTTGCAACAGAGATGGAGGGACCAGATGACAAATCAAGAGTAGGTCCAGCATCAGAATTTCCCAAACAAAGAGCAAAGTGGATTACTAATATCCACCCCAGGCATCAATTCTGCCATCACTTCCATCCATCAGTACTTCCTTGTCCTTGTATTGGTACCAACCACTAATGAGAAACTGAGGCATCTTAACCCTTCAACTTGGAGCCTGGGGGAAAAGAGGCTACTGAGGTCTACCAACTTCAATCACCTGAGCAAGGATTCCACAAAGTAGTTTTGGGATAATTACCCCCTCAATTCCAAAGTACTAACCCCCCTTGGCTTTGTCCTTCAAGTATCTCTCTCGGTGACCTTGTTGATAAACGATTTAACTATTTAGGGTCTTCCCACAAAGACATGACTCACAGTATTAATGCCATTATGATACACATGTACTCTCAAAAGAGGGTCACAGTATCCAACTATTTTTGAAAGAAAAAAGAAGAAACATCAGAAGAATGAATTTTCAAGGAATAACATCCAAATGAAATCGGCTGGGCCATGAACAGTGAAACCACTAGTTGTCTCTAAACAGGCCACAAAAAAACAGAAAGAACCTGGGTGTCCTCAGGTCAGCACACCTGGTAGGGCAGTGAGGAAGCAGTGGCCTCCTCATTCAGACAGAATTTCAAAGTTGGAAAGTCCTTCTGGATGAGCAGTACTTGGCACCAGAACACAACATATGCTTTCAGAAAATGCTTGCTGCCCCAGATCACTCCCTCATCAGCAGTGGAGACACAGGACGATCCTTATATGCAGTCACTTCCTGAAATCACCTCCAACTTTCTTCAGGAGTCAGAGAACTGTGCTCACCAGTCTCTATCACAGCGTGTCTGCTCAACATCCTCCTTTAGTAATCTTCTGGCATTTCTTCCAGCCTTTCATGGGGGCTGTGCCAGAAACTTCTTCCTGATTAAAAAAACCTCATAATCTAGTTGGCCTAGCCAGGTCAATTTTTTCCATTTCACGACATACATAAAACTCAATCTGGCTAGAAAACAGATTCCCTGCACTTAAAACCTTCTAGAAATCTATTCATTGAAATATTCCAGTTTTTGCTCCTTTCCCTTAAGTTTCTCAGAGTGCACTCAGGTAGGGCCTTTGGTCACAGCTCCTCCCCTAAATGTCTGCAATTGCTTTTTCAGCATCCAGGGGACTCATGGTTTAAATTTTGATCAGAGAAAATAAGACTAGCTTTTCTAAAAGTTTACAGTCGAAACTCTGTAAGGATCATCTACTTATCACATGTAAAGTAATCCATTCCCACCACTGGGCTTCCCTGGTGGCTCAGATGGTAAAGAATCTCCCTGCAATGCAGGAGACCCAGGTTGGGAAGATCCCCTGGAGAACGGAATGGCTACCCACTCCAGTATTCTTGCCTGGAGAATTCCAAGCACAAAGGAACCTGGTGGGCTATATAGTCCCTGGGGTTGCAAGAGTCAGACACAACTGAGTGACTAACATTTTCACTTGCAAACACTTTTCATTTTTCATTCCCACCACTAAGGACAAAATGTTCTGAGTTAAAATTAAAGCAAATTCTAGGGTAAAATGAAGTGCTTTTTGGGGGGAAGGATTTAATGGTTTAATTCTGTTCCCATCAACCACAGGGTGGGATTGGACTCATCACAGGAAAATCAAGGTGAGCTATCAACACAACGCAAAGCCCCCCTAGGACAACAGCTGTTGTGACAACAGCAGCCACTGACCACACAAATCACCAGCAGCAGTTTGTTCCTGCCTCATAAACAGCAGCTGAAGCCTGTCAAAGATCCCCCTTTCCTAAAAGCTGCCACAGGTTAAAAACTAGAAAGACACCAATTGTACTGTGTGATGAATTCTGTGGCACAGAAAGAATTCCAATACTTAAGACAATCTACCAAATAAAATGTCAGAAAGCCGTCCTGTACTCACCTTTTTCCTGCACACACACTGAGAGTTTCTTAACACCATCAACCAGAGCATTTTGAGTGTTGCCATGTCCATCTTCTGAGTCGCTGTCATCAAACTGCGCCTCTATAATGACATCAGGGCTGTCATTATAGCCTTTCAGGGACTGTTGCGGAAGCTGGCTTCCACAGAGCTCCTCAGGGAGATCGGACTCATAGGCACCTTCTGTTTCCTTGTCATTGCTCTCCGATTTAATTACCTGAAGAAAATTGAAATGTTCTGCTAAATCACTGGAGGAGAAAAAGGGAAAGTGCAGATTCTTCTGTCTTCATTCTTCTTTCCTAAGGAAAAATCTGCACATTTGAAAGCAGTAGATACTCACCATGTAGTTTGAAAAAGAATCTTTATTTTCCAGATGTACAGACTGCCTTATGATCAACCCAGCTCTTCAATATGCCCAAGATTAATGCTATATCCACTTCTCAGTTTTCTGACATATACTTTCATCCCCTCTCCCACAAAGGACCTGAATACCAGAAGTACCACCCTGCTTCACAAGGGTTCATCACATGGGACCAACCACGATGTTGAGAAATGATAGAAGTCAACACAGTATGTTACTGCATTCCCAAATGAAACCACAAGAATGTAAAATGAAACAGAAACAAAATCCAATGTGAACAAGAGTTTATGAAATGTTCTCATAAAAAATATAAGCCCTCAACCTCCATTTTGAGACCTGAGATCAGCATAGAAAGCACACAACTAACAGACATTTACACTAGAAATAAGAATGACAAACTTTTTCAACTTTAAAAAATGAAGCAAAGAGAAAAGAATTCACTACTAATCCATTCAATGAGTTGGTCACGTGATACTCACATGACAGTACCCTTTGATTTCTATCAGCATGATACTAACATATACCAGTGTTATTTAGCCACTGAAAAAAAGGTGACCCTGTATGTAAACCTGCCCATCCACATTAGCAAAAAAGACAGCAGACTGTGTTGGTTCTAGACTTTACTTAGAGACCACATCCTTCCAACAATCCATTTCTGGATGAGAAATCTATGTGCAGTTTAAACATATAACCAAGATGTGATCATATATGTATATATATACATATACATATCATATACATATATATGAAGAAGGGCACAGCAACCCACTCAAGTATTCTTACCTAGAGAATCCCACAGACAGAGGAGCCTGAAGGGCAGCAGTCCATCGAGTCGCAAAGAGTCGGACACAACTGAAGCGACTGACCAGCATACACACACACACACACACACACACGTGAATTTGAATACTATTGGTACTACATTCACTTCATTCTTTCAAGCAAATGCTAGAAGGCCAAACTTGTGCCAGGCATCCTTATGAGGCCTGAATTCTATTGGGGAGACAGACGGTAAACAATTTACTCATTCAACAAATCATTATGGAATACCTTTCATGGTGCCAGGCACTATTCTAAGTGGCAAAGATGCAGCAGTGTAAACAGCAAAAAGTTTAACGCTAATGAAAAAGCATACATAGACACTGGAGACTGAGGCTGGTTTACCAGTAAGGTGGTTAGGGTAGATGCCTCCTGGATGAAGCGACATTTGAGCAGAGACCTGAGTGAAGTGAGACAGCTTCTAGCGGTTTCCCTAAGTGTCTATAATCGAGAGGTCTAATCACTTCATGGCAAATAGAATGGGAAACAATGGAAACAGTGACAGACGTTATTTTCCTGGGCTCCAAAATCACTGCAGATGATGACTGCAGCCATGAAATTAAAAGACTCTTGCTCCTTGGAAGTAAAGCTATAACCAACCTAGACAGCGTATTAAGAAGCAGAGACATTACTTTGCCAACAAAGGTCCATCTAGTCAAAGCTATGGTTTTCCCAATAGTCATGTATGGATGTGAGAGTTGGACCATAAAGAAAGTTGAGTGCCAAAGAATTGATGCTTTTAAACTGTGGTGGTGGTGAAGACTCTTGAGAGTCTCTTGGACTGCAAGGAGATCAATCCTTGCAGTCAATCCTAAAGGAAATCAGTCCTGAATATTCATTGGAAGGACTGATGCTGAAGCTGAAGTTCCAATACTTTGGCCACCTGATGGGAAGAACTGACTCATTGGAAAAGACCCTGATGCTGGGAAAGATTGAAGACAGGAGGAGAAGGGGACGACAGAGGATGAGATGGTTGGATGGCATTACCAATTCAATGGACATGAGTTTGAGCAAGCTCTGGGAGTTGGTGATGGACAGGGAGGCCTGGGGTACTGCAGTCCATGGGGTCACGAGGAGTCAGACATGACTGAGCGATTAAACTGAATATTTTCCTGAGTTTAACTTTGAGGTTTCAAATTAAATGCTTGCTTTCAACAAACCAGATTAATGTTCAAATTAGATCACAAAAAGATCACACTTAATGAAAGATCTTCATTTTATACAGGCAGAAAAAGTTATCAAAAAACATCTCTCTCCAAACACTATAATGTGACAGATTCCAATTAACACAACTGTCCCCAGACAAAGAATATTATAATATCCACCAAAAAAAATCAAAATAAAATACTCCAAAGATATTCACACCATCAAAATATAGACTCTAAAAATATATTCCCAAAGTTTTAAAATATTTGACTTCATGAAAACGTCATAACAGAAATAATTGTAAGAAATGGTGAACTTCTCTGAGCAAATGGTGCCTTTTAATAAAATCTTTTGAAAACTTGATTTCCAATTTCTGAATATATTTAATGAAATTTTCTTTCAACTCTTGCCTTGTTTTGACTCTTGTCAGATTCACTGATTTATTCACTTGGTCATTCATTAATTTGTTCATTATTTCCACGTTTGTTCATTATTTCCAAACAAACAAGACCTTTTTTCTTTGATAGTAAAAAAAAAGAAAAGAAAAGCTCAACTGGCTAAGCCAGAACTAGCTGAAGAGATACCCCTCAGACCCTTTACTGTATGAGAATATATAAGACTGAAGCAACAGCTAAGTTTGAAATTAATACACAATTTACAAAACCAGTTCTCCTCTATGTGCACTTCACCTTGATACGTAAGTCCTGGTTACACACCTGACCCAGAGCATATCATTCAAAAGACAGTACTCACTAACAAATTAGAGAAGAAAAAGAACCTGTCATCTCTCAAATCAGCAGACTCACTCAATTTCCTTAAACGTGCCCAGCAAATTCAATAACATTTAGGAAGATCTGCCCCTGATCATCCTCAGAATTAACACAACCTCAGGCACTGTCAGAACAGCCCAAAACACAGGCAGGAGGTACACATGTGTACCCCGTATCTAAGCATGGTGGCTACACACGATCACTGGTCTACTGTTCTTTTCTAAGAGTCATGCCTTACACACCTCATCTCAGAGAGAGGAGTGCTGGGGGCAGGGGTGAGAGAAAACAACTGACATGCCAGAGTTAAACTAGAAGGTAAAATGCAGTTTCTGGAAAGATGGTAAACAAAGGTTCCAGGCCTTTCAGTTCAGTTCAGTTCAGTTCAGTCAGTCATTCGTGTCTGACTCTTCACGACCCCATGAGCTGCAGCATGCCAGGCCTCCCTGTCCATCACCAACTCCCGGAGTCCACCCAAACTCATGTCCATTGAGTTGGTGATGCCATCCAACCATTTCATCCTCTGTCATCCCCTTCTTCTCCTGCCCTCAGTCTTTCCCAGCATCAGGGTCTTTTTAAATGAGTCAGCTCTTCGCATCAGGTAGCCAAAGTATTAGAGTTTCAGCTTCAACATCAGACCTTCCAATGAACACCAATGACTGATCTCCTTTAGGATGGACTGATTGGATCTCCTTGAAGTCCAAGGGACTCTCAAGAGTCTTCTCCAACATCACAGTTCAAAACCATCAATTTGGAACTCAGCTTTCTTTATAGTCCAACTCTCACATCCACACATGACTACTGGAAAAACCATAGCCTTGACTAGACGGACCTTTGTTGGCAAAGTAATGTCTCTGTTTTTGAATATGCTATCTAGGTTGGTCATAACTTTCCTTCCAAAGAGCAAGTGTCTTTTAATTTCATGGCTGCAATCACCATTTGCAGTGATTTTGGAGCCCAGAAAAATAAAGTCAGCCACTGTTTCCCCATTTATTTCTCATGAAGTGATGGGACCAGATGCCATGATCTTCGTTTTCTGAATGTTGAGCTTTAAGCCAACTTTTTCACTCTCCTCTTTCACTTTCATCAAGAGGCTTTTTAGTTCCTCTTCACTAGGTAAAGTGTCTGCCTGTAATGTGGGAGACCTGGGTTCAATCCCTGGGTCGGGAAGATCCCCTGGAGAAGGAAATGGCAACCCACTCCAGTACTCTTGCCTGGAAAATTCCGTGGACAGAGGAGCCTTGTAGGCTGTAGTCTATGGGGTCACAAAGAATCGGACACGACTGGGCAACTTCACTTCACTTGGTGTCATCTGCATATCTGAGGTTATTGATATTTCTCCCGGCAATATTGATTCCAGCTTGTGCTTCCTCCAGCCCAGCATTTCCCATGATGTACTCTGCATATAAGTTAAATAAGCAGGGTGACAATATTCAGCCTTGACGTACTCCTTTTCCTATTTGGAACCAGTCCGTTGTTCCATGTTCAGTTCTAACTGTTGCTTCCTGACCTGCATATAGGTTTCTCAAGAGGCAGGTCAGGTGGTCTGCTATTCCCATCTCTTTCAGAATTTTCCACAGTGTATTGTGATCCACACAGTCAAAGGCTTTGGCATAGTCAATAAAGCAGAAATAGATGTTTTTCTGGAACTCTCTTGCTTTTTCAGTGATCCAGCAGATGTTGGCACTTTGATCTCTGGTTCCTCTGCCTTTTCTAAAACCAGCTTGAACATCTGGAACTTGGAGAATTTTGAGCATTACTTTACTAGCGTGTGAGATGAGTGCAATTGTGCGGTAGTTTGAGCATTCTTTGGCATTGCCTTTCTTTGGGATTGGAATGAAAATTGACCTTTTCCAGTCCTGTGGCCACTGTTGAGTTTTCCAAATTTGTTGACATATTGAGTGCAGCACTTTCACAGCATCATCTTTTAGGATTTTAAATAGCTCAACTGGAATTCCATCACCTCCACTAGCTTTGATTGTAGTGATGCTTCCTAAGGCCCACTTGACTTCACATTCCAGGATGTCTGGCTCTAGGTCAGTGATCACACCATTGTGATTATCTGGGTCGTGAAGATTTTTTTTTTGTACAGTTCTGTGTATTCTTGCCACCTCTTCTTAATATCTTCTGCTTCTGTCAGGTCCATACCATTTCTGTCCTTTATCGAGCCCATCTTTGCATGAAATGTCCCCTTGGTATCTATAATTTTATTGAAGAGATCTCTAGTCTTTCCCATTCTATTGTTTTCCTCTATTTCTTTGCATTGATCGCTTAGAAAGGCTTTCTTCTCTCTCCTTGCTTTTCTTTGGAACTCTGCATTCAAATGGGTATATCTTTTCTTTTCTCCTTTGCTTTTCGCTTCTATTCTTTTCAAAGCTATTTGTAAGGCCTCCTCAGATAGCCATTTTGCTTTTTCGCATTTCTTTTTCCTGGGGATGGTCTTGATACCTGTCTCCTGTACAATGTCACGAACCTCTGTCCATAGTTCACAGGCACTCTATCTATCAGATCTAGTCCCTTAAATCTATTTGTCACTTCCACTGTATAATCATAAGGGATTTGATTTAGGTCATACCTGAATTACACTGTATTATGTTTTTATTTCTGCTGCTAATGGTTTCCACAAAGGATTTGGTTCCTATAGACCATGGAGAAAATATTAGAGGGCTAACCAGAATATGGACTTTATACAGTGTGAAGGCTTAACTATCCCACACTGAAACGTAGTCTTTGTATGGGTATATAAGTGTGTGAGTAATCTGTAAAAAGAATTCTGTAATCACCATGATTCTGCCTACCTACATATGAAGAATTATGCTTTGGCTTATACACGCTAAGTTCAAGGAAGAGTCAATGGGAAGAATAGCCCAGTGGGAAACAATAACCAGAGTACAGCAAGCTTAACTGAAGAGCACATTTCAAAATCAACCCAGTTCTGATTTTGCGATAATCTCCATGGTTTAGATTAGCTATACTCAAGAATTAGTGTTTTAGGCACTAATTTCAATTTTGAGTTACTAAAGCAGAAAATGCTGTTAAGGTAGTAGGGTTTAATGTATAAATCAAGTCATTCAAAACTGTGTAGTTAAAATATAAATCAATACACTGCATTTTTAAAGTATTTTCATTCTATTTTTATTATCACAGTACCCATTAGAATAAATGTTATGGGGGGAAAAGATCACCTGAAGGTCATAGGATACAAAAGGCACTCTAACCCTTCCATACCACATATTGATTAAGAGTGAGGGCTGTGCAACTCCTTAGAGAAATGGCTAATTCAAGTCTAGAAAAAGAAATCAACAAGATGAACCTGGAAGATCTTGTCATATGTGAAAAACAAGGAAGCACTTACAGGCTACTGGAGTCTCATCAAAAGGACTCAGAAATCATCATGAAAGAGGTGTCTCTGGTCAACCTTAGGAAATTCTAAACATTCATCCTACCTTTCCTGTACAAACTGTACCTCAGGCTAACCAAACAGCTGATGAGGTAAAGTGCTTCTTTACAGAAGAATTTCAGCTAATTAAGAAGGAAGGAAAGACATCCATTAACACCTTTCTGCTATCCCTATTGACATGATGGATTCCAAAAATGATCATGAATGGTTGCTAAATGCTGATGGGGATGGAATTTTATAACAGATAGACCACAACAGCAATACCTGAACCCACTGATTAATACAAATATCATAAAAAAGAGAAAGAACCAAACTGCTTCCTGATGTACTATAATTAGGAAGTACATACCACTATCTGTGAAGTATTTTCCCCTAGTTGAACTTGAATCTGACGTGATTAAGGAACAGAGGAAGATATTAAACACCACTAGGGAGGGGATCATTTACACTCACTCTCTAGATGATTTCACCCAGTCTCCTGGCTTTAAATCTCTCTATATGCCATTAACTCCAAAAAATTAAAACCCTAGCCTCAACCATTCCCTGAATTCCATATTCATATCCATTTGCCTACTTAACATCATCTGGATGTCAGCTGGCACCTCAAACAAGAACCCTTGGTCCCCACTTGATCCCACCCCTCTCCCAGTGCTGCCTCTTGGCAGACGGCACCAAACTGGGACATCACTCTTGACTGTCTCCCTCACACACCCACATCCAATCCAACAAGATAGCCCACTGATCCTTCCCTGAAAATATAGCTTCGTGATGTTTCAACTGTCACTGTACAAATCCAAGCAACCTTTATGTCCTTGTGGAACTACTATGACAACCGGTCTCCCGACTTCTATTTTGGACCAAAGGAGATAGAGTTGTCTTTTTAAAACAAATCACACCATGTCATTCTCCCAATAGCTTCCCAACATCAATCCATCACCAGGCCATGGTGTCTTGTCCAATCTGGCCCATATCTACTTTTCCACTCTCATCTTCTACAGTTTCTTCCTTTGCAAATTACACTCCAATCCCAGAGATCTCCTTGCTGTTCCTAGAACATAAACATCTTCATCTTGAGATTTTAACATTTGCTATTCCCTCTATCAAGAAACTCTCTGTCCAGCTATTCACAGGAATTGCTATCTTCGTTCTGATTAAGTCTCTGCTCAAATATCCTCCTCTCAGAGAGGCCTACCTTAATCACATTAACTGAAACAGCCCCACCTCACTGTTATTTCTCATCACTGCACTTATTACTACCTGGCAATTTATTATATATTTACCTACTTTCTGTCTCTCAACTAGGATGTGGGTTTCATGAGCACAGAGGTTATTTTCTTTACTGCTATATTCTAAGAGTTGGGAAAAACATTTAGTAGCCACTCAAGTATTTGTTGAATGAATGAATAAATAGCAATTAATTAGAAAATGACCTGTTCAGAATCCACCTGCCCTGATAAATATAAACTCCATAAAGTGACCAAGGCTAGGTCACATATATACTCAAGTCGCATTTGAATGAATAAAGAACCAGAGATGACTGCATTTAACATCTCAGTTCAGTTCAGTCGCTCAGTCGTGTCTGATTCTCTGCAACCCCATAAACTGCAGCAGCACGCCAGGCTTCCCTATCCATCGCCAACTCCCCAAGCTTGCTCAAACTCATGTCCATTGAGTCGATGATGCCATCCAACCACCTCATTCCCTGTCACCCCCTTCTCCTCCTGCCTTCATTCTTTCTCAGCATCAAGGTCTTTTCCAATGAGTCAGTTCTTCACATCAGGTTGCCAAAGTATTGGTGCTTCAGCTTCAGCATCAGTCCTTTCAATGAATATTCAGGACTTATTTCCTTTAGGATTGACTGGTTTGATATCCTTGCTGTCCAAGGGACTCTCAAGAGTCTTCTCCAACACCACAGTTAAAAAGCATCAATTCTTCGGTGCTCAGGTTTCTTTAACATCTACACATATCTAAAATCCACCCATCTCTAAAGACCCAAATCGTTTGGATTCTATAACCCTAGAATCCACCACATAGTCTTTCACTTCCTCCTCACGCCTTGGTACTTGCCCCAGAACAGAGGCAGGTATCCTTTTCTAAAGTCCAAAAGCAATTCATACGCACCTCCTCTACTGGACTTTCCTTTTCTTTCACTACAGTGTATCTATGGACTTCCCAGGTGGCTCAGTGATAAAGAATCCGCCTGCCAATGCAGGAGATGAGGGTTCAATCCGTGAGTCAGGAAGATTCCCTGGAGAAGGAAATGGCAACTCACTCTAAGATTCTTGCCCAGGAAATCCCATGGACAGAGGAGCCTGGCAGGCTACAGTCTTGGGGTCACACAGAGTGGACACAACTTAGTGACTGAACACAAGCACAGGTATTATCTATGCATGTGATTTTCCTCAGATTATATGTTCGCCAATTATATATCTGATTATTCTACAGCAACTTGCATAGTCAATCTAGGTGCTCAATGTTTAAGGAATAAACAGATGGATAAAAGGGTAGAAAATTGAAAAAAGGAATATAAAAGACTATCAGGATGCAAGAGAGTTTTCAGAATAGTTTCCAGACACAAGAGTACGAGGGTTAGAAAATAGCAGCCCAATTTTTCCTGGATCTGTAAAGTTACAGGCCTTCTTCTGTGGGACTGATCTTGAAAAAGTTGGAAAAGTCTAGTTCAGCGGTTCTCAATTTTGAAGTTTCACAGAGATGACATACTAAGAATTCCCTGTGATAATTTTCATTCCCTCTGATAATCACATGAAAGCTGTAAACCCTTTCTCCACAGAAAAACACACATCTACAAGTAGATAGTAAATGCTCTGTGAGGATATAATACAATTTATATTTGTACAATATGAAATGTCTAGCGCTGGAGGCTACTAGTTTAGATTGATCAGTATTTTGGAAAGCTCTGAGCTCAGGGTGAAAGGAGGGAGGCCTTAGGAAAATGGATACATTACTGACCTGGTTAACTGAGGACTTTAAAACTTCCTCAGGTTTCCTCCACAGACCTGAGGGAACAAGGCAGCTGCCTGCACTTACTATTCTGAGAGTGCACACTGCTGCTGCTGCTACTGCTAAGTCACTTCAGTCATGTCCGACTCTGTGCGACCCCCAGGCTCCCCCGTCCCTGGGATTCTCCAGGCAAGAACACTGGAGTGGGTTGCCATTTCCTTCTTCAACGCATGAAAGTGAAAAGTGAAAATGAAGTCGCTCAGTCGTCCCTGACTCTTAGCGACACCAAGGACTGCAGCCTACCAGGCTCCTCCATCCATGGGATTTTCCAGGCAAGAGTACTAGAGTGGGGTGCCATTGCCTTCTCCGGTGCACACTGCAACTGGGGCTATTTCTCTCTTGGAGGTTTAGTCTAGTCTCTGGAGGACAGGACAGAAACAGGTTTGTGTGGGAACCAAATCACTGGGTCACACAAAACTTTTTCACTTTCAGTCTTATTCCATAAACGGGATAGGATGAGCATGACAAAACTCTGCTCATAAAAGCAAACAGTAAAAATACAAAAGGACGTGCATACACACACACAGAGAAATGTTCGTCAAACACACCCTGCAGTTAGTTTTACCATGGATACATCTGTAATCTCCCTATTGTCTCCTTTTGGAGACAGGGTGGTAGTGTAATGAAAGGAAAAGGTGATCTCCTTTTTCCAACAGGCTGCAATCTCTGGAGGCTGGACAGCATTAATGTGGCCTCTTCAGTAGGACCTGGACCCTGAGAACCCGTCAGGGATGAAATTGAGAGGAGGTTCCAAGAAGCTTACCTCTGAAAGGAATAGGCCTAAGCCCAGAATCTTGAGACCAGAGACACAGAGAAGAAAAAATACACGTTTTGGAAAAGGACAGTGAGTACAGCATGACTTATGTAATTTAAAGGGAACACAAGCCCAGTGTTAACAAAGGAATGGCAAAAGGCCTTAAGGAACATCCCTAATTTGAAAACAAGAACACTTGCTAAATCAGAGACCCTGTGCAACCATGTGATGGGGAAATGGCTAAGGAAGACGCTAATCTAAAAGGCTGGCAGAATTTTAGAAAATACATAGGGAAATACATTTCAAACATAACCAAAAAGCACTGCCATGAAAGAAAATAATGATAAATTCAACTCCATTAAAATTAAATTTTCCTTTTATCCTACAGTAATGTAAAAGAAATTTAAAAAGATAAGCCATGGCAGTGCTCATAATCCAGAATACATAGAGAACTCCTATAGATCAGTGAAAGACAATCCAATAGACAAATGGGGAAAAGGCTTAAAGGCCCTTAACAAAATAGTGAATCTTTATTGCCAAACAGCCAATAAACATGGAAAGAAGCTCAGCCTCATTAAGTCATCACAGAAATACAAATTAAAATCACCATGATATATCCCTACAGACCCACAGATGGGCAAAATCTAAATATTCTGATAACACCAAATATCAGCAAGAATGTACAGCAAAATGAATAGAAACTGGTCCAGCCCTTTGTGAAACAGATCAAGACTGAGGGAAAAGTAGAAAACAGATTCACTCAACTCCCAACCTGGCTTATTCACTTCACACCCCACCTCCCTCAGGATTCGGACAGGTGAACACATGAAAAGGGGACTAAGCTGGGGAAGGACACATGTGCAGAAGAGGGAGACAAGAGAATGCACGTTCTCCTTCAGGAAAAGCGAGTATGCTTGTCTACACCATACTGCACTGCCCTCCATGACTGCCCTGTCTGGAAACTTGGTTATTTTACCAGAGAAGAAACTTATCACAAGACACAAACATAAGTATACATGCAAACGAATAAAACCATAAGATGTTTACATAAATGCATTTTTCTGAAATAATTCTAAACCTTTATATCTAAATTATAACCCCAGTTTCGATATAAACCCAAATGTAACCATAAAGTACACTGTCACCAATTTGAAAACAACAGTTTTAGCTAGAAAAACCATGAATGCCTAGATGAAGAGAAAGCCAAGATGCAAGCACCGCTTCCCGCAGTGTGAAGTACCAATCCATCCCTTAGAAGGGGGTCAGTCAGTTCAGTTTGCTCAGTCGTATCTGATTCTCTGTGACCCCATGGACTGCAGCACTCCAGGCTTCCCTGTGCATCACCAACTCCCACAGCTTGCTCAAATTCATGTCTATCAAGTCAGTGATGCCATCCAACCACCTCATCCTCTGTGGTCCCCTTTTCCTCCTGCCTCAACCTTTTCCAGCATCAGGGTTTTTTCCCATGAGTCAGTTCTTCACATCAGGTGGCAAAAGTACTGGAGTTGCAGCTTCAGCATCAGTCTTTTCAATGAATATTCAGGACAGATTTCCTTTAGGATGGACTGGTTGGATCTCCTTGCAGTCCAAGGGACTCTCTAGAGTCCTCTCCAACACCACACTTCAAAAGCATCAATTCTTTGGTGCTCAGCTTTCTTTATGGTCCAACTCTCACATTCATACGTGACTACTGGAAAAACCATAGCTTTGACTTGTCAGCAAAGTGATGTCTCTGTTTTTTAGAAGAGGGGTGGGTGATGTCTACACTGAGTGGTATACGTGATCAACTGCAGAGAGCAACCCAAACTCACAGAATGAAGAAACCTGTGACTTCAAAACTCGTATTAGTTTTTTTCTTCCCCATCTTTTTTAGAATTAATATAATGCATTTCAAAACTGGTGAGCAACAGAGTACCTGTAACCAATTTAAACAGAATCCTAAAGAAAAATGCCAAGTAACCTTTCATCTTGATGGCTTACCCAAGCTCCACACATGAAACATTTCATAGCCTCCCTGTGTACCGATATAGAAAAAACCGTTCCCTGAACACAAAAGCCATCACTGAAGAGTACTATTTTAAATCGCATAAAAGAGCAAGTCTATATTAGTACTGGAAAATTCTGTTCCAAGCAAATAAATTCTATGACATTCCTGGGGGGCAGGGAGTTGTTATCAACTTGGTAGGATGGAGCTTCTCTGAGAAGATTTACATATCCCTATGTCCTCGGGCACTTTCTGCTGAAAGGGCTGTTTACAAGAGTCTGCTGGAGGCTTTGTGCACAGGAGATACTGCCCTGCCTAACCCACCTGAGCCTCTGATTCACAGGTAATGCATGTCACAAAGTCCACGAGGAGCTGCTTTTCGTTTCCTGGCTTCTCTGGCTGGGCTTAAGTGACGACACTCACTTGCCACACATGTTTTAACAAACTTTCAAATCCCTTAATGGCACACTTGGGACAAAGTATAATACACTGTTCAGGAAATACCTTGGAGCCAAGAAAAGCAATTGATATTTCCACAGGGAGTTCTTGACAAGGCTTGCCAATATGCTTCTTTCATTTTAAAACAGGACCAGGGATCCTATCAATTTAAAGACATATTACAGATGTTCTTAAAGGTATATATGTTAATTGGGAATTCTGTTTGCCTATAGTAGTTAATCCAAAAGTACCTTTTATTCAGTTAACAAGAGTAGAAAAAACTATTCCCATTTCTTCCAGTTACTCAGGCCAAAACTCTTGTTAGCCTTATCAATGAATCAATTCCTTCCTCTTCTCCCCCAACCTGCATCACAGCCATCAACTCATCCTATCAGCTCTAGCTTCGTGGCCACCACGGCCTCCATCCTGGTTCAGGTCCATCATCTCTCACCTAGATACAGGCAAGAGCCTCGTAAGGGGGCTGCTCCTACTCTTGTCCTCTTTTCGTCTTCTCCCAACACAGCAGTCAGAGTGAGCCTATGAAAGGTGGTCAAATCAGGTCAATTCTCTGCTCTACATCCTGCAAGGCTTTCTGACTCCCTCAGAGCTAAATCGCAGATCCTGAGTGATGCAGAGGCCGTACCTGAGCTCTACCCCTACCTGGTGATCCTTCAGACTTCAACTTCAATTACTCCCCTCCTCAGCATCTCTACTACTCATTGAGCAAGTTAGGTATATATTCACTGTTCCCCAAGATCCTCACAAGGACCCTCACTTCCTTCAGTGCTTACTCATCATCACTTTCTCTATGAAGCCTTCTTTGGTCACCCTATGTAAAATCTCAACCCCACCCCCAAATTCACATCTCTCTTCCTTATTTTATTTTTCCTCTTCAGTCCTTATCACTATTGACCATGGCATTGTATGTACATTATTATGTCTTTCCTAGTGAAACACAAGCTCCATGAGAGCAGGGACTTTTTCACACCCATTTGTTCAATGTTGTATTCCCAGCACTTAACATAGAACCTAGCACAATGTCTCCAACACGATTCCACTCTCATGCGCTACTATCACCTAAACTCAAACCATCAAAAGCCACTCTAGTCCTTCCCCTCAAAGCATTTCCCCTTCCTCTTCTCTTTTTTTATTAATACCACAAGCATTTTCTTCCAGGCCTTTCAAACTCAAAACCTCACAACCAAATTTGACTCTTTCTGCTGCCAAGCATACTGCTTTGCCAAGTCCTTCACTTGTCTTTTTTACAAGAGTGCTTATATTTCCACAAATTCCCTGGTATTCTCAGTGCCACCATCTTACAGATTTCCGGAAATTAAAAAAAAAAAAAATCTGATTAAATTACCTTCTTACTCAAAATTTTTCATGGTTTTTTCTTCCCTAAAGAAACTAATTCTCTGTTCTTTGACTTAGCATTCAAAGACCTTACCTTCTCAGTATCCACTGACATTTTTTAACCATTTTAATCTTATCTGCCAATTCGTTCCATTAGACACCACTCAGACTTCAAACTGCTTCCTGGCTTAGATCACAGCAACTCAAACACAGGTTTCTAACAACTCAGAACAGTAGGATCCATCTCTCCTTTCTATTTCCCTGTGAGCAGTTAGGAGAACTATTAACTCCCTTTTTAAATTGTTCAGCTTTTTTTTTTTTTTTTTAATATTTTAAGAAAAAAAGGAAAAAGGGCTCTTGGAGAAACGATCTGTATTCATCAAGGAGCCTATACAGTGGCAGGCCTGGGCTCAGGATAAGAACTTCTCTCAGAGTGCAGAGGTCTGATGAGGCTGGCTTTAGGGTTTCTGCACATGGTTCCTAAGAGATCGCAGGGCTTGAAACAGAATTCTGGGTGTCTCGTAACACATGCCCTCTTTTCTTTTCTTCATGGCCACCACAAGAAACTAACTACCCACAACCTCACCCTGATGCAACCAAACCTCTGTGCCTAGTCACCAAGAAGAGTAGGAAGCAGGCACACTTCCCCTTAGAGTGGGGACAATTCACAGAACTCAGCAGATTTCCACCAAGAATACTCTCCATAGCAAGATATCAAATATTTAGACGCCAGGAAAGAGTACAGAGGTAGGGAAGAGAATTTGGCAGACTATCACACCAAGTTCTGAAACTCAGGAACAAATACAGTCAGGCAAGAGGTAGATAGAAGCAAAAGTGGGAAAGCAAACCCTAGGGAAGAGTTCCTAAGAGAGAGAAGAACTGGACAGAAGAACTTCCAAGAGCAGAGTTCATGAAAGGAATAGACGATTATTGAGATTTAGTGAAAGAATACACACATTTTACTGGTAACTCTGTACAGTGGTTTCTTTTCTCTTAACCTTACTCTTTATTGTATGTTGACTTAAGTCTCTAAAATATACTCAGTGTATTAATAATGACTGTTTTAGCTGCAAGAGACAGAAAAACTTGAATTGGCTTTTTTAAAGTAACTGATTAGCTTACATAATTGAGTCATTCTGATCAGACTGAGAGGCTCATCTGAATTTGCAAAGGGAGGGAGGAATGGAAGTGGGGGAGGGTGGGAAAGAGAGGTAGAGAGACAGATTTCAGATTTCCTCAATATTAATTTCAAAACCAGGGCAGCCTCTCTCTTCATGTGTCAAGGACTCCAATAGCTCTAGAATATATCCCATTCTTTTAGAGACTAGAGTGGGGGAAAAAAAAGAGAAATTCGTGCCCAGGTGCTCTGCACAAAAGTCTCAGGACTATGTTGCTGGGACTGATTCGGGTCACACGTTCATTCCTGAATCAATCACATGCCCATTCCCGCAGCAAGGAGGTAGACTGGACTGATACCCTCCTGTGTCTGAGGATTGTGGCCAGTTTTCAATCCTAGTAAAGAACAAAGTTGAAGTTCTCCTCAGAAATGATCAAAGTAGGGTTCTTTTTAAAGGTAATTTCTTTGCATTTGTATTCACAGAAGCCTACTAGTAATAATTTTCAACTGTTTCCATGAACCAAAGATCATTCCCTTTTTAGAATCATGATCATTTTTGATATAGAATCAAAGCAAGAACATAACATCCTTCAGGAAAGAAAAGAACCTAAAAAAATTTAAACAACATGCTCATGGATGTAGAGCACATGTCAAATAAAGATTATTTGTATTTGAAGTTTTTACATGTACAGAGACGTAGCTGCAGTGCCTGCCCTCAGATTCCTTCACTTCACATCATCTGTAGCAAAATGAATTTCACATCCTTGAGACATACTTGACTATGCTGGCCCTCACTGAAAAATAAGCTCAATTTGTAGACACCATTTCAAAAAACCAGGCAGTATACAATAAAAAAATTTTCAGAGCAAGGGATATTCAGGACGTTAATATAAACAGGGCCACAATCCCAGAACCTAAGATGTTCCATATAGCCAATTTACTACTAACAGATTAACCACAATTATCTGAAAAGTCAGCCAACACTTAACTACCACACTCATGTACTGATAATAAAAACTGAAACCACGTTTGATTAGTGGTTGCTGGCACACTATAATCTGTGTGCTTACTGCTAGATTTTTAATAGATTTAAGGTATGGCCAACTCTAAAAAATCTAATTGTATCTGCAACCATCCTTTCCTTCCTCCCACCTCAAACCACAGACAGAGTGATCCAGCTTGGAATCCTATTTTCTTCCCTTGAGTGCTCTGCTCACTGGGTAGGACCTTCTCCCCTACTATGCCACTGCCCCCTCCTCCTCCATGATTAATCTTTCTTATGTCATGTCAGATGTTCTCTATCATTTCCCACCTGGGAAAACATTCTTATAAAACTGAAGTAGCTAAATAATCACACGGAGTGGAAGTCAAGAAAAAAAGGCATCACAAGGGTCAAGGAGGATTATTTCATGTTAATGAAAGAGCCAATGCAGGGACTTCCCATTGTCCAGGGCTAAGACTCCACACTCCCAATGCAGGGGGCCTGGGTCTGATCCCAGGTCAGGGACCTAGATTCTACATGCCACAACTTAGAGGTCGCATGCACTGCAACTAAGACCTGGCACAGCCAAATAAATCTTAAAGATAATAAATTTTTTTTAAAGAGTCAATGCATTACCAAGTTATAATGATTGTAAGTTACATGTACCTAATAAAAAAGATCCTCAATCACAGATATTTATCAGGTAATAAAACAACTAGACAAAAAAAACAACAACAACAGTAACAGAAGACCTGAGATAAATAAATGTATATACACATACACACCTCTCAGAAGTCTTTATTCATAGGACACAAAGTCTTACAGTTCATTAACACAAAAACAAACCAACTGCAAAATGCGTAAAAAACTTGCACAGACATCCCAGAAAAAAACTAAATTTATATGAATGGCCAGTGAGCACACCCACGAATTGTTTAGTATCATTTTTTCATCAGGAAAACACAAAAACAAAAGATAATCAACAACTACAACAACAAAAAGTAAATATCACCATCCGCCCATGAGAACGGCTAGAACACTACTACTATATCCTGGTGAGGATGTGGAAAAACAGAACCTCTCACGTATTTTTAATGGGAGTGAAAAGTGGTACAACTACTTTGGAACACAGCTGCATGGTTTTTTATAAAGACAAACATACGCTTACCATATGACCCAGCAATTCCACTTCTAGGCATTTGACCAAGAGGGGAAAAAAAAAAAAAAAATGTTCATACAGAGACATGTACAGCAACATTCACAGCAGTTTTCTTCTTAATGGTCAAAAGCTGAAAATAATCCAAATGTTCTTCAACTGGTGTATGGGTAAACAAACTCTGGAACATCAATACAATGGAATACTATTCAGCAACTCTAAACAACGTGCATGAATCTCAAATGCATTATGCTAATAGGAAAGGGCCAGACTCAAAACAATTCCATTTATATGACATTCTGCAAAAGGCAAATCCACAGGGACACAAAACAGATTAATGGTTGGCAGGGGCTGTGGGGTAAGGGGAAGTGTTGAGTAAAAAGAGACATGAGGGAATTTGTGGGTAGGATGAAACTGTTTTCTATCTTGACTGTGGTAGAGGTTACACAAATCTACACATGCTTTAAAATTCATAGAACTGAATGTTAAAAAGGCTAAATTTTACTATATGTAAAGAAAGCAACAAGACTCAACCTCTGAAGCCAAGGCAAGTTTTCTTCTACCTCGGCACACCCAGACCTACAAGCCCCAGCAGGTACACAAGAGGACCTTATAAATCTAAAGCAAACCTCCCAAGATCTTTGAATAAATGTTGATAAATATATTTGTTTAAGAAAGTTGTTTGCTGAGCAAAAACTAAAAGGTTTTGCTGTTGGTCCTGTTGTTGTTTTTATCTTGCTTGGACCAAAGTATGATATAGCATCATTACTTTAGACAATAGAGTAGGGAAGACTTTCACTAATGAGGTAATCCCTTCTCTACCATGCAGACTATATTTCTGAACAATTATATATACCCAATACAATTTTTTATTCATATTTCGCACAAAGTCATGTTTCATTTCAAACTGACAAGACCTCTACTGTTCCCTATGGGCTCTATGCACAACAACTGTACTTCCGACATTCACAAGTTGACATACCAGAGAAAGTTATTATGAACTCTGGGACCAGTCTGGCCACCACATACAGAATTATCCCTTGAGGAAATCTGCTTATGTGATTTAACTTTGAAGAAGAAGTAGGAAAAAAACAAAAAGGAAACCTGGCCACAGGCTGTAAAGTGCACATGTATTCACAATAACATAAGAGCAAGGAGCTTATCTTCATTGTGGTCGACCTTTTCAAGCTAAGACCTGTCCAGAGCTTTGAGAATGTTACAAGAACAAGAGGTTTTCCAGCTTCACTGGGTAATTCTCCAATCATGGAAGAAACATGTCTTTGCTTTCCCACTAGTACTTTTTTCCTTAATTTGCAGACAGGTAAGCTCAGGTACCAAACAAAAAGCCATTTTTCAACAGTGAAGTGAGGTGTTTGTTGCTCAGTTGTGTCCGACTCTACGACTCCATGATGGTAGCCTGCCAGGCTCCTCTGTCCATAGGATTCTCCAGGGAAGATTGCTGGAGTGGGTAGCCATTTCCTTCCCCAGGGGCTCTTCCCAACCCAGGGATCAAAACCGTGTCTCCTGCATTGCAGGCAGATTCTATTACCATCTGAGCCACCAAGGAAGCCCTATGGTTTGTGTTTGTTTTTCAACAAGCAGGGCCCAAAAGGATCTCTTCAGGGTTACACAGTCACTGATGGGCCAAATGCTACTTTCAAAATCAGCTGTTAAGATCTGGTTTTAGAAGAATTACTCTAAAATCATTTTGATTGGTGGCTTACGCTGGGTTTGGATACTTAGGCCAATGGTGAGTCTTCTGTTGGTAGAATAACATTTTTTAACCAAGAGCTAGAAATATAATTTTCATATTGTTTTATTTGAATCATTTTAAAAGCTGTCATTTTTCCTCCACTTTGATAGAAGCATAAAAAATGAGTTCAATGTAAGCTGGTACTACCATATAACCTCACAGTTTATGCCACTGCAAAAATTCTTCTGAAAATTACCCTGGGCAGAGATTTTTGTATACAAAGTATCAGCCAAGAACAAATTTTTATAGTTGACTTCTAAACCCTTTAAAATTGCATTTTATAATGGAAATACTGAGAGAAGGTTTACCCTCAAAGCATTATTTAATATTTCTAGCTTTTCCAAAATACAGTACTATGAACTCAGGATCAGAGATGTAAAAAAGAAGAAACCCTAAGTTATAAAGCTGTCTTTTTAAAAACAGCCACAAATAAAAATGTTTTATGGATCAAACATGTTTACATATATTTATTTGCAACACCTGTTACATTAATTTTCAAGAGCTTTCTTCAACCATTTAGGCAGTATTTCAATCTGTGGGCATTTTACCCCAAAGATCCTTTGTAAGCAATGACTGACTTCAACCTGGCTTTCTACTCATTCAACTATATAGAGTCCAGTTCCTGTTTTCCACACTTGGGAAAAGTAAGGGTATTATCTAATTTCATCCTGATTCAAGGAAAAGGAAGGCTATAAACCAGCATGAGTCTTAGAAAACTTGGAACAGTAGGAAGCAATTTCTGGGAAGTGAGTACCCAAAACAATGAAAATCAATGACAAGGACATCCCAGGGCATAGCATTAACACAGGCATAGTAGACATTTATGGCTAAATGAATTTCTCGGCTGCACCTCCCTGCAATCTTCAATATCAGCTTATATTTCTAATTAGAACCAGAGAAATCCACCCACTCTCAGCATCCTCCATCCTGCCCCAAACTGATGCATGACATGGCAACCAAACAGCGTGCACCAATACCCTCTGGATTCCAGAACGTCTGTGGTATTCAAGAGACAGTCACAGAAGTAGAGCCCTCAAGAGCTAAGGTCCTGGATTTGCCTAGCTTGAAGCATGTCACATTACTTCTAACTGGAAACATATCCTAGCTTCCTCACCTTTAAAATACTGAAGTTATACTAACAAAATGAAAATAAAAAACCATTTGACCACCTCAATAGATGGAGAAAAAAGCATTTGACAAAATTCAACATCCATTTATTATTAAAAAAAGAAGAAGACAAATCTCAACAGAGTGAGTGTACAGGGAGCTTGCTGGGATCGTATGGAATCTATACATCAGTTTGGAAAGAATATCTTTACTACATCAAACCTTTCAGTTCATGAACATTTAGCTAAGGCATCTTTAACTTCTCTTGATAACATCATGTCATTTTTCATGTTGAAGTAAGTCTTATAAATCTTTCATTATATCTACCCTAAGGCATTCCTTTTTATATGTTAACGTAAAGGGTATCATTTTTTAATGATTATTGGTTTGTTATAGGTATTCAGGGATACAAATAATTTTTGTAGGCTGACTTTGCATGTAGCAGCCTTAACTGTTTTGGATTTTTTCATGTATAAAATCAAGCAGTCTAAAAATAACAACCACTGGTTTCCTTTCCCAATCCTTATACCTTTTTCCTAGGCTTTATAGCATTGACTATGATTTCTGGTACAACGTGGAACAGAAGTTGTGATAATGAGCATTTTTGTTTTATACCCTAGACTATCAGAAGGAGACCTTTCAGAGTTTCATTATTAATTATGACGTTTTATAGCTGTTTTTGGTTAAAAGTTTTTATCACATTAAAGGAGTTTCTTCTATTACTAGTTTGCTATGAACTTCTATTAAAAAATGAGTACTGGGAGTTCCCTGGTGGCCTAATGGTTAGGATTCTAGGCTTTCAGTGCCATGGCCCAGGTTCAGTCCCTGGCTGGGGAACTGAGATCCCACAAGATCTCAAGAACTAAGATCTCACAAGATTTTTTTTTTGCCATAGTAGAGCCAAAGAATTGATGCTTTTGAACTGTGGTGTTGGAGAAGACTCTTGAGAGTCCCTTGGACTGCAAGGAGATCCAACCAGTCCATTCTAAAGGAGATCAGTCCTTAGTGTTCTTTGGAAGGACTGATGCTAAAGCTGAAACTCCAATACTTTGGCCACCTCATACAAAGAGTTGACTCATTGGAAAAGACTCTGATGCTGGGAGGGATTGGGGGCAGGAGGAGAAGGGGATGACAGAGGATGAGATGGCTGGATGGCATCACCGACTCGATGGACATGAGTTTGAGTAAACTCCGGGATTTGATGATGGACAGGGAGGCCTGGGGTGCTGCAATTCATGGAGTCACAAAGAGTCGGACACGACTAAGCAACTGAACTGACTGACAGCCCCCAAAAAGGGGTTGGGGGGGTACTGAATTTTACCAAACATTTTTCTGCAAAAACTGAGGTAAATCATATGATTTTTCCTTTTCTTCTATTAATGTGGTTGATTTTATTGAGTTTTTCCCCCTATTTTTAACCACTTTATTGAGATGATGAATGACATACAGAAAGCTCTACATATTTAGCGTATGTAAGTCAGTAAGTTTGGGGATAAGTTTACATCCAGTGAAACGATGACCACCATTATGAAGACCATAGATGTATCTATCACCTCCCAAGTTTTTTCCCACTCACTTTAATTTTATTTTTGTGGTAAAAATACTTAAGATCAACCCTCTTAGCAAATTTTAAGCTATAGAACAAATCTCCAGAATTTATCTTGTATAACTCTGTATTCTTGGACCATCACCTCCCCTATTAATTGAGTTCTGAATAGTAAACCAACCTTGCATTCCTGGAATAAACCCCACTTGGTCCTAATATGTTATCCCTTTTATATACCTATGGATTCAATTTCCTGTTGTTTTAATATTTCTATCTCTGTTAATGAGAGAGATTTTCCTATAATTTTCTTACATTGGACTGTCTTTGTCATTTTTTAATATCAAGGATATGTTGGCCTCATAAAACATTTTTCTATTCCCCTGAAAATTTTTTTAAGATTGATGCTATTTTTCATCCTTTAATATTTGGAAGCATTTATCAGTAAAGCTATTTGACCCTGGAATTTACCTTGTTAAAAAAATGAATTAAAGATTCAATTTTTTGCTAGATATAAAACTATTTAGATTTTCTATTTTTCTTCTAAACATTTTCTTGGACATTTCAAGAAATCTATTACATCAAAATTTTTCTTTTACTTTTGAAAAATACTTTTCCTGAGTACAGATATCTAGGTTCACAATTATGTCCTTTCTGTACTTTAAAAGATACCATTCTATCAGCCTCTGGATTTCATCAGTTTCATTTGAAAAGTCAGTGTTTATTTCCCCTGTTGTTCCTTTGAAGGTATCTTATTTTCCTCTCTCCTTTCAAGAATTTTCCCTTTGGCTTTGGTAAGTTTTATTATAGTGTGCCTACATATGATTTGCTTTGTATTAAATCCTGTTTGGGCTTCTTCAAGTCTCTCAAATCTGGGCCTGATGTCTTTTATAAGTTTTGGAAAATTCTTGGCCATTATTCCTTAATATACTGTTTGAGTCTCATTCTCTCTCTCCTTTCCTCCTTGTGCAGGCTTCAGAAACAGGAGAGCAGGCCTGTGACCTGCCTGGCACTGCCTAGATTATGTGCCTGCCCGTGAGCACACCAATTGTTACCAGCAAGTCAAGCAGTACTTCAGATGAGACAAGGAGTGGGTCTTAGAATTTCTTGAGCCCCTGGAGGTCTGGCTAAGCCCCCAGGGTCTAAGAAGTCTTATGACTCTCAAGGTGAAACAAACAGCATTGTAAAAGTTAAAGTAAAACCAGAGATGTATTTCTGCACACAAACTGCTGCTGATGATGATACCAGTTTGCAGCCTGGGATTGTAAGTGGAAGCCCCCAAAACTGCAATTTGAAGTCTCACCAGTGGGGTGGATGCACTGCCCAGTACCCTTTCCCAACTGGGACTCCAGACTGCTGTTAACCTGAGAGTTCCCAGCACTGTTCAAGTCTAGATATAGTTGTCACCCCAATTTGGTGATATATATGCTTTTACATCTCCCTATTATTTTTCCTTCTTTTCTCTTAATGACTGTATATTGCAATTAAGTCAAATAATCTATAAAAATTGAAACTGTTTATTTGTATGTAACGAGTGGTTTCTTTTGTTAACGAATCCATTGAACTTAAAAGTAAAACTTTAGGCAAAACAAATGCATACAGACATAAGTGCACATTCTGTTTCTCAACTCACATTAGGGATTCAAGATGATGGCCTAAAGAACAAGGAAGTAGGAAGGGAGCTATTCCTTTTCCCAATGCAGCTTCTCAGAAACAAAAGCTATCAGTGGAAGGCTGCAAGGCAAAATGGAAGAAAGCAAAATAAAATGAAAGGTGATTCATTTTTAATCAGTTTTACACCTCATAAAATGTGCCAAATAACCCTAAAATGAATGAGTTTAGGAAAGTCATTTATTAATTCTAAGACAAAAATCATACTATAACTATATAATAGCAGTATTGGTTTTTCTTTCCCCAAATGAACTCAGCTAAAGAGAACTTATTTTCTGATGAAAGAACAGAATTTTCCTTTGAATTAGAAACCGTTAAAAAGCACCTCTCATTTTTGCATTTGTTAAAGTA
This sequence comes from Bison bison bison, assembly GCF_000754665.1. Taxonomy (NCBI): domain Eukaryota; kingdom Metazoa; phylum Chordata; class Mammalia; order Artiodactyla; family Bovidae; genus Bison; species Bison bison. The sequence goes on from NW_011494640.1 coordinate 3,815,172, forward strand.
GTTTTCAAATGTTAGGAAATCTCGTTAAATCTCCTTAGGGTTCATAAACAAAGAAACAAAAAGAGGTTTGGAAAAAAAGCCTCCCTGGATCCATTCAGGCCTAACAGATGATATAAGCTTTCTGCATGTTCCATGAGGGCAGCACATTGTCTGTTATATTCAATGACATATCTATTCCTTTATCTGGTGCACCACAGACGTCCAGAATAGTATTTGCACAATGAATCATCACACCAATGAATTAAGAATAAAGGAGACACTAACATATATATAAGTATCTGCCTGCTTATTATAAAAAACACATCTTTAAACTACTTTTAAAATAATTTAATAATAAAACTGATACCAACCTATTTTCTAAGTTTTTTCAGCCTTAACAGAAATACCTTGAAGATGGAAGTAATGAACAAAAACCTAAATTCAAGAATTTTCTGATTTAGGGACTGACTTTCCATCTGTTGCCACACATTGCCCCTTCATGAATTAAATCAATATGCTTTGGCCTGTTTAGAAATGAGTACATGAATAATGAAAAATAAATACTACAGTTCAGCCCACGTTACAAAGTAATTTATATTTGCAATATACAATGTTTACAAAGGCCCTATTGGAGTGCTTGTTACGGAATCAGATCAGATCAGTCGCTCAGTCGTGTCCAACTCTTTGCAACCCCATGAATCGCAGCACGCCAGGCCTCCCTGTTATGGAATAGGACTCAATAAATGGTAGCTGCGAATTTTAACATCACCATATAATTGGAATCATTCATAATAAGCAACATAGATAAAAACCAAAAGAAAACATCAAATACTATTGGAATGTGAACTAAAATAATACAAAGGCTCCATAATAAGGATAAAAAAACCTGAAGATTTTTCAATTGAGTAAAACAGCAACCGTGGGTAACAACTGTCGAAAGGAAACATTCCCAGGAGCAAAAACCTGTGAACCCAGTCTTGAAAGATGAGTTGGGGGGAGAGGGAGAGATACAAGCAGAGAACTAACTGCAAGCAAAGGAAACAATGTGTGTGAAAAGAAAATGCAGGCATGCAGTTGCATGGTACTTACTTAAAGACCTCCAGTCTACCATGTCTAAAGTCTAAGGGTACACTTAAGACTGCCCAAGAGGGCAGAGGGCAGGTCATGAACGGCTTTCATGTCAAAGGAGTAAGAATGTAATTGGAACAAAGGGCTGGATGACTCCAGTCTGAGCTAATATTAACTGAGAAGTAGGTGAGCTGCAGTATCTGGGCCTTGGGGAGAAAAAGACTACCCTGGAACAATTTATTCTACAACCATACTTATTTAACTCTTCAAACCAAAGGAAGGTTTGAAAGATAAAACCTTTCAAAGATGAAAATAAATAAAAAATCATCTGCAGTGAAGAAACATTATAGAAAACATTTACAATCAACACAGTCCATCTTGGATATTCAGAGCGTATAAATCACATCCAGCTCCCATATTCAAACACCCAGCAAACCTGACTTGATCCAGTGCTGTTTTCTCCTACAATTAAACTTCATTCTTAAGAAAACAAATTTTTGCTTTGTAAGACTACTAAATTTAGTGAATTCACCCTGTGCTTTTAAGTTACAAAATTTTACATCAAAAGAAACAAAATCAGTCATTTTTCTCATGTTGTTTGGAAACACTAAAATCGTTCAAGTATTTATCCCGTACCTACTGTACGTCTGTTACTGGGAAACTAGATACAAGGGAAAGAAATGAAAGAACTTTTTAAAGCACTTACTTCCCAGACACTACTTTAGGTCACTGTAGCTCATTAATCCTTACCAAAAAACTGAAGTATAAATCATATTTGTAAATGAGGGCTCTGAATCTCAAGGTCAATAAGCAAAGGGCCTAGAATGCAGGGCTTCCCAGGTGGCACAGTGGTAAAGAGCCACCCACCATGCAGAAGACGCAGGAGACTCAGGGTCAATCCCTGGGTCAGAGGATCCCCTGGAGGAGGAAAGAGCAACCCACTCTAGTATTCCCGGGTGGCTCAGGGTGAAGAATCTGCCTGCAATGCAGGAGACAAAGGAGCCTAGGGCTTGATTCCCCTGGACGAAGCAATGGCAACCCACTCCAGTATTCTTGCCTAGAAAATCCCATGGACAGAGGAGCTTGGCAGGCTACATCCATGGGGTTGCAAAGAGTCAGACACAACTGAGCACATATGCACTAGAATGCAGGTCCCAGTCTAACTCAAAAAGCACATGTTCTTCCCAAGATGCCATGAATATAAACATAAATAGGACACAACGCTTGCCCCACCAGATTAGACCTGGGAGGAATTATATGCTTATATTCATTCAAACATATAGTTCCTTTGCCTAAAAGATTCTCTTCTTGCCTGAATTTTCTTTTGGCAAACCCTCCTTTTAAACTAAAATTCAAATGTCATTTGTTCTAAGAAATTTTAACCAATTTCCTTAGGCAGAACTGTCCCCTCCTCTCAACTCCAAAAACGAGGGAGAAGGGCGCTACAGAAAACTCACTGGCATAAAAACAACTCAAGATGCAGACTGAAGTCTTTTTTCAATAAACTAATTAGTAGACTTTTTCTAACTACAGCTACAAGAATAATCTCTCTATCCTTCATTTGCTAGAGCTAACTGAGGAAACAGCAGGGTGTAAGGGGAAGTCCAAAGTCTAATTCTGTTAAAACACGGCAAACATTACTTCAAATTTCTGAAGCCCCAACAAGTTACACTGAAATTGTGACTCTCCTATAATGGTGTCATATATCTCTTCCTCCCTCCTCCATAGTGCCAAAGTAATTTAAAAACAAAAACCAAAGAGTTAACTCTCTTATCATCCACCTCAGTGCTTCACAAAATAAAATGTTCACACAAATCACTCGGGAATCTTTTCCCAAGTGGGTCTTGGGGCAGAGCTGGAGAGTCTATAATGTTGCTGGTACACATCCCACACTCTGAGTTGCAAAGATCCAGATCACCCCGAAAGGAATACCACACCCAAAACTGAGTACATACTGAAGAGGAGAGACAGAAGGCCCCAAAACAATGCACCCAGACTGCCAAGAACCAAACTCTGTACTGTCAAAAGACAACCCGACCTTATCTCAAAGTATCTGAGACTACTATGTTTATGGGCTGATGACTCCATCATAGTGTATTACAAAACTCATTCTACCAGCAGTTCCAGGAAAAGAAATAACCATGCATTAAGAATTGCCACAGTACCCAGCTCATCTTAACGCTCACAGATCAGGGTCTTAAGAGTCTACAACCAGCCTTGGCCAGTGCCCAGCGAGGAGGAGCCCACAAGGGTGACAAGGACTTATCTCCAGGCACTACTTTTTCCTCCTGGCCTCCATTCCAGCTAATAAACAATTTTTAGGATTTAGAGCAGGCTAGGCTCTCCTTTCGGAGAAGGCAATGGCAACCCACTCCAGTACTTTTGCCTGGAAAATCCCATGGATGGAGGAGCCTGGTGGGCTGCAGTCCATGGGGGTCGCTAAGAGTCAGCTCGACCGAGCAGCTTCACTTTCACTTTTCACTTTCATTTACTGGAGAAGGAAACGGCAACCCACTCCAGTATTCTTGCCTGGAGAATCCCTGGAACAGTGGAGCCTGGTGGGCTGCCATCTATGGGGTCGCACAGAGTCGGACACAACTGAAGCAACTCAGCAGCAGCAGCAGGCTCTCCTTTCCATCCAATCTCTCTTCCTTATTCTTCATGGAGTTAAAACTTACTTTCCATTCAGACCTCATGTCCCCCAGAAAGCATTCCCAGACCCTCTGCAGCCTAACAGGATACCCCTATCATGGAGGCCCACCACACTCCAGGATTTACTATATACTGCCCTCAGCACTCAAGGCTGCTCTACTACACTGACCTTCTCAATCCAGGTTTCTCAAGAAAATTAAACCCATATACACTGAGGCATCCGTTACACATAATGAGTTACCTTCTCTACTTTGAATTTAGAATGGCACTATTTAAGCATCATCTTTGGGAGAACTGAGAAAATTCAAGTCATTTTCCATGGTCTGTGGTTTAGATGCAGAAGCAGATCCCACCGATCTCATTCTATATTGCATTTCTAAGGCACAGCATGATGCCTGACTCACAGTAAGCACGAAGCAAAGAGGTAATAGAGGAGTTGCATGAGTGGACAAGCCCTACCCTGACCCTGCTGACAGTCTGTATTTTAAACTGTTTATCTCCACCATTCATTCTATATTCCCACCTGCTAGAAATCTTGGTTCCTGACCATGAGCTCACTTCCCATTTGAAGCCTTATACTCATCCCTTAACTGATCTTTGGTCAAATGCTTCAAGCACTGACCTTGAGCTGATCTACTATAGGCCTCCTCTAACCGTGCCACTGACAATTTTTCCTGCAACACAAATAGGCCTCGTTTGGTACTTTACATGGATTGAGTGGAAAATTGCTTATCTTCTCTCTGATCAGTTCAAGCACAGATGCATAAATACTACCCACTGCTCAAGTAAATGGCAAAAAGACCTGAAGCGTAAGGGTAGAGCCCAGGGACACTGGATGAGAAACTGAATGAAGCTGGAATAAGCAGCAGTAAGGAAACAAAGTTAAGGTTAATTTTGCCACTATAATTTTCACATATATTGTTCAAGAGAAAACTATAAGGAAAACAAATCAAAACAAAACACAGAATCCAAGCAAGCTAATCTCCAAGAACTCACAGAGATAGAGACTCTTAACATTTTCTTTTTTAAAAAACTTTTTATTTTTTATTGGGGTACAGCCGATTAACAATATTGTGATAGTTTCAGGTGAACAGTGAAGGGACTCAGCTATACACAAATCCATTCTTCCCCAGAGACTCTAACATCTTCCAATTCAAAATCAAAAGATTCAAGAACTAAAAGCTTGAAATACTGAGATGGAGTCAAAACAGGAAAACTCTTCCCAGCATAGCTGTCACACTATTTAAGAGGAGAAGCAGGAGTCTGTGAAGGCTCCTACAGTTTCTTGGTCAGTTGGGCAGGAGCAAAGTCCTTCATGAGGCCTAATGCACCCCTAGAACGAGGATCAGCAAACCACCGCTGACCGGCCACATCCAGCTGCTTTTGGAAATGAAGTTTTTCTGGAACATAGCTGCTTTTGTGCTACAATGGCAGAGTTGAGAAGTTGTAGCAGAACCATGTGGCCCACAATGCCTCAAACATTTTACTATCTTGTCTTTTTTAGAAGTTTGCCAATTCCTACCCTCGAAGGTGCCTATGTCCCCCAAAGTACCATAGGGACATCAACTGGGCACAGGGCATTTGCTTCTAAACCTGATCTGGTTTTCTTCACAGTGTGTCCCTGTCCTACCCTTGGTTCTGTGCTCTGCATTATCAATTCATTCTCTTACCAGCCAGTCCCAACTTCTTTTAGCATTAAATCTAGTTCATTCTCTGTACACTGTTCTCAAATCTGAACTTTTAATCTGTCATGATTTGACTGATAAATTTTAAGTAATTTGGTATATTTCAGAAATCTTTCATTAAAAATAGACAACTTGGGCAAGATTTTCTATCTCAAGCTCTGCCTCTAGGAAATCTGACTTAAGATACTACATTTAGGTCAAGTTTTTCTTTCTCATATGAAAACAAAGGTAACCATCATCTTTGTGTCTCTTTCCTTGAATTACTACCCTTTCTCAGCCTTCTTTGTGCTGTCCTTCACTCTTTGTGACTTGGTTTCTGCCTTTTCTTTTCTTCCCTACTGAAACTGCTCTGATCTGTACCACAGATGGCTCCATACTAGCCAAATCTAACTTCTCATTAAAATTTCTCACTGGGTCTATCAGCAACAGGGCACTGTGGACTATTTCTCCTCATTCAAATGTCCCTTGTTTAGGCTCCCAGCCTAACATTCTCTCCTGGTTTTCCTCCTTCCTCTCTGGACACCATTTCTCAGTCTCCTATATTGGATCTTTCTTCCTCTCCAAGGCCATGAAGTGTTGGTGTTCCTCAGACTCCATTCTCGGTGGCCTTATCTCTCCATAAGTCAACCCCAGGAAATTTATTCAAGTGTCATTGAGGTTACCCAAATCTCTACCTCTAGCCAAGGTCTCACCTGTGAACTCCAAATTCTAATATCCAACTGACTCCCAGCTCTACATACGTATACATCCCCAGGCCTCACAAACTCACCATATCCAAACAAACCCATCATCTGTCCCTGCTCCCCTTCCTAACTTAGCACATGGTGCCATCATCCTCTGAATTACCCAAGCCTGAAAAGTAGGAGTCATCCTAGCTTCTTCCTTCTCTCTTGCCTACTACATCCAATTGCCATGTTCTATCTTACTAAACAGGCTTAAATTCATCTCCTTACAACCCTCATGGCCACTGTGACTCTTACCATCTCGCACTGAGACTCTTAAATATTAATAACTTTGTTATCAATCTCCCACCAATTTTACTCCTTTCCTTTAAATTCTCCACCCTACCACCAAAATGATATTCTACTATTCAAATCTGACCGCATCACCTCTCCTCAAAACCCTTGAATGGCTCCCCAGTACCTACAGGGTCACAGCAGAACTCTTTTACACAGTATGTAGACATTTCACGATGTGGCTCTCCTGACCTGCCATTTACCAGCCCAGCCTCATCTCCTGCCACTTTATATCTCTATCTTGCATTTTAAGCTCTAAAATACTAAAATAGTAGGTGTTTCCAAATCTACCACATTCCTCTCCCTAGTTGCCTAAATTCATAAAACAATTATGTCTATGTCCTAAATCATGACTAGTTTCTATAAAAGGTAGGGTAATATATGCCTATTGAAAAATTGTTCAAAAATGAAAATTTTAACAAAATTTAAATGAAAAATGTACATTTTTAACAGTAGCAGTAGGAAGCAATAAGATCAAAATACTACTAATAATAACGATAAACTCTTTATATGTGTGTGTGTCTGTGTGTCAGTCACTCAGTCGTGTCCAGCTCTTTGCGACCTCATGACCTGCAGTCCAACAGGCTCCTCTGTCTATGGAATTCTCCAGGCAAGAATTCTGGAGTGGGTTGCCATTCCCTTCTCCCAGAGATCTTCCCAACCCAGGGACTGAACCGGGGTCTCCGATATTGTGGGCAGATTCTTTACCATCTGAGCCACCAGGAAGCCCTTTATGGTTTATAAATATTACCAAATAAATGCCTTAAAATTTCCTTGCCTTTCATTACAAAAATTACATCATTAGCTTAATTCAAAGATTAATAAGTTTACTTTGTACTACACATTGTACTTTAAGGCAAGAATTACATAATTAAGGGTGATCTTAAAGCCCATCTAGATCATTTTCAGGTATTTCTGAATTCTTTTTTCATTAGTGGGGATGAATTTACAGTAAGTGATGTAGAAATTTTTGCCCGATCTCCCTAATGACCAGTGGCATACGTTTTTCAGATGGTTAGCCAGGAATGCCAAGTATAAGGAATCTAATTAATCCAGCATGACAGTTATCAGTGCAGTTCACCAGATCACCCCAAATTGCAAACACTTTGGAGAACTGTACTTTTTGGCCCTCTTGTTGAGCAGGGTCAGGTGACTCATTCTGGCCAATGAGCTGTGAACAGAACTGACAAGCTGCTTCCATATTTTAAATATGGCCCCTCCGAGGCTCTGTTTCCTTCTGCCACAGAAAAGTGGACTCCTCCTGACGGCAGTTGTTTCAGTCAGCCTGGACTCTGGAGTGATGATCAGGCAAAACACAACCCTAGATGACAGTGATGGGCAAAGGGCATGAGTAAGAAATAAACCACATCATTGCATAATCTTGCCTACCATCCAATTATCCAGCAATTTCCTCAAAGGAATGTATACTGAAATACTAACACTTTATGTCAACACTTTGTAGGAGCATTTTATGTCTGCTATGAGTAAATGTTATTACTGGTAAATTCAAGAGCTAGGAATAGTAAACTTGAGTCATTACATGATCTTGGCCAAATTATAACTCCCAGTCCTCGTTTCAAAGAAGAATAATAATATCTGACATTTCTTGTGCATTTATAATGTGCCGATATTGCTTTAAGTACTTTATCTATATTAACTCATTCCTTACAATGAATGTGAATTCACCAAACCATCTCTATGGATCTAAGGAGGAATGAATTAGTTCTCTAGCAAATAATCCTAAAATATTAATTGGGAGTTCCCCAGCACAAATAAGCGACTCTATCCTTAAATGATACATTCCTTATTTTAGACATTTCAATTTGAATTATAGAGATGTGAAGGCATGTTTAAAGCAGGCAAGAACCTGAAGTATTTGATCCGAGAGCTGGCAATAAAGAAGAAGAAAAGAAGATTGTTAAAAATAGGTTTGTGTATATAACAATTTGGGGGAAATCTGATCATGGTAGTAGATATACCTTACCTACCATACTGTTATGGGTGGAGGCTCCGGAGACCTTGCCCTTCAAGATGAAATACCTTCCAAGCCTTTTTTGGGCCTGCCACACCAGCCAAGAAACCAAACAGTTCTAAGAAATCCTAATTCCACTGGAATTGAGAACAATCCAAAATGATAGTGGTTATATAAGAGATTGGATTAAATATAATCTAGTATGATGGGTGCATATTTAAAGAAGAACTTGGAAGACAAAACTTTAAAACAATCACTTGAAGGAAAAATTAGTTGTCAAAGGAAACAACTTACTGTACTAGACCAATTTCATGTGACCATAAGAAGATTTGGAACAGCCATTGAAAATTAGGGATTAAATGTGTACTTTGATTTTTTTTGTTTGTTTAATGTAGAACAAGAGTAGCTATTCCTATCAGCACTTCCTTTATTCTTTCAAGCTCAAGTTCTTTCTGTGCCAATCTCTTCCAAAATACCCATCCATATTTCTATTATTTCCTTGTTGAAGTATGAGTATTCTGAATAAAAATAAGTTTTCTTTCTTATTTCAACTGTACAAAAGACGTGTTAGAAAACATCAAATAATTGTCCCTGTTTTTCCATCCTTAATTCATGTATAAACTTTGCTCTGTTGTAAACTAAGTAAAATAATCCTGTCCCAAGAGAAATTTAGACTTGGCTAACAAAGTGCTTGGTTGATTTATTCTCACCCTACCTTCTCAGTACAATACAGGTATTCAACAAATACCCAGGTGATAAATGAATAACATTATAGTTTTCCAGGGGGCATCAATATACCAAACCTATTCCAGTCTATCTTACTATATTTTAAATATTCAGACAAAAGAATAAAGAAGCTAAGTTTCAATGAGAAGAAATTTCACTTGAAATCCACCCCTGACTCATCAGCCAGTCAACTCTTGTTTCAGTTTCACCTGATTTAACTGTAATATGCTCTTATCAGCCTCCTTTATTCTGATTTTCTCTGGGTCACTCACTATGGCTGCATCAACTAATCTGCTCACCCTAGTTACCAATCAAGCAAAGAAGTTAATATTTAAGCAACTCTGGCTCCTCCTATAGAGGACTTAGCTTGAACCCAACTCCCAGATCCAAGATACTGCAGCTGAATTCTGGGCTCCCAAATCTCCTTTGGTACAGTCAAAAAAGGCCCAGAATTCTGGTTTTCAAGGTTGGTCTTCTGCGTTGGTTCCTGTTCCCAGTATTGCTCTAACCAATTCTCCTAGCTTAGGGATTATACACTATCCTTGACTCCCAGCCTAATGGCTGCGTCTACCAGTCTTTTTGTAATAAGATGGTCCCACATCTCTGGAATTAGAACCCTGTCCCAAAGTCCCAGAAGGATGTACTCCCTACATGACAAATGCCTGCCTGCTTTCGGAATACCTGTGTCACATGCCCCATGAATTTGAGACTTGGTACCAAGAGCCAGAATGGCATCGGGGTCTGCAACCTCTTTGATTCTATTCTTGTCCAGCGGGTTGTATCTCTTGGTTTGACTTTATAATTGGCTGAGCGCTCTCAGTTTCTTATCTACTATGTAGGGTAGATATCTAGTAAGATACATTCCTAACACCTGCCTTCATAATGCCCTGGGCAGCTATCATATCTCTCTAGTTTCAGAATACAACCACTCAATTCACTCAAATTCTAATTAACTATTTCTAAATTCTTTATCATATAAGAATAATACTAGGCCTTTGGGTATCTCAAATGATAAAGTCAATTCTTTACCCATGATGGTAACTCAGGACATTGCCTTATGCTAAAGTATGTATTATTGTTTTCTGGATTTATGTTGATTTTTATGATACCTGACAGTATCATATCTAGATCAAATAACTCTCTCCTTTGTATCTACAGAATAACAAATAGCAATGGAATCATGAATTGATGTGACTCAATCCCAACTCTGTCACTCCCTGGTTATACGTTACCTAAATTAGTAAGATGTTTAAGCAAAAGCTCAGGTTTCCCATTTATGAAACGAGAAAGACAAACGAGCAGACTCAAGAATGGTGTGAGGCACTAAACACATTCCTGGTACACAGTAAATACTAAAAAGTTAGCAAGCAGCAGCAGCCACAGAGTTTATATAAACTTATTTGCAATGCACTGTATTACATTATTAAGAGAAGTAAAATAAGAGGATTAATTTATTAGAGTTTAAAAAGGATGAAGGGCAAGGTTGTTTATGATTATGGAAGATGAACTTGATGGGGAAAAGGAAAGGAAATGGAAGAGGCAAAGATCAAATAAATGGCAATCAGAAGAGTTTACAGAGCAAAGAGCAGGATTCTGTGAGCTTCAGTAAAACGGGGTCAAGGACATTAGTCTTCCTGGAGGGGGGAATCCTGATAACAGTTAGGAATTCCCTGCTCTTCCCAGTGTCTAAGAGAGCTGGTTGAAAGGCTGCAGCACTTAGCCAACTGCATGGCAGGAAGACAGAGCCTTACTTCATGTGTTCCTCCCTGGAAGTGGAAATTTTCACAGCCCTCTGCTAACAAATTAATTCTCAGCCCAAGTCATTCTCATTCCGCGCCCCCTCCCCCAGAGAAAAAAAGCCAAACCTCTCTCCTTCTCCATTCCCATCTTTCAAACCATAGTTCAAATGAAACCTCCTCTATGAAATCTTCCCCATTTATCTCAAGAGTTTAGTGCTCCCACAACAACATGTATTTCTCCATCGTACAAACTATACTACAGTTTTTCCCATCCCTTTTCCAACCAGCCTATGAGCATTTTAAGAGCAAAGCACGTGACCTGTTCGAGCGTGTACCTCCAGCATCTAGCACAGGGCAGGATGTGTGGAGGGTGAGAAGCCATCAAGTACCCTGCACTGTTCCAGGCAGAATCATCAATATCAATGGTTCTAACCATTTGGGAATATGACCATCCACCTTAAAAACCTGAGGAAAGCTACGGACCCTCAGCCTATAAGAATCCATACACACACTCGCACTTTAAAAAAAAAAAAAACAAAAACAAAAGCAAACATAAGGAAAGGAACAAGCAATAAGCTAAGTCAAGAGATATGTAGTCTACCTTTGGTTCCCAAAACTCCAAGTTCTCAAACAAGTCACTAAACTTATCAGTTGACAAAGTGAAGAAACTATCCTTTGCCTCAACTATCCTTCACCAGATTTCTGTAATAAAAAATACAGATACATACTAAAAGCATGGAGGAATTCTAAAATTAAAATTGTTATGTAAGAGCAAATTATTTCTTATTACTGCTCCACAGCTTGATACTTTCACAGCTATCTATTTTGCCAAAAAACATGCTGTGAAATAAATTGACTATTTACTACTACAGCGAAAAGAACTGTTGTTTACATACCCAAGAGGGGTTTGCACACAAGCATAAAGAAGCAAAGATGAATAATCCAATTAATTCGCATTTGCTCACACCATTGACTACAGATTCCTTTGATAACAATATGCTTTTGTACTAACAAACCTGTAATACAATTGGCCAGTATGCTGTGAGATGTTTATATTCTACATGTCAGGGGTTCTTGATGACAGTCTGAATATTCTCTTCTCTCTCATCTGAACCTGTCACCAACGACTGTCACAGGTGGGCTACAGCCAACAGAGCTCCCCTCTTCAGAAGGGGAAGTTGTAAAATGCTTGCACTTAGTGTGTGTATGCTCAGTCGTTCAGCTGTGTCTGACCCTTTGCAACCCCAAGGACTGGAGCCTGCCAGGCTTCTCTGTCCCTGGAATTTTCCAAGCAAGAATAGTGGAGCAGATTGCCATTTCCTACTCCAGGGGATCTTCCTAACCCAGGAGTCAAACCTGCATCTCTTGCGTCTCCTACACTGGTAGGCAGACAGGGCTGACTTTAATATAAAAAGCATTGTCAAGTAGCCGCTGTGAAGACCCTTAGGAACTCCAAAGAAATGGAACAAGTAAGGAACCCTGAGCCATCCTCCATACTTCAAATCTTCTGAAAGCCCAAGAGGGTCTACACACATACCCAGGCAGACAGACCCCATGTCACTGCCCTGACTCTACTTCAAGCAGCAACTCCAAGGGTAGGGTCCCCCTTGCCAGTCTAGATCTTTCTCTGTATCCATGCCAATCTCTGCTCAAAAGGATATCTGTTGGGGGCCGGCGTGAGGCACTCCACCCATGGCAAAGGTCATGAGGAAGGAGGCTCGACATCGCAAAGGCGGGATCGAGCCTCAGGAGTCCCCCTGGAAATCCTTGAGCATCTACCCCCACAACCAGACCCTGCCTACTTTACTACTTTGTGCTCTCCCCTACACCTCTGACTTTACGGGGGGCTGTCCCCCACCACCTCTTTCGGAGAAGGAGTTAACTTAGAGCTCCAGTTAATAATAATTCCTGGGCGTGATAGGAGTGTTTCAACCTACAAACTCCTCTGAAGGGTCTCTAGCCTGCCTGACAGGCTTGTCCGGCCACATGTGATTGTTCACAGCCTCCCAACCGTGAGAGGCACAAGATGCTTTAAACCTTCTAAAAACAGGTTCCTTAGAAAAGTTAGAAAACCATTAGTATAAGTATAGTGGGCTGATTAGAAATTGTATTGGTGAAGGGTTTTTCATTTGTTGAGCCACTGTTTGTTGCTAAGACTCCACATCCCCTGCCCTTACACATATTAATGAATATATAGAAGAAATAAGTATTAACCTTTGATATAAATCACATTAGACCTTAGGCTAAGTAAATTCTTTCCTTAACTAAAACCCACTACACCCTCACCCTATAGGAATGTAACTTTATCTGGGTGGCGTCTGTTTTAAGAATAATCACCCTTGGAGAAAAAAGTGTTCTGGTTGACTGACCACTGTCACAAGGAGAGGGTCATAAATTGTCAGCAGGCCCCCCTGGCCAGAAGATGATGTAACACCCCTAAGACCTCTGTATACATTTGTATGAAGCACCTGACTTTAATAAAAGTCAGGACTGCTGTCCCCACGTGACTTTTGTATAACATCTCAGTGTATAAAAACAGACTCTGGAAAATAAAGAATGGGGATCAGTTCCTCAAAATACTGGTCTCCCCATGTCGCTCTCTCTCTCACTCTGGCTGAGTCTCCATATGGAGCGCGGAACCTGCCATGCTTACTAATTATGCCTGGGCTTCTACGATCCGACAGGGGAGGCTTCAGTGTCTCCTCTCCTTCGGGAGAATGGAAGGACGCCTGCGGCCTACGTAAGTGGTGCAAACTTCTTGTCTTGAAGTTTTATTGGTCTCCCGCGTAAACCAAGCTACTCAGCCTCTTTTCTCCACTGAATTTTACTACTGAGCTATCCTCATTCTATTACTCTTTATATCCTTGATGAATATTTAAATAGTCGCCGACGCCGTCTCCCCTTCGAATACCCTGAATCAGCCAGGGCTGGACCCCAGCAGATATCATTAATAAAGGATCCAGCGTCCCAGGGGGAGGTCATGGCCCAGCCATAAGGTGTTAAGGTTCACATTTCTTCCCTCAGCTATCTTTCCGCCAATCAAGTCTCAGATCCTAGGTCCACAGAGTTCAGCCCCAGCTCCCTAACTTCTTCTTTCTTTTTCCCTGAGTCACATAGTATAGCCTTGTTACTCAGTGTGGTTCCAGAACCAGTAGCACCAATGTTGACTGGAGCCTTGCACAATTTGGGGCACCACTTCAGATCTACTGAATTAGAATCTGCATTTTAACAAAATCCCTGGGCTGAATCATTTGCAGCTTAGAGACAAGTACTGGCCTATAGGATTGGCCTCAATTCTAATGAGATAGTCTTGCATCTATCTTTATCTAACAGCTACTCTTAGCTTTGCTCTGCAAACCTCCTTCATGAATACCATTCCTTTCCAGACTCCCCTCTACCCATCTGCCTAGAAAGCATTCCCACACGGGGCAGTGACTGCCGTAATTCTTGATGAGCTGCCTGGCCTACCTTCCAGTAACTCTGAAGGCAGCCTCCCGGGCCAAGAGAGCTCCAAAGTTCCTCTTTCTGTGCTGATTCACAAGTCTTAGGCATTGGTAAGAAAATCATCAGAGGCTTTTCTACAATTAAGCTCTAGCACAATTTCTGGGGTCTCAGCCAATACCTAGCACCCAAGATTTAGGGACTTGGCCTCCTTTTCTTTTGACTTGAAAGATGCCACGGTCCACTCTAGTCTCTGCAATATTTCTCACTACAAGACTGCTATTAAAGAGATTAAGAGTGGACAACATAAAGGATAAACAAGGAGCACTAGCATTTTAAGAAGTGCAAGCTTCCCTGGTGGCTCAGTGGTAAAGAGTCTGCCTGCAAGGCAGGAGATACAGGTTCGATCCCTGGGTCAGGAAGATTCCCCTGGAGAAAGAAATGGCAACCCACTCCAGTATTTTTGCCTGAAGAATCCCATGGACAGAGGAGCCTGGTGGGCTACAATCCGTGGGGTCCCAAAAGAGTTGGACATGACTTAGCAACTAAACAACAGCAACTGTTAACTGAAAAGCAATTTTTATACTGTGCAAATACAACAGGAAGAACATTACAAATGACAGCTAAAAGGATTTCTAAAGATCCTGACTCTGCCCCTCTTCAGACTTGGCTTCTATGCTTAATCCTGAGAACAGATTTCACCAAACATCTTCCTCCTCCATGCTTAAGGGCTAAAGGTATATTGACTTCTTCCATGAAGCTTCCTCTTGCCAGCAAGAGGGCTGAAAAAGTCATCAAGCAAGGTAGATCAAAAAATGCCTCCCCAGATTCAAGCAGGTTATATGGACTATGAACACCTGAGTGTGTTGATACCATTTCACTTAGACCTCTGCCCCTTGCACCCTCAGAATGCAGCAGCCTTTTCTCTAAACCAGGCAGAGTTGGAATTTAATCATCATGGTTCACACTCCACTTTATCAGGAGCAGAGTCCTCTCTCCAGGCTCTTTAGCTGACCTCTAAAGATCCTCCTGCTGACTTCTAAATGTTGGCTTTCCCCAAAACGCAGTATTCAGCTGCCTTCTCTGACTACACTCTCTAGGTGACCTCATTCACTATATGGCTGATGACTCCCAAATTGACATCTCGAGCTTCAAGCTTCTTCTTGAAGCTCCAGACTCATTTGTCCAAATATCTTATTTCATTCGTTGGTTTCTTCATTTTCAGGATTTTTTTTACAGCTTTATTGAGGTATAACTGACATTCAATAAACTACATATATTTAAAGTACACAAATTGATTGGTCTTAACATACACAATTATGAAACTATCCCATCATGAAAATGAACATGCCTATAGCCCCAAGTCTCTTTGGGGCCCCAAGGTAATCCATCTCTCCTGCTCCCACTTCAGGCAACCAATGACTTGCCTTTCGTCACTATAAATTAGTCTGCATTTTCTAGTCATATAAAGGAATCATTGAGCATATACTGTCTAGCTTCTTTCACCCACCACAACTATTTTGAGATTCACCCATGTTAAATATTACATATATCAATCAATACCATTAGTTTTTGTTGTTTTTTTTTTTACCAGCGAAGTCATATTCCATTGAATGGATATAACAAAATTGGTTGACGTGCTTATGGACATTTGGGTGGTTTCCTCTTGCTGTATTACAACAACTGCAGGTGGTCCGCAGCAGTTTCCAATCTGTCTGGGGCTATCACTAAAAAAGCTGCTATGAACTTTCATATATAAATCTTTATATGAACAAATACCTTAATTCCTCTAAGGTAAATATCCAGGAATGGAACAGCTGGGAGACTTCATCTTTCTTGTTCCTTCTCTGGTTTACCTTTACTGTACAGCTGCCTGTTTGCTATAAAGCTATCTATAGAGCTCTCTAATGACCTCTAGAAATACTTCCTCTGGTTGGACCAGACTGTAATGTACTCTTCCTGTCATCTTAAACCTGGTCAACACTGTGCTAGATGATGCTTTCAAGAAAAGAGGAAATGACCTACATCAATCTATATTCCTAGGACCTGGAGCCAACCCCTAGTTGGCGCTTTCAAGGAATCAAGGAAGGAGACTGTGCACAACTGGCAGCAGCTAGGGATGGGAGTTCCCTGGAGGAGGGCACGGCAGCCCACTCCGTATTCCTGCCTGAAGAACCCCATGGACAGAGGAGCCTGGCGGGCTACAGTCAAGGGGTTGCAAAGAGTCAGACATGACTGAGTGACTAAGCACATCACAGCAGACGGATGAGAGCTGGGGGCAGGGTCGGGGGTAGATCTGGACTAGCATAATTCCCTCTCTGCACTTAACTAAAAACTCCATGAGAGCAACAACTATGTCCACCTTGATCATTACTAATGTCCATGCACCCTACAAATCCCTGACACGTAGGTCTTACTCAATTACTATAGCCCTATGAGATAACAAAAAAGAATTTAATTTATGCCTCAACAAAGCTCTGAGATAAGGTAGTACTTTCCACATTCCTGGAAAAATTAATAATAAAAACCTGAGCTGCTACCATGAGTCAAGAATTATTCTAAGATTTTTACATATATTCACATTTAATCCTATGACAAATCTAGGAAGTAGGTATGAAGTAGGTACTATGATTATTCCCAATCTATAGATGAGGCATTTGAAGCACAGAGAGGTTATATAACTCACCCAAGGTTATACAGGCAAGTGGCAAAGATGAGCTGCAAACCCAAGTAGCCTCACCTAAAAGCCCACTCTATGAAGCACTCTGCTTTAATACCTCTCACTGAAGAAGACACCAAAATCTCAGTGGCAATAAACTGAGACAAATAAAAGATGTGATATAAAGCATACTAGGAAGAAAAATTAATATTTAGATATACATTACCAGTTTTATACAATTAAAAAGAAACTGCTATGAATCATTCTAGTGCCTGACCCTTATTTAAAACAATAGTCAAAATGAAAGCAAATCTTCCTTTTCAATTGACAGACATAGATAGAAACTAAAACCCAGAATATTCTCATATTAAAAACATTTTCATCTGCTATCAAATCTCTGTTTTATAAAAATACACAGTCTATTTTTGCCTGCCAAGGGAAGCCCAACCACCAAACCGGACATCACAGAACTAGACATGTACTGCCTGGGTTTACAGGAAAGGCAACAGGGATGTGTGAAGACGGCCACCATCCCTATGGTCTTTTCTTTCCAGTTCTCCCAGGATTAAATGTTGGATAACAACACATTACCAGGTTTGAATGTCCCCTGCAAGCTTTTCTTCTACCTGAAAAATTACCAGAAATCAAGGCAAAGCATGTGAGAGGGCAGACAGATCACAGGGGCGGGAACAAGGAGAACTCAAATCATTAGGTGTGTGCCCATCCAATGAATCTACGTCCCAAGTGTCCTGTGGCCTGCTTCTGAGACAACGAAGGGCCTGAGGGGTCTGGGACTGCATCAGTTTATGCTGTCTCGCTGACGCACTGTGGAATGCAAAAGGCCCTGAGAAGTCTCTAGTTTTAAGAGGAAAACTTAACTCACCTTCCACTGCTCCTCTGGAAGCAGCTTCACAACCACCAGATCCCCATTCAAGGCTCTATTACGAGCAACAACGCCATCAATAAAAATGTCTCGATCACCATCCTAGGTTGGAGAAAGGAATGTAAGAGTCAGCTTACCAAGGCTTAGAATCAAAAATAACTCCCTTGGCTTACAAACTGTAGACTCTACAATCTGCCCATTGACTTAACAGGAACACTGGTATTGCTATTTAGCCACAAACAGACCTAGAGAAGTTCAGTCTCTTTGGAACTAATAAAATTGGTGATAAACACATAAGAGCAGGTTAACATGATTCTTTAAAAAATCACCAAATAAGAGAAGATCTACTATAGGCAGGTCAAAAACAAAAATATATAAAGCAAAAAACTAGGATTGCATGCTTTCATAACCAAAATACGAAAGGAGTAAGTTGTCCTTTTTTGTTTTGAATAAAATAAAGCATGATGGTACCCGTTCTATACTGAATTTTTTTAAGCAAAGGGAAAGGTAAAAAGCAGACAGTTTGAAAGATAGAAGAAAATCAACATATAAAACCCTAAGTAAACCAACCACAAGCAGGGACAACAACCAGCTCCAGGATTTGGGCTCTCTACAAGGAAGCCGGCATATTCCCTGCCCTCCCCCCACCCCCGCCCCCGAAGAAAGCAGCAGAGAAAGCAAATCGTGGTTTGTTTTTTAACTGAAGTACAGTTGTAGTGTTGGTATCTTCCCTGGTGCCTCAGAGGTTAAAGCGTCTGCCCCCAATGCGGGAGACCCAGGTTTGATCCCTGGGTCGGGAAGATCCCCTGGAGAAGGAAATGGTAACTCACTCCAGAATTCTTGCCTGGAGAATCCCAGGGACGGAGAAGCATGGAAGGCTACAGTACATGGGGTCGCAAAGAGTTGGACACAACTGAGAGACTTCACTTACTTACTTACTTACTTACTTACTTAGAGTTGTAGTGTTAGCTTCAGGTATCCAGCATAGTGACTGAGTAATTTTTTCAGATTATATTCCATTAGAGGTTATTATAAGATATTGATTATATAATAATTCCCTGTAGTGTAGTGTAATGTTAGTCACTCAGTTGTGTCTGACTCTCTGCAACCCCATGGACTGTAGCCTGCCAGCCTCCTCTGTCCATGGAATTCTCTTGGCAAGAATACTAGAGTGAGTTGCCATTTCCTTCTCTAATAATTCCCTGTGCTATATAGTAAATCCTTGTTGCTTACCTATTTTACCTACGGCAATTTGAAGAGCTCAGCTGAATCTCAAACAATCCAGATCTATGAGTAGACTGCATTACAACTCAGCTCATACTTGATTCATTCAGGAGTTTGCATCTATTACAGAATCTCTTATTTTAAAGATACTCACAGGCAGCTCAAAATTTAAAGTTTGAGTCAACCTCTTCTAACTACCTTTTAAAGCCGAAGAGTTCAGTCCTTTATTTGAATGCCATAAGACTTGCTCTACCCATCAGAAAGATTGGGCGGGGAGGAAGTGGTTAATGATCAATTTGTTAGAAATACAAAGGGATCTGGGGGTATTCTAACTAAGTATTTAGGAGGCTGGAGTTGGGAAGCAACCCAAGTATGCCATAATGATCAGAACATCCTCCATCGATACAACAGTTTCCTCTGGGCCAAACATAAATTCTACAGATACACAAAGAGTGCCTCTTGGTGATAAGTTGCACAAAAAAGCTGCACAGAACTTTTTGCAATATAGTTCTGAGCTGAAACTTTGAAACCTAAAAAGCCAGGTTTTGACATCCAGTCTATTTCTTCTCTTTATCTTATCCCCAAAGAGGATAAAAAAGCATCTCAATAACATCAGTTTATCTTGGTCTTTTGGAAAAAGACACATGATTTTATTCTAATTCTATATCTTACTTTCACTGAGAACAACAGGACACCAGCAGGTACACATAGACATGACTTCTGTATCTTGAGTTTGTCATAAGAAAATGAATATCAACTTTCTATCAGTAGAAATTATAATAAACCTAAAACATATTCTCCCAAAACAAAGTACTTTTTTTTATACCTGACGATCAATTCACTGTTCCTGTTGACATATGTAGCAATTTTAACACAGAAAGTGACACTGTGTAAGTTCTCAGCTGTTTTCAGAGTCAACAAGAGTAAATTTCATCAAATCTAGTCTAATTTTGTTTCTCAAAAAGTTTCAGAATTTTAAAGTTATGAGGAACATTAGACAATATTTAGTCTACCCCTTCATTTTACAATTAAGCAAACTTTCTGTTTCTTATTGTCAGAGCAGAAACCACATCTCCTACCAATTCCTATCTCTATTCTCCCTGGTAAAGCAGAGGGCAGGTAATATTCAGGCCCTGATCTCATAGCCCACCTCCTAGCCTATCTAGGAGGCTAGGAGCATGTTTCCAGTTCATACAAGTTCACAGTTGACATGGACATGAGCTACATACACTCAGAAAGCTAGACCAGTGATGGGATTTACAGAGGCATGTAATTTACTGCCTCTATTATCTCCTCCTTCAACTGCCTTCTATAATGCTTCTAAAACCTGAAACTGACCAGAAAACCCACAAAACTGGAATGCAGGATTGTTCCAGTGTCCAAAACCAGACTATCTACAATCAGTTACAACTGGGCTTTTTTTTTTTTTTTTAAGTATAACTGCTTTACAATGTTGTGTTAGTTTCTGCTATACAACAAAGTGAATCAGCCATAGGTATACATATATCCCCTCCCTCGTGGGCCACTCTTTCCCAACCCCACCCCCCACCCCAGGTCATCACAGAGCACCAAGCTAAGCTCCCTATGCTAGGTTCTTAATTACTTAGAGGTGAGTCATTTAGCACTTTTTCCCTCCCTCTGAGACAATTTTATTACTCCATCAATAGCCAGATAAGAGAATAAAAGAGGTATAGAAATAAGCCAGTGTTAATATCACAACTTTATAAAAAATTCTAAGTAGGACATGCCAGGAACACAATTTCAAGTAGAACAACTTGAGCTCTTGAAACATCAATGACTTTTGCTTCTTAACGCTCTTTAACAAGCCAGATTAAACAGGGGCAGCAGGTCACTTGCAAATTTAAATCACATGAATTTAACTTAAGGGACCCTAAGTAGGCCCGCACTTCAGAGAACCCCTGCCCTGGCCCTCTTCTGACCACATCCCTCCTCATCAGGTAAGGAGTTTTCAAGGCCAGATGAATCGTAATCAGCCCCAAGCCCACTTCCAGGGCATATATGAGCATCTTCCCCAGGTCTGTCTTCCCAAACACACACCTCAGGTGGCTAACGGGTGGGTATCTCTAAGGGGTATGGGGAGATCTTGGACATGTGGGGTGAGATGCCCACCTAGAGGGCAAGGGCTGTCACTGAATGGGGGGAGGAGGCAGGAAGCAGCAAAGAGGCAACACGGAGCCAGGACTGGGAAGGGAAGAGGGGCAGGCCAGAAGGTGGACCCTCTCCATGCAGCCACCTTTCAGCATGGAGCTCCAAGTAGTCTGAGAACTCTACGTTTGAACCCAAGTTCAAGTACATGGAGGTATATTTAACAAGGAACATATTTCACTTAACAGTTTGTTTGTCTGGTGTATTACTTTTACGTATTTAATATAAGGTATTCATGCCTCCACTTGTACTTTGGTCCTAGGCCATACATTCATCAGGAACCGGCCTCACAGGGGACTAACTTACAGAAATTCAATACTGTGTACTCAGGAGAGAGAGAAAGCAGGCAGTGAAGTTTTCAAAATGCTGTATGTAGTTTCACTTATCGTTCAAATCAAAGAGAGCAAACGTCAGTATGCAGGGAGATGGGTGATTTGAAACCAGGTACATCTCAGGGCCAACTCCTTACTGCACAGGTGTGATTCTCATGCTTAAAAATCCATGTTTTTCACACACTGGGGCCCCTCATACAATTGAGCTCCTCCAACTGGTGTGCCAATGAAGAAACAATCCTTCTTTCAAATGCAGAGAAAATGCTGGTTATGCTAGATTTCTGAAAAATGGTTAATCCATCTCCAACACTGCATATTCCTAAGAGGTTTTCATGGGTAATTTTTATCAATCTTGACTATGAATTTACCTTATGAGCAAACTCTGAAATCTAACACCCATGTAACTCTGCTTCCACTGCATGATGGAACAGCTCCCACAGCTAAGCTACTACCTCAAAGCTGACACTCAATTCTCTCATCTAAGTACCACGGTCAGTACATACATACCATGTTCTGTCACGGGAATAGAAGATGACTACGAGAGCACAAGGTCACATGGGATACTGCTTATCTAACCCAGTGTAAGACCTAAACTTCAGGTACAAACATGAATCCTTAGCTTCTGGACACGGGCAAGGGAAAAAAGGACTAAACTGAGCTTTGGAATAGGTCTTTGGTTACTGAAAACGACAACAATAATAATACCTATGGAGTATACCACTGAACTTGTATGCTCGTTAAATGTGTCATTTCTCAAAATGAAATGCAATAACCGAAATATATGTATTCCATTTCTTCAAGTAGAAGCCAAAGTTTCTTCCTATAATCTCTTCCACTGTGAAAAACCTACTTCTATGGCTATACTATTTATGGCATCCTGGAAAAGATAAGTCAAGAATTTAAGAATACTGCTCTCCCAGCTTTGCACAATCAAGCCTTACCCAGAGACCTGCTGCTAATTAGATGTCAGAGTGAACTTCCTTTAATCAGAGACAGCAGGTTCAAATGAGTCATGAATTAAGAAAACATATAAAGACTTAGCAGTAAAGAGCCTTGTACCAAGTCCTATCACCTGTGGAAAAGTGAAGTGAGAAACTCTAACCAAAAAAAAAAAAAGCATCACACATTATTTTTGGACATATCTGAAGATTAGCTCATGCAGTAGATTGAAAGTAGATAGCATGTTTGTTTAAGAAAGATTAAATTTAAACCAGTGGAAACACCCATAAATCCTTTAAGAAGTGGTGGCTGTCTGTGAGGGTTCAGCTGAGCCTTGCAGCCAGTAACAAATGCCATCCCTTTCATTTGAAGTGTGATTTTTAAGACTGGCAGAAGGGGCTGTCAACCCAAGGCAAATGCTGTTTATTTAAATTTGAAACAAATCCTTGCCCATCTTCAATTCTGTTTCACTACTCTTTTTTTAGTTAGAATATATGATTTCAGTTTCATAGCACATCTAAAAAATTAAACGTGACATTAGGTTTATTATAAAGTTATTGAACTTACCGGGGAAGGAATGAAGGCTTCATGAAACTTCTTTGGATTAATTCTCAAAACACCCTTTAAAATAAAAAAATAAAATAAAGTCTGTGAAAATTTAACTAGTTACACGCTTAGGATTTTTCCATACATACGTTATTATTCAATAAAAAAGTTAAAATTAATTAAACAGTTCGATCTAGGAAACAAGTTAGATATATGAGAACTATTCATTGAATGCATAAAATGATTCACACTGATGTCTATACCACAGAGTTCCATCAAACACTGAGAGCTCACGCTGGCACCTTGCAGTGAACGGGCAGAGGTGAGAAGCAACAGAGCTTGGCGTGGAATGGGAAAGTGGCAGCTACTGGGGTTTTCTGTGCCCCTATATGCTAGTCTTCAAGTGTAAAGAACAAGGTTACCTGGAGATTAGGCATCACTATACAACGCCCTTTTTTTAATTCTACAGGACCTTCCCACAACTGCTTGTTTCTGTGACAATTTTCAAAGTGATACAGGTTGACTTCCAAGTTGAATAGTGAGTCTCAAGATACTGGATGTATATTTTTTACTCTGGGCCCCTCTGCAGAGCTGAATGAGTCAATAATTCAAATTGGTCCAGAACCAGCTCTTAATGTAAATGGGAATCCTGGCTCCAACAGCCAGGCCACCCAGTCTGCCTTCAATTTCATGTTATTCCAGCACCAAATCAGGGTCTGCTTCTGTTTATGCTCAGAGGTGCAGGTAGGGGCTGTCTTCAATAGCAGTTCAGTATTTTAGGCCCTTGCAGGAAGCTGTAACCCTCCCCACTTACAGCTGCACTGGAAGGCCACTGGAACACATGATGGAGGCAGTTATTTTCCTAAGAGTTAGGCTCAAAGGGAGTCTTGAGAAAGTGTTTTAAATAACATTTCTCCCCTAAAATATTGAAAGACTCAAAGATACACAATTAAAAAATAGGTGAGGGCATAAAATAAAGCAGAAAGTAATTCTTTCTTTCACTGGTACACCATGTTTAAATTACAAATTTCCATGTAACAGTTTATACTACTATTAAATCCCACATAGACTACTACAAACCCTCATTCAGCCCTTAATTCAATAATTATTTATTGAATTCTGATTACATGCAAGATCCTCAAACAATGTGGAAGAGAGAATGAGAACCAAGCTCAGTCCTTATTTATAGAGTAAAACATGAAGAAAGCTGCAAGTGAGGGGACAGCTTACTTTCAGTTGGGGATACTAAGCAAGGCTCCAGAGATGGTGTCCGATTTGGTCCTTGATGGAGGAGCAAAATTTGAAGATAAGTCAGAAGAGAAATATAGGCAAGACTGATTAGGAGGGGACTTCTCTGATGGCCCAGTGGTTAAGAGTCCCTCCTGCCAAGGCAGGGAACATGGGTAGGATCCCACATGCCAGGGGCAACTAAGCCCGTGTGCCACAAGTACTGAGCCAGTGCTCTAGAGCCCAAGAGCTGCAACCACTGAGCCTGTGCTGCAACTACTCAAGACTGAGCGCTCTAGAGTCTGTGCTCTGCAGCAAGAGAAGCCACCACCACGCGAGGTCCACGCACAACAACTAGAGAAAGCCTGCACACAGCAACAAAGATCCACTGCGGCCAAAAGTAAATAAATGAAAAAAATTTTAAATATATGTATTTTTAAAAAGAGTGATTAACAGGACAAACACTTTTCTACCACCATGCTGTATCAGGGTAAGAGACAGAGGGACTGGGAAGTGAGGCAGGGAAAGCCCCCAGAGGCCTGTCCCTTCTTATAAATGTCATTACAACTTCACTTTTAGGACAGCTGTTTCTTGTTGGGGGAGGGAGGAAAAAGCTTATTACATTTATCCTATATATTCATCCACTCACTCAACAAATATTTCCTTATTTACTGACAGCTAGCATGCCAGACACTTTGCTAGGTGATGAGGACACAATGGAAAGAGGGTCTCTACCCTCAGAGCTTACTGTTTAGTGAGGGGAAATAAACACTCCAAATAAATAAAAGTAAACTCGTTGATTTTTTAAAATTCATTTTCTGACCCAAGTTTCTTTTTTTTTTTTTTTTCCAGTAAATAGTACATGAAGAAGCATAGAGCTAAGAATACCTTCTGCTTTGAAAGTTCCTTTACGTATAGAGCACTCAGAGATGCCATGACTGGGTTCAGGGGAAAGAAACAGGTTTGCTCAGGTCTGTATCTTGGCCTGATTTTGTGTGTGTGTGATTTTTTTTTAATTGAGATATAGTTGATGTGCAACATTGTATAAGTTGCAGGTGTACAAGGTAGTGATTTACAATTTTTAAAGGTTATATACTCCATTCACAGTTATTATAAAATACCTCAGCTCTATTTAAAAGAACAAATATTATAAGGACCTAAAAGATTTGTTTATTTGGTTGTGCTGGGTCTTAGTTGCGCCACGCAGGATCTTTAGTTGTGGCATGTGGGATCCAGTTTCCCAACCAGGGATCGAACGCAGGCCCCTCTGCATTGGGACCTCGAAGTCCTAGTCACTGGACCACCAGGGAAGTCCCAAGATTCTATTCTTGATTGTCTATCCTAAACTTCCTGATACATAAAAGTGTACAAGGAGGGACAGAAGCCTGTTTCGAGAAAAGCATTTGCAATTCGACTGGAGCAGACTTTACGAACTGCACCTCAGGAACACAGCGCCCTGTGAGTGACCACACTAAGAAACAAGAATCTCTAGCAGAGTCCAGAGAGGACCTCAGTCATCCCCACAGCCTGACAGAAGACGCTGTCAGCAAAGCATGTCAAGAAATGGCCTTGTAACTGAAAGAGACGTCTAGCAGACGCCTTGTCTTACTCACTGCCTACGTAAGTCTAGAACTTCCATTTCCACCTTTTTATGACCATTGCCTAATTTGCCCCAAACCCTCACCCCTCATTTCCCCCCCAAACCCTCTCCTAGGCCTGGGATGTGTGGCTCCTACATCCTCCATCTCTTTGCTGAAGGCTCTGGTGCCTCCTGGCCTCCATGGAAACCACGGAAACACTTCCCTTCAAGTCCTCTCAGAAGGAGCCGCTTTTCTCTCCTATCCCATACAGCTCAAGGACCAGAGGAGAAAAACTTTCCCCCCTTGCTTCCCCACTGCAACTTTAAAAGTATCCTTTTTTTGCCCAGTCTCTCTCAAGATCCCCAGAATCCTTAGCAGTTCATTCATTGGCTCCTGCTCCAGCACCTTGGTGCTGTCATCTTCAGATCTTCTGGTCAGATCCCTGATTTACTAATGCTCTGCCTCTTAGCTCACTCTCTTCCCCTCACTATGTTTATTTCCTTCCTCAGCTACCGAGTTGCCATGGCTTGTCATTACCTATCACCCCTGCAAACCCTGAGCCAAGGGTCCTTCTCCTCTTATAGTCAGCTAATGAAACCTCACTCTCAGTTGACTCCAACTACCTGCCTGAGTCTCCATGCCTACACCCAAAGAGCTGAACATTACTGTAGAAAAATACCATATAGCTGGGCTAATGAGTCTAACTTGGCAATAACAAACATGTTTTATTTGGCTTACAGGATGTTTGAAAATGCTTAAAACTGAGGAATTTCACACATAAATATGTATTTCCATGAAAAATCAGCCACATGGCAGCAACCACCTGAATTGAATAACAGATGCTTCTCTTACAGCAATGAAAACAATCGCAAATAACACTTATACTGGCTTATTACATGTCACACTGTTTTAAGGGCTTTATGTCTAACAACTAATTTAACCCTCAAAACAACCCTATGAGGTAGGTACCATTACCCTCTTTTTATAAAATGAGAAAATGGGGGCACTGAGACGTGCCTCAGAAAACTAAGATCCTGGCATCCGGTCCCATCACTTCATGGCAAATAGATGGGGAAATGACTGAAACAGTGAGAGACTTTATTTTTGGGGAGCGGGGGGGCGGGCTCCAAAATCACTGCAGATGGTGAGTGCAGCCATGAAATTAAAAGATGTTTACTCCTTGGAAGAAAAGCTATGACCAACCTAGACAGCATATTCAAAAGCAGAGACATTACTTTGCCAACAAAGGTCCATCTAGTCAAAGCTATGGTTTTTTCCTGTAGTCCTGTACGGATGTGAGAGTTGGGCCATAAAGAAAGGTGAGCACTGAAGAATTGATGCTTTTGAACTGTCGTGTTGGAGAAGACTCTTGAGAGCCCCTTGGACAGCAAGATCAAACCAGTCAATCCTAATGGAAATCAACTCTGAATATACATTGGAAGGACTGATGCTGAAGCTCCAATACTTTGGCCACCTGATATTAAGAACTGACTCATTGGAAAAGACCCTGATGCTGGAAAAGATGGAAGGCAGGAGGAGAAGGAGACAGAGGATGAGATGGTCGGATGGCATCACCGACTCGATGGACATGAGTTTGAGCAAGCTCTGGGAGCTGGTGAAGAACAGGGAAGCCTGGCGTGCTGCAATTCATGGAGTCGCAAAGAGTGGGACATGACTGAGTGACTGAACTGAACTGAGAGGTGCCCGCTTGCACACGACATTCAAGCCCAAGCAGTCTGGTTCTAGAGTCCTTGGTCTTAACTACTGCAGACTTCCTCTCCATTTGCCACAGCCACCACCAGACCCCTCTTCACTCGTTTGTGCCATCTGTCCGCTTCTCCCAAAAAACCAGTACCACATTCCAACCCTCAGTCTACCCTATTTTGGTGAATGGCATCATCATCCATCCAGCGGCTCAACTCAAACACTGCGGAGTCATCCATTATGACTCCTTTGCCTCACCCTCCACAATTCACCCATCAACAGGTCATGCCAGCACTAGCTCCACGTCCACCCACTTCTCTCCAACTTCACTGCCACCACCCATGTTCACATCGCCATATTTTCTTGCTTGGTGTAGAGTGATAGCCTTTTACGTGATCTCCCAGCTTCTACTCTATTCATCTCACAATTGCCAGAGAGTTGTTTTAAAAGCATAAAATAGACCATGTCCTTCCCCTGCTTATTACTCTTCCATGACTCCCCATCAGTTGTTTAAACAAAATCCAACCCTCCAACACAGCCTAGAGAACCTACATGGACTGGCAGCCACCTAACTCTCCCATTCATTCCCAACATAATCCCCTTTGCTCAGTATATTCAACAGGCCTTCTTCTAAGTCCTCAAAAATACTAGGCCTTTTTCCATTTGCCATACTTAAAAAAAAAAAAAAAGAATAAAGACATTTATTGATTTATGTGTTTATAAAATCCAAGATTATGTGGCTTTAAGTGAGGATAAAATGACAGCTCAAGATTAGGTTTGTTTCTACTTTCCAATCTGTTCCCTTGTATAGGTTCATTTTTTTAATTTAATGTATATATTTTACTGGTGTATAGTTGACTTACAATGTTTCAAGTACACAGCAAGGTGATTCAGTTATACATCTGCACATATATTATTTTTGAAATTATTTTCCTTTATAGGTTATTACAAGATATTGACTATCATTCCCTATGCTATACAGTAAACCTTTATTGCTCGTTGCATATCTTTTTGTTTTAATTAGAAATCTAGCATTCTATTCATACTAAGTCAAACAAACAGAATAGAAATGTCATAATTTTTTGTTAGGCAAAAACTGATTAAGTTTTCTAAAATATATATAGTATACATATTATTTATATGTACATGCTATACAAAAGCTTTTGTATTAAACCTGATAAAGTCTTGAGAAAGAAGATCAAAAAAAAAAAAATGAAGAGACAGAGAAATTGGAAAACGTAAACTAAATGAAATAGGAGCACTGAATATGAAATAGAAAAAGTGAAACAAACTGATAAAAGTAAAAAATCATCATATAGTCCAGCTGTTTTTAACATGGCTGCTCACAGAAACATATCTGGAGCTCTAGTGAAAACAAAGCAATACCTGCACATTTGTATTTTTCAAAAACTTCCAAGATAATTCTGATATGCATCTGGATTTTTAAAAATGATTACAGGTTTTTCCATTAAATGGCAGTTTCTGTGATACAGAGTTCTATTATTTTTTCTGTTGACCAATCATGATACAATGGTATTAAGTGAGTAATAGTTACATAATCACAATAGTAAAAGATGTTTATCAGTTTTCACAATCACCACTTGCCATTCTTCTACTAACTTATATCACTGCCTATAATGTTCTTTTCCTAGTTCTCCAAATGTCTGGTTCAATCTCACCCTTCAGATCTCAACTCAAGTCACTTCCTCAAAGAGGCCTAACCTCCCTACGTAGAGTAGCACCCCATAGTTATTCTCTCTCATTATTCTTGCTTTCTAATAAGCACACAACACAGACTGTAATTTTCTCTTTATTTCTTCAGTTGTTTTTGCCTGTCTCCCCCAGTGAATTGCCTATTTTGCTCACTGATATATGCTTGGCACTTAGCAGGTGGTCAAGAAACACTTGTTAAAGCTTATTAATTCATGTCTGCAGAGTTGAAGTTCTCCCACCACACCAGTATTAATGTCATGCATATCATCTGTTCCTTCTAAATGACTGGGCAGTCCACTATAACCCACTAATCACTGCAGATGGTGACTGCAGCCATGAAATTTAAAGACGCTTACTCCTTGGAAGAAAAGTTATGACCAACCTAGATAGCATATTCAAAAGCAGAGACATTACTTTGCCAACTAAAGGTCCATCTAGTCAAGGCTATGGTTTTTCCTGTGGTCATGTATGGATGTGAGAGTTGGACTGTGAAGAAGGCTGAGTGCCGAAGAATTGATGCTTTTGAACTGTGGTGTTGGAGAAGACTCTTGAGAGTACCTTGGACTGCAAGGAGATCCAACCAGTCCATTCTGAAAGAGATCAGCCCTGGGATTTCTTTGGAAGGAATGATGCTAAAGCTGAAACTCCAGTACTTTGGCCACCTCATGCAAAGAGTTGACTCATCGGAAAAGACTCTGATGCTGGGAGGGATTGGGGGCAGGAGGAGAAGGGGACGACAGAGGATGAGATGGCTGGATGGCATCACTGACTCGATGGACGTGAGTCTGAGTGAACTCCGGGAGTTGGTGATGGACCAGGAGGCCTGGCGTGCTGCGATTCATGGGGTCGCAATCAGACACGAATGAGCAAGTGAACTGAACTGAACTGATTCTTCTCTTTAACTCACATCTAAATGTTCTCTAGCTGATTTTCCCTCTTAATAAATGGTGAATGTCCTAGAGACAGGACATCCTGTCCTGTCTTCCTGGACAAGGATTTCTTTCAGGGTCTAATAACAACTTTACACCAACATTTTAGCCTAGGAGAAACTTGACTTCATGCCTCAGGCAGCTCTGGGGGCTCAGCCTGAACCATCTTTTGCCAAAGAACCACCTAGGAATATGAAACAAACCAATTTTACCATCTTTATACCCATGTCACTTTGGTCATCACCCAAAACCGGAACTCCTTCCAGGCTGCTCTATCCCAGACTCTCATTTTCCCCAATACATCACATAATAACTTCCAAATACTGTACCTATGGAGAGAAAAAGGACATATGTTCTTCAACACGAAAACTCATTTTCCAAAAAAAAATTTCAAAACTACATGTACATGACCATCTGTTGTTGCCGGTCAGTTCAAACACAGGAAAGAGATTTCTTTGGTCACTGTGGACTTCTCTTCACCACACATGACAAAACAATGAACACACTGAAAATAAAATAATTATTCTACTCTATTAAAAAATATCTGTCTTTCAATAAAATTTTCTTTAGATGGGGAAAAGACAAAGGATGTCACGATATACTTAAGCCTGCATACAAAAGTTAACGAACACTTACATCTAATTAAGATGTAGCATTAAGATTTGAAGGCCACAGCATTCAAGTATCTTTCCTTGACTAGCTTTTTACCTTACCCATCAGGGCCTGCACAGATGGACTGTTTCTCTGCCTATGAAACCCTTATTTACAGTGTTGTATATTTTACAAGGTGACCTCATATCTGGAACCCATTCCTTTCCCATCTGCAGAGAACAACTGCTCTCATCTGTGGAGGGGATACTCTGGCTGCAGAGTCCCATGATGTCACAGGCCAGGAGGAATCACTTACAAACTCCTGGGAACCAGAGTTGTTATATTGATCAGCTTTTTGTTTTAATATTAGCAAAGAGTTGTTTCAAAAGCAAAAATTAATATGAGGGAGCAAAAATAATACCATTGCAGAATATTTCCCTCAGCCTATCTCTATGGATTTTATAAATGATTTTTCCTCCAAGTCATAACAACTGAGGGTCTGCTCACTCTTCTTCCAAGACTATACCTTGATCCTTTATTCAGTCAGTAAATAAATATTCATTCGATATAAATGTATTAAGCATCGATCAAATGCCAGTCATTGGGCCTATCTGTGGGAATAAGACATGACCCTGACCACAGGGAAGTGAACAATCTGTTTGAGGAAACTCAAATGCCAAGAAATGATAATAAGTTTAGAACAAAGGGTAAACAAAAAGGTTGGCTTCAGGAAAAGTGGTAATGACCAATTCTGGTTGGAGACTTAAGTAAAGCTTCACAGAGGAGGTAACATTTAGGTAAGGTCAAGCATGATTATATCAAGATAGTGGGAGAGAGCATTCCCAGCATCAGGAACAGCGTGTACAGAGAGTCACAGGGCAATCAAAGAGCAGAGTTTTTATTGGGGACGTTTCGAAGATCAGAGTGAATGGAGCAGAGCGTACCTGGAAGAGAAGGGCAGGAGATAAGACTTGGAAAAGCACAACAGGTCCTCATACATGGAACAAGACGAGGGCCAAGACACTTGCAGAGGAATGGAGTGCAGTGTGTGCGCTGAACGATAAACAGCAAATAAATGGATTAATGAATGAACAAATGTCCAGCTAAAGCTTTAACTTTCCTGAGAGGCTTTATCAAAGAAACCAAGGGATGCTTAAAAAAAAAAAACAAAAAAAACCAATGGTACCTCTGAAATCATAAAAAGCAACTAATTTGTTAAAAATAATTTTTCATTCAAAGTCTATATTAAGCGTATGTACTGGACCACAGGTAAATACAAAAGGTGATAAAAAAGGAAAAGAAAATAAGAGGATCTGTTAATTGGCTGGATCTCCAGCCCCAAATACAAATAGAGAAGCCGGACACTCAGAATGAGAGAAATGGAACACAGTCAACATCTTCAAGTGAGCCAAGTAACACATGGCAATGTTTGTATACTAACCTAAGAATTTTATAAAACAGACTCAATTCAAAGGATATGTGGCCTCGCCTGCCTGTTCATCTCATTACCGACTACCTGCCTCAGATTTCACACTTAAAAAGACCTGAGCTGTCCTGCTCCATACTGTTTCACAGTTCCCGGCTTCATTAGAGTCACGCCCTCTCCTTATCTCCCTCCCACACACACGTCACTCATTTAATACAGTCATCCTTCACTATTCACCGCAGGGGTCACCTGCTACAGCTTCCCAGTTTCCCCAAACATTCTCCCATACACCCTGGTCATACTGTTATCTGAGCACTTACCCTTTATCTTCAAATCATCTGTCCACAAAAATGTCTGCTCCACGACGGGGCCACAGGCTCAATGTACAGAAAGGCAGCCTCACCCACCTTCATCTTGGAAGCACCTATGCGGTGTGCTCCTATACAACGGCTCCTGGCTCACAGTGCATACCCCAGCGTTTGCCGAGCCAAACTGCTGAACTAGCTTGTAAAAATATTTAGCAAACTATAAAGCTCTCAACAAATACTGTCTGCTGCTGTTAACTGTTTCCTCTTCGACCTTATTCCCTGCAGTCAGCGTCCATGTGCTCCAGGCAAACTGACCTACAATGTGTCTTACAGCCACACCCTATATCCCACTCTCTCTCAGGAGCTCACACTGGTCCCCAAGAGAAGCGCCTTCTCTTCACTTAACTGCACCAGTCCACGGCCTGGCTCTAATATACCCCTTCCAATAAAGCACTCCTAGACAACCCTTACGGAAGTCATGGCTCCCTCCTCTCAAATCTCAGAGCACTCTGTGATGGCCTTGTGACACTTCTCACCTCTAGTTACTCTGGAGGTCCAAGAAGTGGAAAGCCCTGAGCCTGTGATGGCATCATTTCTTTCATGCACACAGCACAGAAAAATAAACAGTTTCATGAATAATTGATTACTTCTGATTCCATATATTCAAGGAATAGCCTTCTAGTATATTTTAAGCACCTGGATAAGTGTTCCTCTCTTCAGGCCTTCTGAAACATCCTCCTTGGACATGTAGGTTTCAAATATGCTCTTTTTCTTCCCTCGTGTGGTCTTGCTCTTTGACTTTTTGTCACCTGGCGAAGCACCAACACCATGTGGGCCAACCAAAGAGGACACACCTAGAAACATGAGGCAGCAATCAACTTTTTCTTCAAACATCTCTGTATTTTTAAAACTGGGGATATTTTACCTTTAAAAAAAAAAATTAAAGACCAAAAAAAGAATAAAATCCCCTGATAATGATTTAAAATAGTCATAAAAAGGAAAACTGAGTAAGAAAACATGAATAAAATGTACACAGATGAGACCTGAATTTTAAATCAGCACCACAATATACATGGAACAGAAAACAAGTAATGGGTTCAGTATGCTTTGCTGTTCATAGACACAAACTTTTAAAAATAGGAATTACTAAAAGATCACCACTTTTCTAGAGGAAATCAAACAGCTGTACTCAATATAACAATATATTAAGACAACAAGGAACCACACAATTCTAAAGTAAATAACCTACAGGAGAATATTTAAGAGATCACCAAAAGAATTATAGTCCCTCTTTAGTCCTAAGACCTGCCCTGTGCCTCCATTCCAGTTTTATTTCCAGTTGCTAGAGTAGACTCCATTTTCCGTGTGCTACCTCTGGGGGTCCCCAGGGGCCGGAGGTTCACCCGGTAGTCAGGATGGCTCATTACTGGTTCCAAGGTCACCTCTTCTCTCCAGATCCCGCAGGGCCTCCACTGCTCTGAATTCTTCCCGCCTTGAGCAGCTCAAGTGTCACTAGCTGAAACCAAAAAGAGACAGGTGACTGAGAAACAGTTAACCTGAAGCCTCCTCTGTGCTCTAGGAAATGTAGGACTTGGATGGCAAAGGCAACATGGTATCCCCCCCCTGGATCCCGGTGTCAGTTTCTGGTCGGCAGTTAGTCAAGCACACCATCTGTCCTGAGCTGCTTTTCAAAGCGTTCAACCTCATGGGTATCACAGCCTGCTTGTTTGGACCACTTCTACTAAAAACCTCCACAAATAGGGTAATGGGGTGAAAATTAAGGAATTCTGAGGTCCTGTTCAGCTAGTAAAATGCACAAGAGCAGGAGGGAATATGGTTTTGAAGATGGTATAAAGATCTAGAATCTAAAGGCTATCATGAAATAAGTACTAAACTAGGGCTCAAGAGATGCAGTATTTACTAAATTTAACGTTAGACAAACGATGTTCTTCTGTGAAATCAAATAAATCAATTTCTTAGAGTTCAGCAACATAACCTAACTTACTGCCACAACCAGATGTCCAAAACTATGCATGGATGATTCACTAGCTTTCAAAAAAAAAAAATGAAATATTGTAGTTAGACATCTACTTCCCTTCTCTTACCTGCCATCACTTCAAACCAGTCCTCTGATTAGAAGCTCAGGTGGCTACTCCTAAGGAATACAAGCAGCTGCCTGGCTCAGCAGACTGGAATGTGGGGCCCTGCAGCCAGCACCCCCAACCCCAGCCTTCCACCTGGATACTGAACATGTCATCACGACATTGTCTACTCTCTGCTGGCCACCGGCCCAGGCTTCAAGCCTATACTTGCAAATTTCCAAAATCCGGGTGGGCAGCCTGCTTACCAATAAAATGGATCAAGATGTCATTCTGAACACTAGCTTCCATTTCTGCTAAATTTCCCACACATATCCTTCACCAAAATGATGTCATTCTTCTTTAAGTCGAAATCAATACTAACTCAGGAAACAAGCAACAGAGACCAAGAGTAACAAACCACTCAGTGTACATGTACCACTCAGATACATGAAGAGAATCAGAGATAAAGTCGAAAAGTTTCAAGAAGGGAGAGAAACAGATGGTCTGAGACAAGCACCAAGGCAGAGGGAATGGCACCTTCCAGAGTCCAGGCTGTCCCATTGGCTTTATTCAGAAATGTGCTCACCCACTCCTTCATTCAACAACTGTTTCCACAAGGCACTATGCTAGGCACAAGGAGGGATACAAAAGTTAAGGAGACTTAAAAATCATATTAAAATAACAAGTAATACAGGTGGGGAGTGATAAGCACTTTATTTTCTTAAAGTATGGGTATATGTATGTATGATGGAAGAAGAGTACCTCCAGGTCCAGAAATCCGAGAGAGCTCCAGGAAAGATTTTAAGAGCTGAGAATGTGAGAAATGCATGCTGCTGCAAAAGCGGGGGGGAAATACGGACACGCAAACAGAAAAACACAGGGAGCTTCTTGCAACGTTAATTCCATTTGGACAGAGTCCAGCCTATATGAAGGGAGGCAGTGGCAAGGAAAACAAAACAAGTTGGAAGGTCTAGAAAACCAGCCCCATTTTCAAAGGCAGTAGGGAAGTTTCTGAAGCGTGAATGAACGGAAGAGAAGAACAACAGATCAAAGTTGTGTTTCAAGAAAGATTAACCTGGCAGAGCAATGAGAGTCATCTGGAGTCCAGAGAGACTGGCTGCAGCTGCACCTTAGGAAAGAACCAGAACAGACTGGTAAGAGGACAGGAAGGCCTGAACTAGAGCTGCAGCTGTAGACATGGAAACAAAGAGACTGTGAACATGGCCTTACACAGGCCAGCCTAGCACCACTTGGCAACCAGGCGTATCTGAAAGAGAGCAAGGAGGTGGCAGTTGGGTGAGATTTCAAGTAAGGAGACTGGGAGATATAAACGACGTGAAGTATTACATCCCTCTATGTGGCACTACATACCTCTACTTATACTCTACACATGGAACTACACACTTCTACCTCAAAAACTTGAAAACTGGAGCATCACTTAGAGAGATAAATTAGCCTGCCATTTGCACAAAGACGGTATGCCAAAGTTTTCTAGAATGGAAGAGACTGCCCCAAAAGGGTAAGCTGATACAGAAGAGGGCCTAGGACAAAATCTGGGTTAGGGCAACTCTTAGGAAATGCAAAGAGGAAGAAGAAGTAGAAAACATAGTAAAAGCTATGTAAAAGAAGCTAGTAAAGATATAGTGGGGAAAAAACCAGTATAGTCTGATGATAAGAAAACAAGAGAAAAATAACTTTCAAAGGAAGATAGGTTCATGACCAGGGTTTGCACCAGGGTACGAAAACAAATGGTAGCCTTAGGGTGGGGCGAGGGGTTGGAGCAAGCTGCAAGCAGAAGAAAGACAATTCAAAAACAAGAGATAGAATTGAAAATGGGGTACTTCCTATCAAGTCTAGATGTAGGCAAGAGGTCAAAATTCAAGGGAGGTACTGCCAGTCCAGTGAGATGGAGGTACAGAGATCTCAACTCAAAAGTCCACAGGCAAGCTGCCTTTGTAACTTTTTTCCACAGCAATTATCTCAGTTGGTGTGATATGCACCTAACTTTTCTCTCTAGCTCAGGAAGATATGAAATGTTTGGTTGGGTTCATTACTGTAAACCCCACTGGCTCCCATAGTATCCAGGACAGAACAGGTGCCCAATAATCATTCCTTAAATGACTGGACGAGTTTTGTTTTCATGAACAAGCAGTGAGAACACCAAGCAAAACAGGGTCATTCAGGGAAACCATGCTAAAAACAAGTCAGCAAAGAATGGGAAAAACCAGGAAAGCCCATTGGCAAGAATAAGCCAGACCGGCTAAGCAGAGCAGAGAGTCAAAGTCTGCTTTTGGGTTTCAAAGTACTGAAAGCAGATGGAAAGATTCCGAAAATATAAGACACTGAGCAGCAGGTGGACAAACAAGCACTCTTCCCTTCCCAGTGATACGACCGTGAAGCCCATTACCCCTGCAGAAGACCTGCATGCTCCTATCCTGAAAGCACAAGCACACTGCAAGCACAGGTTACTCTCTGATCCTCACCAGCTTCCAGAACACATGCCACCGATACACCGCCCAACCGCCCACCAGCTCCTAGAGAGGGTGTTTTGCCATGGAAATAGCTACACATTCTGAAAAGTTGGGCTGGGATGAGGATGAACACGCAGTACTGGGCAAGAGTGCTACATGGTACAAAAAAGTAGGAATGAGGAAGCAAAAGCACTAGACTTGAGAAAGTGAAAATGAAGAAAGCATTTGGGTGAAAGAAGTGATGGCTTAAGACCCAATGTTCAATACAGAGTAAGTGCTCAAAATTTTGAATAAATGAAGACTATCTGGGACAAAAACCAGGTTAAAATGAATATATACTAGAGAGAAATATGAGTAGCAGGACCAGGACTAGGGAGAGGCAAGCAAGGTATGTAGGATACAATATTCATAAAGGCAAAGTCACACAAGTGCCAACTCCATGCTTGCAGGACTCCGAGAGGAAGTGCCTACTGAAGTGTTTGTGCCCGGAGTATCGCACCTGCCTTAGCCCTGCGTCTCCATCAGCCTTATGAGTAGCAAGAACAGAAGAAAGTTATGAATCTGGGTAGTGAAGGAAAGAAACTCAAGGAGATAAAGTCATGAGAGGTTTAAAGAAAGAAAGGTTGAGCCTATTCAGAAGCTAAGATGGAGCCAATGGAAAGCGAGAGATCATAAAAACACATGAAGAGGATATAATTCAAGGAATAAAGAAAAAAAGAGATAGGATTATAATAAGCATCACATTTAAAAATAGAAAATTAACATTACAAATAATTAGGAAACACGTAAAATAATTAAGGCCTTCCCTGGTAGCTTAGCTGGTAAAGAATCCACCTGCAATGCAGGAGACCCCAGTTCAATTTCTGGGTCAGGAAGATCCAATGGAGAAGGGATAGGCTACCCACTCCAGTATTCTTGGGCTTCCCTGGTGGCTCAGCTGGTAAAGAATCTGCCTGCAAGGCGGGAGACCTAGGTTTGATCCCCGGGTTGGGAAGATCCCCTGGAGAAGGGAAAGGCTGCCCACTCTAGTATTCTGCCCTGGAGAATTCCGTAGACTATATAGTCCATGTGACCCGCAACGAGTCGGGACACAGCTGAGAGACTTTCACTTTCACTAAAATAGTTAAGTAATGCTAAAACACTACTTAATATTATTTTTTATAAATAGCCAGTAAATCCCTCCTTCATAACATATTCTGAACTAAGATTTAAATAAA
This sequence comes from Bison bison bison, assembly GCF_000754665.1. NCBI lineage: Eukaryota > Metazoa > Chordata > Mammalia > Artiodactyla > Bovidae > Bison > Bison bison. The sequence continues at coordinate 3,853,446 of NW_011494640.1, forward strand.
ATATAAATGTTTAAAAATGAGTCAGAGAAACACAGAGAAGGCAGGGAGAAGAATCTCCCAGGATGGCTGAATGAAGAGTCTGACAAATATTATATACCCCCAACAATAAATATGGACAAAATCATCAAAACCAACCATTTTAAGGGTCTAGATGCTAACCAAAGGCTACAACAAATTGAGAAGTGTTTATTCAAGAAAATCTACTGAATCTCAGTAACAACAGTGAGAATGTGTGGTGGTTTAGGCTGGAGCTCCCACCATCCTACACCTACTCCCAGTTCCTTGACGTGGAAGTCCTACTAAGGCAGCAAGCCCACGGCCATAGGAACTAAATTTGTTTAGAGCAGAACAAGAAGAATTCCATGTCCATGGGCATTTTCAAAATCAATAGTGATTCAAGGTGCAAAAAAACAGGGAAGGCCAATATCACAGCTAGTCTGAGATTGCAATACTAGTTAGGGCAAGTACCAGACCAATAGACTAACCAAAAATTTAACAGGGAGAATCAGGCAACAAGACAACCAATGGGTGCCTTGTTAAGAATCTACTTTTTCCTCCTATGTGCAGGAAAGACTGTAAACATGCAGGAGAGAAATGAGTGGGCCCTAGAGCGCTCATCCCTGGATGAATGTGAGCCTTGCAAATACAGAAAGCAAAAGCCAGGGCACAGCCATATAATGCCTCAATTTTGAATACATTTCCCAAGTCTGGTCAGGACCACTGACACAGGATGGGGGCCTTATTGTTGCAAGGAGTTAAAACATAACTTCTAACTAATCATAAGCTGACTGCTAAGACATGCTGACTCCGAGGCAACTACCAGACAGTCATGCTTAAAAAAAACAAGAAAGAAAGAACTGAACAGACACATGCGTGGCTACGTACTACAGGAGAAAACAGACTCTATAGAATTAGTCCATGCAAGCCACTAAACAAAAGAGCATCCACCTTCAACTCTGAAGGAAAAGGAATCAGAATGAAGAATATATTATCAAAAATGTCCAGATTTCAACAAAAAATTATAAGATATGCAAAAAAGAAAAAAAAAAAAACAGGAAAGTGTGATCCATACACTGGGGCAGGGGATAGTTTCAATAAAAATTATCTCTAAGTGAGTCTAGATTTTTAGATTCAGTCAACAAAGACTTCAAAGCAGCTATTATAAATATGCTCAAAGAACTAAAAGAAGCTGTCTTTAAAGGAAAGCATGATGACAATGATTCATCAAACAAAAATATCCATAAAGACATACAAATTATTTTTTTAAAAGAACTAAATGTAAATTGCAAGTTGAAAGACAGAATAACTGAAATGAAAATTTCACTTGAAGAGCTCAAGAGCAGATTTGAGCTAACAGAAGAAATAATAGGTAGACGTGGAAAAACAGATCAATCAAGATTAGCCAATCTGAAGAAAAAAACAAAAATGAAAGAAAATTAACTCAAATTCAGGATTTGTAATAAAGAATATGGCTCCATTTTTTTCATGTATGACCACTAACTCATCTTAAGCC
>NW_011494640.1:3855058-3864271 GCF_000754665.1 Bison bison bison
TCATCTTAAGCCTCATCTCCCCCTTCCCCTTTGACCCATCCTGGACAGGTTGGTAAGGAAATCCATTGATCCTCACCTTTTTTGGCACAAGGGGGAAATTCAAATTTCAAAATGCCCAGCCTGCACATGGGACCTTTGAATCTCCAGTCCCCTAACCACTATAAAGGCGTATCTCACTCCTTTCACCTGGCTCAAGCCAGGCCAGACATGCTTATACCTGACCTGCTTTGCCCAGGAGTCTCCTGGGTAAGTAGTACATTTTCTCTCAAACTTTCTTGATGTATGGAGTGCAATCAATACAGGCACCCTACTAATTGGGAAGGGGTCCGTTCCACCTCCATAGGTTGACCACAAAACAGGAATGAAAGAAGGGACAGGTCTACTAACTTTATAGAAATGAAAACAATTATAAGGGACTCAATGAGCAAATTTATGCCAACTAGACAACTTAGGTGAAATGCATATATTCCTAGAAAAACACAAATTACTGAAGCCGACTTAAGAAACAGAAATTTTAAATAGACATGTAAAAAATAAAGAAATTAAACTGGTGATTTTAAATCTTTCAATTAAAAAAGTCCAGGAACCTTCACAGTGAAAGAAAACATAATACCAATCCTTTTCCAATTCTTCTAAAAAATAGGGGAAATATTTCCCCAATTAATTTTATGGAGACAGTATTCCCCAATACTATAAGCAGACAAAGACATCCCAAAAATTTAACTTTAAATAGTTTCAATTTTTAAATTTCTTTTTAGATCAGTTTTGTTAATTTGCATTTTTTAGGCATTTGTCAATTTCACTTAAAGGTTCCTTTTTTCTTTGGGTGGGGTGGTGGGGGGGTGGTGTGGTGATGGATGTTAAAATATCCTCATGATCTTTTTAATACCAATAGCAGTCTGCTATCCTTCCTGAAATGATGGAAATTTTCATTATTTGTGCTGCCCAATACAGTAGCCTCTAGCCACATACATCTTCCGAGCATTTTAAAGAGTGGCTAGTACAACTGAAAAACTAAATTCTGAATTATCTGTATTTCATCTTTATTTTTATAGGACATTATTGCAGGTTTTAAAATTCCAGATTGTCAGCCATTCCATTGCATTCTGGCTTCCACTGTGTCTGTTGAAAAGTTAGCCATTAGTCTACTTGTTGGTTCTTTGAAAATATACTCTATTCCTTCTCCCCATCTCTGGTGCCTTTTGATTTTTTTTTTTTTTTTTTTGTCTTTGGTTATCTATAGGTTTACTACAATAAACCAAGGTATGAACTTACTTTTATTCTGCTTGGTGTTAGTAAGGTTTTGAGAATCTACTGCTTGATAAGTTTCAACAGTTATGCAGGGTTGGCTGAAGTTATGGAAAAACCCAAATGAACTTTTCAGTCAACCCAATAGAAAGCTTCCAGCAAATAAATCTCCTTCGGTATCATTTCTGTCCCATTCTCTCTCAACCCCTCATTTGGGACTCCAATCACACACTTTTGACCTTCTCAATGTTTTGATGTCTCCCTCAATCACTTCAGTAATTCTCCAATTCATTAATTCTCTCTCCAGCTCTATCTAATCTTCTGTTGTGCTAAGTCACTTCAGTCACATCCAACTCTTTACAACCCCATAGACTGCAGCCCTCCAGGCTCCTCTGTCCATGGGATTCTCCAGGCAAGAATACTGGAGTAGGTTGCCATTCCCTTCTCCAGGGGATCTTCCCAACCCAGGACTGAACCTGGGTCTCCCTGCATTGCAGGCAGATTCCCACATGAAAGAAAGTGAAAGTGAAGTCTCTCCATCATGTCCAACTCTTTGCGACCCCGTGAACTGTAGCCAACCAGGCTCCTCTGTCCATGGGATTTTCCAGGCAATAGTACTGGAGTGGATTGCCATTTCCTTCTCCAGGGGATCTTCCGACCCAGGGATTGAACCCAGGTCTCCCGCATTGTAGATAGACGCTTCCCACATGAGCAGGGCCTAAATTTTAATCCTTATCACTCTGGCCTTAAGGGATTATCATATGCACTACTCAGCTTCTCAGCTTTTAAGTCTTTCAGTTGATCCCTCCAAAAAAATTAGTAAACATCTGTAGGAGGCAAACAATCCAAAACATAAGCTTTTATTCTCTCCTAGATGTTCATTTATGACCTTTCAAATACCTTTCAGTGTCGTGTTTTTTTTTCCTGTGTTGATGAAGGGAGGGTAGTAGTGAGCTTTTCTAGTTCTCAGAAGAAAGATCGGTTTCAAATTATTTTCTATGCTATAACTGGAAGTGGAAGTATCGACCTGACACTTAACTCTCTCATTCATAGTCAATATCTTCAATTCCCAATTCACACCTATACAGACTCACTCTTCTTTCTTGCTGACAAAAGCTGTCTTATGATTTCATCTATCCTATCCTCTCATCCTGTATGAGAGGAAGAAACATCCCTACAGATTTAAAACCCATCCTCCTTAATGTGCGTTCTTCACCCAATTTTTATCTATCTACTCTAGAACTTCGTCATACTCATTTTTCTCTCACAGCAGCCTCCCCAACAGAATACATTCGAATTAAAAGACTGGCCCTGCTCTCATTCTGCACACTTCAAGCTACTAGCTACCATTCCATTTCTCTCACTCTCATCTCCGCCAAAGTTTGAAAATATGGTCAAGACTCATAAGCTCCATTTCCCCATGACATACTCTGTAATCCCGCTTGGAATATGACTTCTGTCTTCACCTCTACAATGAAATAAGGCTTTCATAATTCTGAGGGAGGAAAATCCTCATCACTAAAACAATGGTACAGTCTCACTCCTCTTCCAGGCCCTGCCTAGAACAGGAGCCACTGATCAGCCCCTTGAACTACACATTCTTCTCCACTGACATCCAGGACACAGCAGTCTCTTCACTCTTCTCTCTCTGCAGTTCTCAGATTTTGTTGTTGACTCCTCTTCTTTGTTGTACCTCTTCAGTTTCTACCATTTGCAACATTCTATTAAGTCTCATCTCACTTCTCTGTTAAAAAGTTTTAAATCTACATCTCCAACCCCTCTCTCTACAGTTCTTGAACTTTCCAACTTCCTGCTGAATATTGGCAAGCACTTTGAATGCAACATGTTTCTAATTCAAGTTATTATTGTCTTCAAACCAGATTTTCAGCCTTCTACTGCATCCAGATTAATGACATCATTATCATCTCTAGGCAGCAAACAGTAGTCATCTAATTTCTTTCTCTCCATTAAGAATATTCTATTACCAAATTTTGTCTATTCAGTCTTCAAAATGTATCCTAAACAGATTCCTTCCGTTGCAACTTGATTAGCACTGTGTGAATTCAGGTTGTAGCCTAAGCCTAAAGATGACAACAGTTTAACAGGTCTCTCAACCACTAATCTCTTTTTTTTTAATCCATGTTTCACCTAAAAATACAAAATATATTGAAGGCACAGCATTTGCAAAACTCTTCAGGGTTCTTCAATGCAACTCTTTAATCTAACCTACTGTAATGGTTAATTTTATCTGTCAATTTCACTGGATCCTAGGGTGCCCAGAAATTTGGCTAAACATTACTTCCGAGTCCATCTGTGAAAGTGTTTCCGGATGAAATTAGCATTCGAATTGATGGACTCAGTAAAGCAGTTCACCCTCCCAAATGAGGGGGAGGGATCATACTAAGTTGAGTGCCTGAGTGAAATGAAAAGGCAGAGAAAGGAAGAATTTGACCCTTCCAGTCTGATTACTTGAGCTGGGATCCTGGTTTTCTCTTGCCTTCAGCCCCACTGGTTCTCAGTCCTTCATCTCAGGCTGAAATACTCCACCTGCTTTCCTAGGTCTCTAGCTTGCAGAGAGCAGATCATGGGCCTTCTCAGCCTTCATAACTGCATGAGCCAATCCTCATAATAAATATCCTCCAATATCCATGTCCTAGCAGTTTTGTTTCTTTAAAACCCTAATGCATCTATCTTCCAGGTCTCATCTTTGTTAGGAAGAGGTAGTCTTGTTCAGACTTCAGAAGTAGGGCAGCAGGCCTCTGACCAACTTCTGAGCTTGCCTGGACCTTGCCTGGACTATGTGCCTACTTGCAAACACATCAATTGTTACCAGCAAGTCCAAGATAAGAAAGGGAATGGGTCTTGGAATTGCTTAAGCCCCTGGGGGCCTGGCTAACCCTCTGGGGTCTAACAAAATCTTCTGATTCACAAGGTGAAACAAATAGCATTATAAAAGCTAAAGAAAAGCAGCTATTTTTATGTGCAGTGCAAACTGATGATGATACCACTCTGTGGCCTGGAATTATAAGCAAGAGCCCTCAAAGCTGCAATCTGAAGTCTCGCCCATGGGGTGGACACACCTCCTAGGACCCCTTTCCAACTGAAACTCCAGGTTGCTGTTAACATGGAAATTCCCAGCACTGTTCAAGTTTAGATATAGGTTGCTGTCCCAATTTGGTGATGTACACACTATTACTTCTCTCTATTGCTTCTATTTCTTTTCTTTTAATGCCCATATATTGAAATTAACTCAATAATCTATAAAAAAATTGAAAATGTTTTTGTACAACAAATGGTTTCTTTTGTTAACAAATACTTTGAATCTAAAATGAAAGTTAAACTTTCGGCAAAATAATCCTTTACTAAAGATTTTCTCAATATCACACCATGTGAATTCCTGATGAAAACAAATAAGTCAGAAGAGCCCATGCTTGGCATCAAAGCTGGAAAAGCTTAAAACCAAATAGGGGCAAGTGGGGAGGGAATCAGTCAAGATGGCAAAGGAGGAAGATATGGAACCCACCTCCCCCTGACAAACGCATCAAAGATACATCTACATGAGGAACAATTCTCACTGAAAACTAACTGGAAACTGGCAGAAAGACTCCTGTACAACCGAGGCTGTAAAAACGATCCACACAGATTTGGGTAGGAAGGTAAGAGAAGCAATAAGGTCAGGACTTGTGCCACTGGGAGGGGATTCAGAGGAAAAGGGAGAATAGACAGGCAGATATTCACCCTGGGGAGTGAGTGTTTCGAGCCATATAGGGTGCCCCAGTCCTGGGGTCCAAGCCAGAGAAGACAAGTTTCCTTGGCTGGTTGGACAGCTATTTGGACTAACAGAAGAGCTGCAGGACACCTGGATTCCACTCACAAGGAGTGCACAAGTGCTGGCTTGCATCCTAAGCAGGGTGGAGAAGGCAGATTGAAGACTGCCCCAGTGGCTGCCAAGTTTCCCACAACTGCACTGGCACGTGCCTAAGCCTGAGCTAAGTGAATACCAGAGGCACACGTATTCACCTTGCAGCTCTACACAGGAGCGAAGGCTACCACAAGTGGGAAGAGAGTTTGGCTGTGAGACACAGAGGTGACTCTGTAACACCAGGGTGGTGTCCCTCAGCAAGGCAAAGGCAGACATTGCTGGCATTTACATGGGCAGCACATGGGGACAGTTCTGATCTGTGACGGCAGCCAGCTCACCACAGCCTGTGCCCTGTCATGAGTTCAGAGACCACACAGGCCCTTCTTGCTCCAGCAATGACCCCCTCTGGGGCAACTGAGCCAGTGCTGGGAGAGGGGAGACACACACTTAAAGGGAGCAGAGCCACTTGGATCAGAACCTCCAGGACTTCTGCTTCGTCAACTTGAGATCCAACCCCACCCCCAATAAGGAAGTAGTGGTTACGGAACAGAGGGGAAAGCCCTTACAGCTGGCTCCACCCAGCTCCACCTCCTACCCAGGTGACAGCACACCCCAGGGAAAGGTGTTGACTCCTGTTAACAGTAAATCCAGCTCTCCCACTGAAGGCACTTAGTAAACAGAGACTGTACAGGAACGCTGTCACATTTTAAAATCTCAATAGGTAGCCATTTCACCTAAATGCATAGAGACAGAAAAAGTTAAGCAAAATAAAAATACAGAGGAAACGCTCTCAACTAAAAGAGCAAGTGAACACACCTAAAAATAAATAAATAAATAATGAAACAGAAATAAACAATTTACCAACTAAAGAATTCAAAGCATTAGTAAATAAAAATACTAGCTGAATTAGGGAAAAGAATAGACAAACAGTGACTTCTTTTTAAAGGAACTAGAAAATATAAAAAAGAAGTAGTGAGAAATAAAGAATACAATAACTGAAAGGAAAATCACACTATAAGGAATGAGTAGCAGACTCAGTAAAACAAAAGAATGTACAGGTGATCTGGAAGACAGAGTAATGGAAATCACCCAACAAGACCAGCAAAAAAAAAAAAAATCTTTAAGAAATGAGAACAATTTAAGAGATCTCTGAAATAACACCAAGCATACCAATACCAATATTCACACTATACAGGTCCCAGAAAATGAAAAGAGAGAGAACAGGGTCAAAAACGTACTTGATGAAATTACAGCTGAAAACTTTCCAAACCTGAAGAAGGTACAGAAAGCACGGAAGGACCCAAACAAGTTGAACCTAAGTAGACTCATACCAAGCTGTGTCATAATTAAAACAGCAAGACTTAAGATAAAGAGAGAATCCTAAAGGCAGCAAGAGAAAAAGAGTCATGTACAAGGGAATCCCTATAAGGCTATCTGCTGATTTTTCTGCAGAAACTTTGCAAGGCCAAAAGGGAATGACCTGATACCTTCAAAGTGCTGAAAGGGAAAAACCTGGAACCTAGGATACTCTACCCAGCAAGATTATCATTTAAAATTGAACTTCAAGACAATTAAAAACTAAAAGAGTTCACCAATACTAAACCTACCCTAAAATAAATATTAAAGGGTCTTTTCTAAGTAAAAAAGAAAAGGCTATAACAAGAAGTAACAATTTACAGGAAAAGGAAAATCCCACTAGGAAAGGCAAACTAATTGTAAGGGCTGATATCAACCACTTAAATAAAGTGTTATGAAGATTAAAAGACAAAAATATTTTAAAGCAACTATAACTTAGAGCTTAAAATATTTATAAAAATATTTTAAAGCAACTATAATAGAGCTTCCCAGATGGTGCTAGTGGTAAAGAACTCACCTGCCAATGCAGGAGGTGTAAGAGTCATGGGTTCAATCCCTGGGTTGGGAGGATCCCCTGGAGGAAGACATGGCAACCCACTCCAGTATTCTTGCCTGGAGAATCATGGACAGAGGAGCCTGGAGGGCTACCGTCCATAGGGTTGCAAAGAGTTAGACACCACTGAAGCGACTTAGCACGCACGCATAACTATAATAAACAGCAAAGGATAAACATTAAAATGTTTAATGTTTAAAACATTAAAAACATGAAATATGGCGGAGAGGAGTAAAAATAGAAGATCTTTTAGAATGTGTCTGAACTAATATGACTATCAGTTTAAAACAAGTAGGTATAGTTATAAGTCATCATAGATGAAGCCCATGGTAACCACATCAAAAAGCATATAAGGAGCCCAGAAAATCTGACCTATTCTAAACTGAAAAAGATTAATACATGCCAATCTCCAAATGACACAGAGGTTAGAATTAAAGACAAGGACTTTAAGCCAGCCATGAATACTATGCTTTCTGAGGTAAAGGAAAAGACATGTGAATGAATAAAATGATAGAAAAATCTCAACAGAGAAATAAAATTTACTTTAAAAATGGAAATTTTAAAACAGAAAAATACAATAGCTGAGACTAAAAATTCAGTGGATAATCTTAATAGCAAAACAGAGATAATAATTAAAAAATCAATGAGCTTAAATTTACTAATACATATTATACAATCTGAAAAATAGAGGAAAAAAATTGAACAAAGAGATGAACAGAGTCTTATGGACTTAAGGGATAATGTTAAAAGACCAAACATGCAGGTACTTGGGAGTTTCAAAAGATGGAGAATGAGTCCAAAAAACTAGAATAAATGTTGACCAAAACATCCCAGATTTGGTGTAAAAGACATAAATATACAGATTCAAGAAGCTCAGTTCAGTTCAGTCACTCAGTCATGTCTGACTCTTTGCAACCCCATGGACCACAGCACGCCAGGCCTCCCTGTCCATCACCAACTCCCGGAGTTTACACAAACTCATGTCTATCGAGTCAGTGATGCCATCCAACCATCTCATCCTCTGTCGTCCCCTTCTCCTCCTGCCCTCAATCTTTCCCAGCATCAGTTCAGTTCAGTTCAGTTCAGTCACTCAGTCGTGTCCAACTCTTCGCAACCCCATGAATCGCAGCACACCAGGCCTCCCTGTCCATCACCAACTCCCGGAGTTCACTCAGACTCACGTCCATCGAATCGGTGATGCCATCCAGCCATCTCATCCTCTGTCATCCCCTTCTCCTCCTGCCCCCAATCCCTCCCAGCGTCAGAGTCTTTTCCGATGAGTCAACCTTTGCATGAGGTGGCCAAAGTACTGGAGTTTCAGCTTTAGCATCATTCCTTCCAAAGAAATCCCAAGACTGATCTCCTTCAGAATGGACTGGTTGGATCTCCTTGCAGTCCAAGGGACTCTCAAGAGTCTTCTCCAACACCACACTTCAAAAGCATCAATTCTTTGGCGCTCAGCTTTCTTCACAGTCCAACTCTCACATCCATACATGACCACTGGAAAAACCATAGCCTTGACTAGACGGACCTTTGTTGGCAAAGCAATGTCTCTGCTTTTCAATATGCTATCTAGGTCAGGGTCTTTTCAAATGAGTCAGCTCTTCACATCAGGTGGCCAAAGTATTGGAGTTTCAGCTTCAACATCAGTCCTTCCAGTGAACACCCAGGACTGATCACCTTTAGGATGGACTGGTTGGATCTTCTTGCAGTCCAAGGGACTCTCAAGAGTCTTCTCCAACACCATACTTCAAAGGCATCAATTCTTTGGCACTCAGCTTTCTTTATAGTCCAACTCTCACATCCATACATAACCACTGGAAAAACCATAGCCTTGACTAGACGGACCTTTGTTGGCAAAGTAATGTCTCTGCTTTTCAGTATGCTGTCTAGATTGGTCATAACTTTCCTTCCAAGGAGAAAGCATCTTTTAATTTCATGGCTGCACCCACCATCGGCAGTGATTTTGGAGCCCCCAAAAATAAAGTCTGACACTGTTTCCACTGTCTCCCCATTTATTTGCCATGAAGTGATGGGATCAGATGCCCTGATCTTCGTTTTCTGAATGTTGAGCTTTAAGCCAACTTTTTCACTCTCCTCTTTCACTTTCATCAAGAGGCTCTTTAGTTCTTCTTCACTTTCTGCCATAAGGGTGGTGTCATCTGCATATCTGAGGTTATTGATATTTCTCCCG